>NW_024499239.1:11722771-11866748 GCF_017590055.1 Onychostruthus taczanowskii | reverse complement strand
TTTATTTATTTTTTTGGTGGGGTTTTTTTTGGGTTTTTTTTTGGGTTTTTTTTTTTTTTTTTTTTTTTTTGTAAATATATGTAGCCTTTGACAAATGAGTGAATGGCTCAATAAGTGATTATTTTTAAGATATACTTAATTTTCTTGTAGAAGTATGTTCAGTGAGCTTTGGTGGGGAATTACAAGCTTCAGCTTATAACTTTTGTCAGTCTGAATTTTTTTTTGTCCCAGCCACAGGCTTTACTTGAAATGCATTCCACCCTCCTGCCCTCACTAGATGCCTTAAGTAGATGGGTCTTCTGTTTTTATGCCTAAATCTAAAGCATATAAAAAGAATGTTGTTTCTCTCTAGTAGTCTGAAATGACAAACTTGATTAGGTTTTCCACATCTTGAAGTGTTACACAGTATTTTCATCTGAAGAACAACAAACAAGAAATACTATACTGTTAACAAATAAAAATATACAAATCAGGTGTTCTGTGATGTTTTTTAAACAGATATGAAAGGTAGTTGTTCTGAGTAGGAGTCTCCCTTCAACCATAGTTTTAATTCTGTATTGCTATATATAGAAGGTTGCAAGGTAACTTCTTGCTGTAACATCATATATCTGTGTGAAATACTGTTGGCTTCAGTTGTTTTCATTGCTTGAAATATTAAAAATCGTCTTGAAGTGAAAATGAAATTGCTTTTTTTTAGTGCCAAGTACTTTCTACTGTTTTGCTAAATATGAAATTTAGATTATATAATATCATATAGTTCCAAAATTTATATTGTTAAGTGTCAGGAAGGGAAAATATATGCTTTCTTACTGGTGGATTTTACTTGCAAATGAAATGTATAGAGACAGTTCTGTCTTTCCCAGAGTATATTTTTAATTTTTATTTGAAAAACTTAACTTTGCCAGTATTTTTATGGCACTGGCTGCCTCAGTCTCTTGTTCATACCTGGTTCATGTTCCCTGAATATATTTACTGAAACTATCCGTGCTGTAGAAGGTATTCTAGTTACTTTGGAAGCAGCACACTAATATGTCAGTCTAGAATACAGATAAGAGCCACTGAAAAGGATTCCATTGACTTCAGTGTCTGAGTCTGTATTATGTATTCACTGGGATTTCATGCCAGGACTGCATTTAAAGTAAAGTAATGTTTTGGTTTTAGTCTTGTGAAGCTCCACTGCCAGTGACTGTTTTACAGTGGCAGTGTGGCAGGCAGGGGCTGGGGACCTGTAGCTCTGCATCTTTGGAGGATGTTCACCTTGTGACTTTCTGCAGGAGGGGCTGCTCCTCCTTTGTGCTTGTTGCTTTCTGTCCCTCCCTGCCTATTTTGTGTGTTCTGGCTGCTTCATATTCTGTGTCTGGAGGTGGTCTGCTTGGGGGAATTGATTGAGTAGAGAGCTGAGGTTTTTCACCAGGATCAGGTCGTTGCTTCAGTTCACTGCACAGCTGCACAACAGTATCTTGTGAGGAGATAAAAGTTTTGGGGGGAAATGATTATTAACCTTTTTAGTGGAAGCCTACACATGCCAAGTAAATAGCAATTGAGAAAGGTGGGTAAGGGAGACTTAGCTTACAAAAAGCAACACTTTACCCAGATGTTACTAACTGTGAATCTGAAAAATGACATTCAAAATTGATAAGGAAGTACTTTGGCTATCCGTAACACTTGGAGAGGCCTCTAGATTAGCAGCAGAGCCATCATTTTAGTAGGGCTTCTGAAAGAGATTAGTTATTGTAGATGATAGTAACTTAGTTTGCAGAAAAATGGGTGGTTTGCAATGAAACTTTTGTTTCCGGAGTTAATTTGTTTTTGCTTATTGATTTATTGTAAGAGAGTTTATATCTCAAAATTAAAATTGCTTGCCAGGAATAATTATTTACTTCTATTAAGTGAGACTGATGAAATGTGATTTTATTAATACAGGATAATAAGAACATGTCACATTCTGATTTGGCTGTAGATGTTTGAAAGGTAAAAAACTCCACCTCTCTGTACTCTAAATGCATCCAATTGACTTTTTTAAACACTGTTATAAAAGAATCCAAGTAAAACTAGTTTGTTTTGTTTATTGAGTAAACATCCTAAGAAACTATGCATCTGTGATGTGTTACTCTTTTGTCTCCAACTCGGAAGCTTGTTTTATGTTGCCTCATGTCTGTTTATAGTATCCCATGAACAGTAGTCAAGGCTCTAATTTCTCTTGATGTTGAGGAGTGGTAAGACTTCCTTATTCCAGCAGTGGAAGTTCTGTGTGCAGCCTGCTCTGTGATCAGGTTTGCAGAAATCACTATTTTCTTAAAAAACAGTGGTGAACAATTACAGGTACCGGGTTGTCCTACTGTAAAGAAAAAGGATGCAGCTTCTCAGTACCAGATGGTTACAAATGGAGCATCAGAAATTACTGGAAGTTAGATTGAGTCCCAGTTCATCATCCCACTACACACCTAAGCTGCTGTTGCTTGCACAGGTCTCTGAAAGTGTTTCATGATGCTGTGTGACAGAGTGATGAGATGGTAGTGTTGACATGCAAAAGAGTGGTGCAGGGAGAGAAAGGAGAAGAAGCTTACTTTAATGAGTGCTTTCGTACCATTAAGTGCATTCTCAGAGTTGATTTAACTGATTAAATGTATCTCTGATTAGCTGTTATATTTGAGATTTTTGGAAGTAATTGTGGGTTTTTCTTTGGAAAAAGCCTGGGTGTTGGTCAGGAAGAAATATTATGAATTATAAATACAGAGAAATAGAGTACTAATCATTGTCTCTTGAAAGTATATGTAAAACTAGAAAATGTGCAGAAACACACCAAATATTCTGGGTTAGAAGGGATCTGGAGGGATCATCGAGTCTTGCCCCCTAAATAAATGACCCACACTGTGACTGAACCCACAACCTTGCTGTTACTAGAGCCGTACTCTAACCAACTGAGCTAAGATACTTGAATCAAGCTTGCCAGTGCTTTTATATACATTTTTTTGTGTAAGATAAACTAGTAGGGCTCCTTGGTGTTAAAAGACCTGCCCTGTGGCTGTAGTTCTTCAGAAGCTAAAGGCACCTGCAGTTTAGGCCTTCAGCATGTCTTCTTCCTCATGCTGAGCAATTTAATTGTTGGGTTAATTTTTTCTGGAATAATATACTACAATTAGCTAAGCAAAGGTTGAATGAACACTGGGCTGGAAGCAAGGAAGGCCGAGAAGGTGGAGGGAGGGATGGAAAAGCACTGTGATGGCCAAATGGGTTTCGAGTCTTAGGAGGGAGGTAGCAAGGGTGTGGTAGGCCTTTTTGAAATAATGAGTAGTATAAAGCAGGCAACTGTAAGAAAACAGGTACTTATTTTCATGCTGTGAGACCTGGAGGCATTAATTGTAAAATCATTGGAATGTTTGAAAATAGATATATCTCTGCCCTGCTTCCCAGTTTCCAGGGTAAAGTGGGAGAACATATTTGCATGAACAGGTACAGTTGTGCTAGAAATGCCATTACAGTGGACTGTTTTGTAAAAGAAAAATGTGCTGTTTCAGGGAAAAATTGCTGTTGCCATCACTCTTTGTACTGCACCATTTGCTGCTAGATAGTCCTTGGCAAGATTGAGTTGGGTGGGCACCTTGCACTAAGGATGGCTATTTCATATGTTTTTGCTAATCTTCTGTGAAACTACAGGTATGATTGTGTTGTTTGAGACAAAACAATTTGACACTATAGTTGCCATTTCCATTAGCATTTCATTTTTCTTTTTGTGCAAATGTTTAAAGTGATTGCTGAAGTAGAAAGAGAAAGGGTAGAGTACTTAAAGGAGAATGTCATAATGTTGCAGTAAGCTGCATCTTAATTTATGTGCTTAGGTTTTGGGAGGTATAACTAATTTCATGTTTTCAGTTTGAGAACTAGCAAAGTTTTTGCTGTCATTGACTGACTTTTAAAACTGATTTTATTGAACTTTGTTTCTGCTGTTGATTTGTGTTGGTTTGCAGTCTCCTAACACTGAAATTTCTTTCCTGCCAGAAGTCAGCAAAATTACAATGACTTTTGTGGTTTTGATTTTCTTACTTAGTTCATACTTAGTTTTCTGTACCCAAAAGGCTGTCAGCAGCACGTTAATATTCATATAAAAGCCAAAGAACAAGACAGCAATGCCTTGTTGCCCAAATTATTGGTTTTATTCTTTAAAAATGGATGTAATAGTTGATTGTTCATTTGAATAGATGTTCGTTACGCTTTAGTAGAAATGTCTTAAGAAGTGCTTCTGATAATTTGTTGTTTGGTACTGTATTTTTAGGGTCTGTGAGGTGTTTGAGAAGAATTTAGGCAGAGAATAAGCATACCAACTGAATATACAGAGTTTTCAGAATACAGTAACAGTGTAACTGCTTAAAGATTAGAAAATGTGGCTTGTTCTCTGTCTTTGGTCTTTTACTTTCAGATCTGGCCGTGCGTGGATATTTTAGGCAGCTGTAGGGTTTTAGGTGATAGTGACGATTTTGCAGGTTGATCAACTAGTTTTTGGAGATCATTCATCCAAATTGCTTTGGAAAATGTGCAGTTGCTCTATAGTTACTACCAGGCCACTCTTATTTGTAGGATACTGAAAGAACATAACAAACTTCTCAGACTTTGTGGCCTCTCATATTTTTCTATTCTGTCCACCACCTGCCCTACCCCCAAAGGTTTATAAAGATTATTGGAATGAGAATAATTGTTTCACTGCTTCTTGTATGATTGTGGATACTTGAAATGAAACTATCTGGTTTTGTGTTCTGCTCTGGAAACTGACTGTAGAAATGTTTCATGAATGTGTCTAATTCAGCTTGCCGTCTTCAAAATTTTGTTGTTTTTTTTTAAAATGAAAGTGGAAGTGAAACACTCTACTCTGCTGGTTAAAAGGACTTATTGCACATAAAAATTAAGGGAAATATGATGTTTAAAGGAGTGAAAATTGTGTTTTCTTTTCCAGGTCTGTGCTGTAGTTTGAATGATCATAAAGGACAAGCTTAATTCTCCTAAGTTAATTGGGAGTGTAGTAAGAGACTGGCTAGAAGCTGGAAAGGAGCATGTATTGAACTATCAAGACAGACCTTGGCAAGTTTTGCATTCAGAATTTTGAGGAAGACTGACTTAAATATGAAATTTTTTGTTGCTTTTTGCACACAGATGAGTATTGGAAAAATGAGTGGTAAACCACTAAGGAAAACAACATCTTATGTCTTAGGATCAGCTCAGAGGCCGCCATGTATACTACTGCTTGAGTGTTTCAAAGCTGCTTTTGTTTGGCTAGGTAGTGAATTTGACCTCAGCACCTGACTACAGAACAGTCTGTATTGTGTGGAGCTAAAGCCTATAAGGAATTTCCCTGAAGCATTCTGCTTAACCCCAGGTTGTTTGATACCTAGTGGAGGGGATAGTTCTGAGTCTTTTCTTAGTGTTAGTGTGTGAGCTAGGTGTAAGTTAAGAGACGTAGTAAAGGGTGAATTATGACTTGACACGTTCATGCTGGTGTCACGTCCAGGTGCCAGCACCAATAATGAAGTTCTCAGTGTATTGCAGTGCTAGGGCAAGGTAAATGCTGTTCTTATGCTGTGCATCTCACCCAAGAGTTTTAAGTAGCCTGTAATATTTGCATGAATAATGAGCCATTGTCTTTGACATGTTCACCTATTTTATGAAGTAGCCTCAACTGATAGTCTTGGATATTTTGAAACTTACTATTTCTTTGGCCTATCTCAAACTGCTGTTAAATGGAGAATACTTCGAATTACAAGTTGGAGCTAGTTTGTTTGTGAAATAGGCAAGAATCCCTTGATTTTACAGATCGTACTTTTCTGATAGCAATTTAAATGGATATGAGGTTTAGTTGTAATAAAAGTAACTTCAGTATTTCATCCCTAACTTAGAAGATTTTAAAGACGATAGGTATACCTAAATATCTGAATATGGGTTAAATACTTCTATCAGAAATGATATTTTATTTTTGTTAAGGTGTCACTATCCGAAGGATGGCTTTCAGGTATCCTCCAGTTCTCTCTTGGTTGTTGTTCCTTTCAGAGGAAATAGGGAAATAATGATTTGCATTTGGCAGGGCGGGCAGAAAGCTTTGTTTTTGCAAAGCTGGGTGAAGCATTTGCGGTGGTTACTGGTGGGGTGCAGGGTGCAGAGCAGAGGAAAGCAGCCAGACCAGCAGCAGCTGTTGCTTCTCACACTGGAAATACCCAGCAGTGAGCCTGCTTCCTTCTTGGCTTTTCTGAATGGCTGTTGCTAATCCAAGGCTATTGTTGTTATCCTGGGCTTTTAGAGTGCAGCATCATTTGGGAGCTTGGTGTTTCATACCATGCAAACTTTAAGATGTGGTTGGAAAAGCATATTTGTGTAGCATTTACTATGCAGTTTCCTGCTTCACCTAGTCATGCTATTTTAATTTGTTGTTTAACATTGCTGAATTGTAGGGCCCAGAGGTGTTGAAGTGCATACCCACGGTGTTACTGACCAGAATCTTCAGGACAGGATTCATTTCAGGTCTTTTGAGGTGTCAGCATCTGGGCTCCTTCTAGAATAGACTAAAATTGCTTTGTTGTGAGATAGGAATTGCTGTTTGGACATATGGACCTTGCCACTAAGTCTGCTCACTGTGTCAGATTTTTATTGAGAATGAAGATGACACTTAGTTCAGATACAGGGGAAAAAATATTGCTCACCTAGCTTTACATGAGAACTGTTCTAAAAGGGATTTTTGCCATATTTGTTTAACGTCTTTAACTTTTTTGAATGCTACAAAATGAATAATTAATTTGATATTTATGTTTGCAATGCTTATTAAGTGCACTTCCTCTGTTTTTTAGTTTGAAAATATTGCAGGATAAGGTTGCAGCCAATCAGTAATACTACCAAGATGCTATAGTTAATATGTTACTCAGGGAAAGGGAAGTCGTGTTAACTCCTTCTTCTCATCTTTGATAGCCTTGTTAGCAATAATTTATTACTTTCAGGAGGTTTGGGACTTCCTAGTAGATGGTTTATTTACTAGACAAGATCAATGCTTGAATTCACTTCAGCTTTTGAACTGTTTTACAAACTTCATCTGAGTTGCCGTATAACAGAATTCTTTAGGATGTAAGGTTTCCTAAAATATTTGGTAAATTCTTTTTAAAATGTCTTATCTTTTGCATGTGTCTTGCCTTGCCTTCTTCACCCCAACAAATCCTGCACGTATTTTATATGTTCTGATTGTGTACCTCAAGCACCCTTAACAGGCCTTCTCAACTCATTTGGTTTACCACTTATGTTTTGCTCCAAGCTAAGAATGGAACAGGAATACTGAAAAGGTAGAGACAGCAATTCTCTAATGGTAAACTTCTGATGTAGGAATTGTGTAGGTCTTGTAAAATGCTGGATGCAAGAGTACCTAACTGAAAATGCCACGTAGATTCCAGAAAGAATTTCACTGCTTTACTAGATCTTTTCTGGGGGAGCCATATAAGATGCACAGCTGGTTTTAGAACCTTCTGCCTGTGTTCGTAAAGTGTCAGAAGTAAAGAGTAGACTGCCATCTGCCAATGTGGTTCTGAAAACTCTTAGCAGATAAGATTGAAGCAGAGCTATGGAAAAAAGAAAGAACAGTTCCACCTCTGCATTCAATGCATCAGGGAGCTTAAAGTTACACTTTGTACTTCACAGCAGAATGTTGTGCTAAATTAGAAATTGTGATATGCTCGCCCACAATTGTTCAGTATGGTGGAGCTGTGATTGGTTTAGTCACAGGCAGAGTGCTGGGCTGCCTCCTCTGCCTTTAAGCTACCACAGCCCTGGAGTTGCTCTGAGTGGCTTATTAGTGTTCATTTTTTTTTTGCAGTCAGAAGGATGAGAGTTGTGGGCAATGCCTTTTTTTCTGGTGGCATAGACTTGTCTTTGAAGGATATCAGAGAAACAGAGAAAACCCAGAGTCTTCATGAATTTTTGGTAACATAATTTACACCTTGTTAGGAGGCTACAGTTGTCCTGTGTTTGAGGATCTTTTAGAAGTTGTTGGGAATATCTCACAGCATTCTCCTGAGTGCCTGTTCATTTTTTTGGACTAACGTTGGAATCTGCAGGAACTCTTGCCTGTTATCTCTGATTAACGCAAGTTGTAATAGTTGAACATTTATTCCTAAGTTCTGCACTGTAATTCTGAGCACAGCAAATGTGTTTCATGTAATTAGGTCTTCTAGAAATCTTCGGCAGCCCTTTATATGCAAATCTTTTAATAACTATTTTTAGAAGTAATGATTTTTCTAGTATAGAATTACTTACTTTGTAATGTAATTTTAAAAACATATGTCTTTGTTTTTGTTTGGGAAAAACTCTGGCTTTGGATGCCTATCTAGCATTACCTTCACTTTTGGGCTTTTCCTCAGGTGAATGTCCAATGGAACTTGTCAAGCAATGGGTTAAAAAAATTTTCTGTGCAGATTTTCCTTTTATATGTTTATAAAGTAGTTTGGTTCAGATAGAGGAGAAATGATGTGAGGGTGAGTACTTCAGAAATCTGTTCTTAATGAATATGATGCACAGCCATTTAGATTAGTTAAGGCTGTATTAATGTCTGAATTTATTTTAACTTTTTGTGATTTTTGCCCAATTATTGAATGCCTGTATCACTGAATATATGCAAAATGACTGTTTTATGCAGTGTGACAGTGTTAATATCCCTGAACTGGGACTTTGCTTGTGTATAGTGATGCTGGTAAATAACTGAATGTTCCATGGATATGAAATATTTCATAATTAAAAGTAGCATAGTCAACTTTCAGCAAAAGGTACGTCCGAGTTTTAACTCTTCCATTCTGTGCATGCACCTGCTTGCTGCAGATGTGATGTCCCAACCAGCTGTCACTGTTCCCAACCAGATTGTAGAAAGAAGAGAGTAACTAAGGAGAGGTTGCCAGCCTGGCCTAATGAATGTTCAACAGGAGACAGAGACTGACTGAACACGGGTAGAGCAACTAAGTAAAAGTTACCAGTGGAATAAGGTGTGGATTGGGAAAAGCTCTGTCACGGGAGGGTAGCAAAGATTGTCCATGCTGTTCCATTGTAAAATTTTTTGAGTTATTTTTGCATTTGTTTAGGAAAAAAAAAACCCCTGGCCATTAATGGCATACTATCCTAAAGACATACAGGTGACAGATTTGTTTTGTGTAGGGTTAAAGGGTTGCATACACAGTTGCCAGCAGTAAACAAGTCAGGCAGCTGTGAAATGTTGCTTTGGATTATTCCTTGTCTCCCATTCTTTTGGTGTATTTGTTCATGTAAGTAAATAATACTTTTTAGCTGTATAAATTTTATAACTGTAGAATAAACAATTATAAAGCAGAACAGAAATGCTAAATTAAGAAACATCTTTAGCTATGTTATTTATTTTTATAGGAGAAACATGGTGATTTTGAAATTTTCCACTCAGGGTGCCTCACAGGTTACATTGTGTATTTTTTAGTCCACTCATGGCATATTCTTGCATACTTTTGTTACGTGCCTGGAAGTTCTTAGCTAATTCACTGACAAAGCACCTTTGTGTTTTGAGTAGGTTTGCTTTTGTAAAAAACTTGGTTTAGCAGAATTTGTTTTAGTGTACGCATGAGAACAGATTGTCCAAAAAGCAGTAGTACTTGAAAATATGCTGCAACAAACCCTAAAGGTTTTTCACTTTGTTGTACATAATTTAGCCTTACTTACAATTATTTGTTTTCTTCCAAAGTCGTGGATAACAGACAAGGAGGATGCATGTATCATACTCTTCTCTCTAACCCATTTTAAAGAAAGTAATTAATGGAATCAAATTTTGAATGTAACTGTAGATCTTAACAGACTATCAAAATACTGTATTCAGAACAAAGTGGTATGGGCATTATTTTTACTGCTTTCATAAAAGAATTATCTTACTTGCATTTCTGCCGAGCATCTATCACTGTCATCTGTTATTCAGAAGCATATTGCTAAAATTTCACTTCCTGATGGGACAGAGGATTCAATTCCTGTGGGATACTCTAAACTCTAGCTAAAACATTGGTGTCTGCTTTTGTAAGCAAAAAAACATGTTTATTATCCATGCTGGTGTAATGTCGAAATCCACAGAGGCTCTTTAGGGAGTTGTATTTTTTCCAGAGACTGGTCTGTCAGACAAAAACTGGTGCCATTCACAAATGGGATGTTAGGCATGTTATTGTGTGCTTTCCCTCCTGCACTGGTCCATAAGTAACTGGTTAAAATCTTGTTTAACAGCCTAATCATTACCTTACAAATTCAGAAAATAAATAGCTTATCTAATATCTTGAAATAACCATCTGCCTGGGGCTTGAGAAAGGATATTGCAAGAAGTCTAGTGCACAGCAATTTAATATAATTCTTCCTAACAAAAAGCTATTACTAATTGCCTTGTGTCCTGAACTGTGAAGATGTGTTCCAGACTGCTTGATTTTTATCTTACCCAATAGAAACATGGCTTTATGCTCCATCATGTAGATCTCATTTGGATAAAAATTGGTATCTTGGACATGATGATCAATAGAACTCATAATTGTAACTGTGTATTAAGTCATTTATGTAAAGACAGTTTATATCTAGTTTGTATCTTTTTTTAGCTAGTAGCTTTTCAAAATACTGTCAGTTGGAGAATAACTTTTATTTTCTGTATGCTTTTGGTTTGTTTCCTTTCACTTTGTCCTTTGTATGCTTTTGGTTTGTTTTTCTTCACTTTGTTTTCTATCCTGTGCTTTTTTTTGCTTATGAAGACTTCCTCTTTCTTTCTTGAAAATTATGCTGATTCTGTTTAGGGATGAGCAGAGCAGTATGCAGTGCTCAAGCAAGGTAGGTGTAATTACCTCTGCTTTTCTCTGTTTAGCAACTTTTAATAGCTGCTTATTAAGCAAACAATTTAATGGAGTTAACACCAATTAGCAATCTTTCTGGTAAGAAGTTCTCAAAAACATTGCAATATGTTTAATTACCTCAGGTGACTTAGTGTGCCAGTCAGCATTGGTCAGCTGTTCTGTCTCTTCCCCTCCACATCTCCCTCTGCAGCTCAGACTTGAATTTCTCTGCCAATTGTCATAGATGTTGTTTTCTGCTAACATGTTTTCCTTTGCCAACAGCAAAATTCAGTAGGAAGGAAGAAGATTGTTATGCTCGGTGTCATTTCTGCAACTGAACTTGTAGCTCTCCAGCAGGAAAAAAGGAAGTCAGTGTTTGTTTCAGGCATAAACTGCTTGTGAGCCTCTGAGAACAAAAGAAGTGCTTCATACATTGTGTTCAATATTTCTCTGATGCATTTGTATCCTGTCTCTGAAGATTGTCTTTTGTTTGGTTTTACATGTTGTACGGTCTCTTCTATTGAGTACAACAGCTTATGAAAAGGATTTTGTATGACCTGCTGGCTGTTGAATTTGTCTACAGGTAAAATACTAGCTTACCTTCAAGGAACAAAGTCAACATTTTTCAGACAGAATTGAATGCAGCTGTTTTTCTCCTAGAACATATTTATGCAATATTTATTGTATTGATGAGGGAAGAGAAAGCCCAATGCGCTCTGGCAGGCTGAGTTAAAAAAGGCCAATTATGGGGAGGGGTAATTTCCCCATATTTGGTAAACATGTGATGTTAAATAGCAAACAATTGGAGGAGATTGTGTCAGGAATCTGTTGGCTCTGTGTGGCCAAGCATTCCAGTGGATCCAAACAAGGCAAAATTTTCCTGATTTTTGCTAAACCATTTCAAATATCAAATGATGAGTGATATCACATTTTTTGGGGGGTAACTCCTATTAAGAAGAAACATTTATTGCGTATTATGCATATTTATACACAAACCTTCTTTGGTAATGTTGCTTAGATTCTAGTGAGTTACTGTATCTCCAGTTGAATATGTAATTATGGAGATATTATTTCCTTTTATTTTCAGCGCATTTCTTGTCTCTCCTTTGTCCCCTAACAGAAGAGAAAGTATTTACTTGGCTGTGAACTGAGCATACAAAACCACAGGCTGGTGATTATGTTCACTTTGCAAGTCCTGCTTGAGGCATGTGCAAGCTGAGTTAAATATTTGCACCTATACAGAAAAACTCAAAACTGACTTATGAAATCATCTTTCTGTTATCTTCCTGATTAGTTAATGAGGCACCAAATGCTGCAGCTTCAGCTTGTGCTGCAGTTTGTTCTGCTGCTTTGTGCTTGCTTTGTGCAAGGGACCTGGGGGTGGCTGGGCAGGGGAGCTCCGGTCGGAGTCGGGATGATGCTCCTGAGAAGAGAGAGGATTTCAAGTTAGTTTGGAGTCTCAGAGGTGCCAGGAAGACACAATGCATCAGACGTGGCTGTGTGTTTGACCTGGTTTCCTTGTTTCTGCTTGAAGCCTCTCTGAGGTGTGGCTTCTATCAGCCACATCTTCATGTGGGTGTGTAATTCGCTACACTGCAGAAACTGATTAATCAGACACTGTGCAGGCAGAGCAGCATGCAGGTGGCACTCTTAGGTTTGGATCAGGATAATAGGGATCATTGAACAAATTCTAACTGGTGTTTTTGAAGGACAAACGTAACATGAAACTGTTGCCCAGGTTTGTTCTAAGTTGCCATCTGGCTTATTTTCAACAAGGTAGAAAACTGTTCTCAAAAACTCTTCCTCCCTTCTGGGTTTTACTGGGCTGTTGCAGGTGTTTTGCATATGTAGGTCACTGGGCCTGTGCTCAGGTATTGTTATATGAACTTGGAATATATTGATGTGATTTATTATGTAGCAATACCTATGGGAATAAAAATAAAATATTGTGAGAACATGTAAATCTTCAGATGCCATTTGTATCTAGATGTGTGTGTGAAAAATGGGGCTAAAATTCTACTTGTCTTCATTTTAATTTTCCGTAGTTGCTTGTGTTCTGTTTCCTCAAATTGTTTCCTTCTATTTAGCAATTATGTACACTCTTCTTTGTGCTCACATGTGTACTTTTTTTTGTGCATAGGTAGAAGCATGCAATTCTAACAAATACTGATCTAATTTGAAAAGTGCAAGGGGATGTTAAAGCATATAAAATATCTCCTTTAATGAAAGTCTTTACCCTCTCTTTTTTGGAGCCATTTCAGATAGGCCTGAGGTAGAAAGCGCTTTCAGGTAAGAAAAGCATGTGCTTGTGTTTATTAAATGAGATTTTTTAAAAATGTATATGAAGTTGCATATGCTAGAGAGTAGGCAGGAATTAGTTGTTACTTGTTTTTAGAATAAAAGGAATAGTAGCTTTCAGAGTAAAAAATGTGAAAATTCATGTTATGGAGCTAGTTAATTCATTTGTCACCTTATTGATCTGCATTTGTGGAATTGCCTATTCTTGTTTGGCCTGGAAGGGCGCACATAAATGATGGCAAAAGGAATGATTCATTTAAAGGTGATGCTTTAGAAGCATCATAGATTGCATTTTTAGTAAAGTAGATTTTTTATTGTCTGTGCATGTATTTGCAAATTTTGTTGCAATTTGAAAAAATTGTACTTGGCTCTCAACTTTTCAAATTAAAGTTGTGGGGTTTTTTTTTTCACTTGTTTGACAGTTTCTGTAAATTTTTGGTTATCTGTACTTGGAATAGTACATCCTTAATTTTTACCTCAGTCTAGTGCTCTTGCTATTGTCTTTGGCTTTTAATAGTCATGTAATATTTATTTTAATTGCCAAGTTAAAGGAATTCTATTAATCAGGTTTTACTACAACACAAACCTTTGTAAGGGATCAGTAAATCATTAACCATGTGGTCTTGTGTCAAACAAGGGAATTTAAAGAACACAAGTGTTTAAGTTTGTTTGTTGTAACTTAGTTGTTGTATCCCAAGTGTAAGTAAGTTTGGGCTTTTCTGTTGAAATAATTTAACTTCTTCGGGAAAAAAACCCCAAAAAACAAAGAAGCTGTTAGTGCAGAGATTAAATTTTACTGCCATAATTTATATTATCTGCCGACTTCTATATTCTCAAAACCTGTAGATTTAAAAGCGCAATGCAACTTGCAATACATTTAATAAACTTAAGCAACGTTTGTTGCATTGATTTCTCTCTGTTAGTTTGTTGCTTGAGACTGATTAAGTACCGTTACTTAAAAATGTTAATAGTTTTACCCTGCTTACTAGGTAAGCTGCTCCTGGCAAGTGTGAGAGTCAAGGTATTGATTGATTGATTGTATTAAAGCTTACCTTTAAGCAATGCCCAAACTCAGTGTGCAATTCCATGGAGCAGCTGATGCTGTTTAGAAAAGATTGGAATTCTTTTGGGCATTCTGTGTAAGTCCTGAATTTACTTCAGAGTTTGTACCTTCTGTAAGGTGTTGCTGTGGGTGGCTACAAACAAATGAGCTCTGAGCTCAGTGTTTTTCATATTAAGGTAGAACTTCCTTTGAGTTTGAGAACTGATCCCTGTTGGGATAGATTTGGGTTTTTCAGGGTGTTGTTGCTTGCATTAATTCTGCACATTAATTTCACTTCAATATATCTGAGTTTGTTGCTTCTCTTTATTAGTGCATTTCATATATGGAATGATTTCTTCAGCTTTCCAGTCAGAAGATGGATAAAGTCGAAGATTATGTAGAGTTGCAAATAATTTTTGGAATACACTGAATGGTTTTTGTAAGATGCTTTTTTTACATTGCCTTTAAATAGATCAGTGAAATTGATTGTTTACTATCTTGTCTCTTTTTCTACTATTTCCATACTCTTCTCTTTCCCTTCCCTCTGCTTTTGACTGCAACTTAGCTAACAGCATCTAGAATCTTATTTTATTCTGCAAGTTGTAGTGCAGTAACTTATGTAACACTTTTTCATTAATTACTTTCTTGGCTTGTAAAAACATTTTGAAAAGAACCTGTCTTCTCCTTCTGCACATGAAAATTGCTAATTCTTCTCAAAATGTTTTAAAACTTGGTGAATGCCATAAAGCTATATATCACTTTTTAAAATGTATTAATCCCCAGAGAATCTCAGATGTGTCAATTATTAAATCGCTGAAAGCAAAGGTGAGACTTCTTACCAAAACAATGTGAAATTTACTGGAATGTCACAAAACTGGCAGCGTCAGAGAATTTCTTTGCTTTACTCATCGGACAAATATGTAGACTTTTGTAATAGATCTCACTTAAAAGTGTGGGTTATCATTTATTTTCTGCTAGACATTGCCATGCGTGTAGATTTTCAGTTTTTTGCCTTTATAAGGTTGTGCATACAAAATGTCTCCTTGTGTAAAAAATAGTTCTTTAAGAACTGCAAGATACAAAGCAATTTTATGCAATGTAGTGTAGCTTTATAGAAATCCTCATTCTTGAACGAGCATGCCTGTTCTTGTTGAGATGAATTCTTTCTTTGGATGGTTATTGCCCTATTTTCAAGCTCTGGGCTTCTACAGGTATACCAATTCTTGACACCCTGTTCTCTTAGCATGCTTTGAGTTCCACTGAAACTTGTCTCTCTTCAGTATATACAATGTATTGGTTCTAACTGATGTGAGGGTGAAAACATACAGATTTTACTAAGGCATTTCCTAAGTTTATTTATATGCATGAATGAACAAATACAGACATTCTTTACTATCGACACGAGATACATGTTGAAAGGAAGTAGAACTTGTGCACAGATAATCCTATTTGGGATTTGATCAGGACTTTCTGAGGGCTTTTCAGCCTTACCTTGTTTCTTGTTCCGTTCTAATTTACTTTATGCTTTGGGATGTAAATGTGCTATGTCAGCAACTTCTTTAGTACAGAGTGCTTCCTAGGAGCATTCTGAGAATGTAGGATGAGGATACAAG
The DNA here is from genome assembly GCF_017590055.1 of Onychostruthus taczanowskii. Lineage (NCBI taxonomy): Eukaryota > Metazoa > Chordata > Aves > Passeriformes > Passeridae > Onychostruthus > Onychostruthus taczanowskii. The sequence goes on along the minus strand of NW_024499239.1, from coordinate 11,850,966 downwards.
GTTTCATAAATAAGGATGACATTTTTATTTGTGTTTGTGGATTGGAGCCCTCAGTGTCAGGGGGTAGGGGAGGAAATTGTGATGACACAGTTGTTTTTGTGGGATCTGCCTTTGCAAAGAGATGATAGATGCTGGATGAGAAGGGACCACTGAATGTCCAACTTGTGCTTTGGGCAGGAATGTCTCCATTGCAAGAACACATAATTTGGCTAGCTCCCAAATGCTGAAGAGAAGTAAATTTATAGACTTGCTTAAAGGAAAGATTTCAAATTGAATTTCTGACATGCCTGGATGGAAGACTTTTCCTTTAATGCCTTCACACCTTCTCCTTTAAAACAAATCTTAAGAATACCAAATTTAAACTTTAAAGACAAAAGAAAGGACAAATTGAGAACTTAATTGATGATTACTAAGCTAGTAGGAAAGTGGGTCAGTAGCATAGTCTGGTGTAGGCTGTGTGTAATGTTATCATAGGTAAAGGAAGTGAGCCTGCATCTGCTTACAATATGGTGAGCATACTGGGCTTTCAGTTTACAATGATACTGCTTTGAAGTAAACTATAAAAGCCTTGGTTTTCAAAGTTGGGTTCTTTTTCATGATAGCCTCATCTTTGTCACATATGCAAGTACTGCTGTTCTTTTGTCTCTGGCGTGTTTTGTATAGTGAGAATTTTTGTATAGGAGTGAAATTTTTCTGAGCATATTCTCCTAGTTTGAAAAATGTTGATTTTTTTTTTTTTGATAGTGTTAACTGAGTACGTTTAAAAATATTTTAGAGGCAATGTTATGTCTTTGGTTTGACATTGATAGTAAAATTTTACTTATATGAAGAGAACTTCAGCAAACATATTAAATGTCAGAAGAGGATTTTTTATGCTTGTCTGTCTTTGTAGTAACTGGAAACCTTTCTAAGTGTTACCTTATATGTTTCAATTAACATTTCAGTAAAGACATTAAGTTGATGAAGGGAGAAAACTATTTTCTTTGTTGTTTAGTAGAGCAAATAGAGAATTTAGCATTTTGTTATAGGCAGGAAGTCATAAATATTCTCCCATTTTCTGGTATCAGCTGTATGTCAATTGTACTCAGTATTTTTCAGAAATACAGAATAGAAAAACACTGTCTGCCTGCCCCCAGCAGATGACTTGGCATAAAAATTACTTTAAAATTGTTACAGAGAGAAAAAGATTTAAAGCGAAGATTTACAGCCTACAAGTCACAGTATTGGTACAGAAAATATTAAAACATTAGTGCTGATTGATAGATGTGACTGACGTGGAAAAACATGTTGTTTTTTGGATGTCAGCTTTTAGGGTATTGCATTTAGGGCATGAGAACAGAGATAAAGCCTGGAGTATGTATGTTCCTTATAACTGATTAAATCAAAGTGAAATTACAAGGCAGAATAGTATTACCAAACGTGTTTCTCAGAGATGTGAATGAAGAACTTCAGATGTATTTTATTGCCTATGAAGGTCATAGCTCAGCAACAGGACACTTAACAAAACAAGACAGAAACCCCAACATATTTAAAAACAATTCTGATTTAGTAAAATTGTTTTTTTTTCTTTATGTTCTATTTGTAGTGTATTTCTGTGTGAAGCAGGATCACATTTCTTGTGAAATTAACTTCCTGTGATTTTGAAAATGGAGTCTAATTGAATGTAGTGAAGTAGAATTAATCTTTCATGATTCTGGTTTATTTTTGTTTATGTTTAATGAAGGGCAAATGGCTTTTTTAACTTTAGGAAGTTGCTTCCTTTTTGATATTGAAAATGATGGACTGCCTGTATGTGTTGATACTTGATACATAAAGACGAGGTAATGTAGTGGAAACACTTGTCTGTTGCAGTTTGACTCAGTGCCTGTTTTCCTACTGCTGTCTGGTGGGGAGAGCTAATAGCTCTGTTTGCAGTATGTGTCCAGGACAGTTAAAAAAACCTGGAATATTATTTTTCATGCATTAATATTTTCAAATATGATAGACACAAGTTAGTGTTTGAATTCTTATGTGACAAAACTATATACTTAAAAATTTTATGTTTAAATAAATAATATATATATATATATATAAATGTCATAAAGTATGTGTAATGAATCTCAGAAGTTCTTGTCTGGGAAAAGCACACTGCCCTTCATTTCTTCTTGACTTTTCCCAGTGTGTGTCAGGAACATAGAGTGGGTTTTAAATGAGGACTGAAGAGTAGATTATATATATCAACTAATGTTATTGGTTACCTTTAAGGATTGTATATGAATATTCTTATGCAATTGGTTATAACTTCAGTTGTCATGGTCTTAAATGATAAAAGATGTTTTTACTTTCTTGCTCTTTCCTTTGAGCTTTCCTTAAGAATGTCTCTCTGTTTCTTCTCTTCAGAAAGCTGTTGTCTCATCTGCCAATAATGAAAATTTTTAAAAGTCCCTAAAGAGCAAAACAGCCCCAAACACAAACTCATTTGGCTTTGTGTAGCCAAGTGTCATAGTTTGTGAGCTTTGGGACAGATTCTGTTATGCTGCTTTTTTTATAGCCTTGTGTATTTAGTTGTTAATGCATGCTCTGGCGCCAAGGTTTTGGAAGAGGGTCAAAAAAACTGGAACTTAAATGAAGGCACAGTGTAAATTAGAGCAGTGCTTGGGGCAGACGTGTGCTTAGCAGACATCTTGAGCTTGCTGGTGTATGTTTGTAGTGATGTGCACTGACTCCTGCCATAGCCTACTCAGGTGGGCTATGCCTGGAGATGTGACTTTTCCAGGCACGTCGTGGGGAGGGCCTTGGAGAAAGACGAATTGTCGGCTTACTGGCAGTGGTGTTTGAAACTGTTCTGGGAGATGTTGTGAAGAGGTTTTTTTGAGTTTGCTGTTACTTCATCTCCTGCTATAGTGTTGCAAAGGTCTGGTTTAGGTTTTGTAAGGCTACAAAATACATTCAAAAAAAACTTTTAAAAACACTTGATAATTGCAAAAAGTTGTCTAGGACACATCCTTGTGCTGCACCTCCTAGTAGTGAAAGCCAGGATCTAAACAATGAGGTGGCGTTTTCCATTCCAGCGGTGTAGATGTTGTTCCATCCATGTTTTCAGGGGTTGGTCCCTGCCGTGCGCTGGGGTTCCGTTGGAGCGTGGGGTGTGTCAGTGCCAGGGCTGGGCAGCAGCGCTGGGGCTGTGCAGGGCACCTCTCTGCTTCTGCCTGGCTTTCCTCCTCCTCCCCTGTGCCTTTGCTGTCAAAAGGGTTTCTGCAGGTGCATAGAGATCAGATTCAGACAGAATCAGTTTCCTGGTCCTTCCTGCAGCAGGGTTGTACAAATGTGCTTGTGTTGGTACCAGGAAGGAGATAGTACACGAACAGAAATGAACAGCAGGGGCATGAACAATTAGAAATCCTTTTAGCATTAGTCTTTGGCTTATTCTGCCTTAGAGCATATGTGAAATTATTGACTTGGCTCTTCCTTGCATCCCAAATATGATCATGCTGTTGGGGAGCAGCTGACAGTGTTTGAAGCTGTACAAGTAGTGTTAGTACAAGGTGTGCTGTTCAAGCAAATGGAGAGTTTCCTGTATTGTTTTCTTCTGTATGCAGCGACTAGAGGTGGAATAGTACTACTTTAAACTTTTGTGCAAATTATATCTAACTCATTTTCATAGCAAGAGCCGTGTGTTTGTAGCATGGACTTTTTAATCAGTCTGGGCTAAATCTAAATGATAGAACTTATTATAGGTTTTGGATTCTTGTTTAATTATTGAATTTCTTCTTTTTGTACTCTTGAGTGATTCCATTGGATCGCTTTATGCACAGAGTATATGTTCAGTGTGTACTCATTGTCTAAGAACTGCCTTCTATTTTACTCCCCACTTTTAAGACCTATGAAATACATACTGGAAAAGTACACCATTTGCTACTGTTCTTTTGGGCCCAGAAATACATTTGCTAGAATGGTATCAGCCAGGATGTATCTAAGATATGTGCAGCTCTGGTTTATTCTAACATTCTGATAATTGTACATCTTAGTATCTGTGCTTAGTTTGAGCAAGAGCATAATTATGATATGGTATCTCCCGAGATGAATGACTATTTAATTATTTAATTTTTTTTTCTTCTTGATAAGATTGGGTTTTTTAAAAGGCTCTTTAAATGTAATTTCCATCAAATAAGCCAAGGTGAACTGAGACACCATAAGTAGATTTGTCAGCCTGGTTTATCACTTGGTGAAATTCATCATGAGAAAAATATTTAGCAGCATATTAGTAGGAGCAAAACTGCCAGTTATGCAATCTGGAGTTGGAGTGCTAACAGCAGAGCAGTTCACGTAAGCTTCTGGAAGTAGGATAGTCCTTAACCAGCCAACAATCTGTACTACTAAATTTTCACAAAAGCTAATAGGACTATTTAAAGAAAATGATATTTGTACATACATGAAATTGCTGTTATGTTCAATTGGGCTAAAAGGAAGTGTTTCATTATAGTGTTATTAAATGAAGTGAATCTATGCATTCAGTGCCTTTGTATTTCTGAAAGTGTAAACATAGGCTGGCAAATTTAATACTCAAATGCTAGAATGCTAACAGATTATATATATATAAAGTGCCCAGGTGCTTTATTTTAGTCTTCCTTTATAGTAAGTACTGTTAAATCTTTTCAATGTAGGTTTCAGTTCTATAATTCTGATGTGATCTCTTAAAGTATAAATACATCTTGACAACATGTTGTTACAGGAACTGTGAGGGAACTGATGATGCTACAGATGGTGCTCACAGAGGATTAAATTTGATTCCTTGGTTGGAACAGTTAATAATATGCGCACTAGATCAAATGGTGTAGAAGAGTGCAGTAATTCAGTAATGCCAGCAATGTCATGCTTACATGCCTGATTCATGGATATGGGATATGATTATGAATCACATGTGAAAACAAATATATCAGAGGAAACACTGACGTGATTACAACTTTAAGTTTAAAGTTGTGTGTATATATATATATATATATATATATATATATATATAATTTTATATGAAAATAACTAATTTGACTTTAATAAACTCCTCTAATTTTAGAAAATTGCAGTTTGTTTGTCTGAAAGTATCAGATGTTTTTTAAATTTTAAACCCACATCTATAAAACTTTCTAAGCCTTTTATTAAACTTAAAAAGAAAAATAAGGTGCTAAAATCCTTTTCTCCAGTGCTTCCCTACCTTTCCCTTTTTCACTCTTGGAAGTTGTGAACTGCCTTTTCAGTATGAAAAAAATATGTGAATTTTTGATATCAGCCATATTCTCATGGTTGCTATATTTTGCAGACACTGTCTTCCAAAAAGGAATTTGGTGGTTCCTGCTTTTTCTAGCTCTTGAGCCATACTTGACTAGAAATCAGTACACTCAATATTGATTATAGGCTTTCACCAGGCATCTGGAGAGCAGGCTTCCAGGGTAATGTGTTAGTAAGGATGGAATTCTGAGCAAGAAAATGAAGTTTTAGTAAGAAAATGGTTACCAGCATGTTTGCTTTTGAAATCACATGGGAATGTTATCAGACATTTGAAGGTCACCTGTATATATCACTTTTCTCATTTCCTGACCAATTTAAGGAAGTGGCTTAAATGCTATGCTGCTGCTCCTTCTTAAGAGCTGACAAATTCTTGGGCAGATTAAAGTATATAATCAGGGATATACTGCATCTTTTCCAGCTGCTTGCTGTTAGAAAAGGGAGAAAGTTTTTAGAAGAGCAGTGAAGAACCAATCAGACCTAAAATACACAAAACCTTAGAAGTGTGTTGTTATATGTGCTTAGATGTGTGTTATGCCTTGCCACCAAGTACATATTAGTTACAAATCTGTAGCTTTTTTCATCAGATTAATGAGTGTTCTGTTGACAAATGAACTCAAAATTCACTAAATTCTTTTTCTCTAAACACATTTCTTCTAAACACATAAGGAAAATAAATTGTCCTTTTAAATTTTGTTTGAGAGAAGGATGTGTTTATTCCAGGTGAATTCTCGTAATATTCAAAAGTCTGCAATTTTTTTTTTTTTTTTTACTTGGAACTACTGTAGTTTTATAGTGTTGATAATCACTATAATGTGCAGAGTACATCATACATTTCTGAAGATGCATTAAACAGTCTTTACTACAAAATCATGAAAACTTAAACTACTTTAAGTATTTCCCTTCTTGGTCTTTTACTAATAAATATAAGTCAAATAAAAGAGACTTTTCTGTTGCTGAGAGCAAGTATCAGACATTTGGCATTTTATTTTACTCTGAATATCCATCCATATGTGTTTGTAGGTTTGTATGGTAGGTATCACAAAAGTACAAGTAAGGTTAGAAGGAGGAAAAAACAGGATTTTAGGGGCTTGCGTAAGATGCATCTCCCAGTTTCCTCTCGTCCTGCTTTGTTAGGGTTGGCAGGAGTTCCTCTTCTAAATCAGTCTGCTTTGACCATTGTATACAATAATTGTCGAACTTCCTCTTCCCTTCAAACTGGGTAATTGCTCAGGGAGGGTGTGGGAAGGAGATGGAAAAGCCATGAACTCATCTTCTTGGTTTTTATTTAGTCAGACAGAGCAGCATTGTAATTTTAATAATTAATTTCCTATCAGTCTAAATGAAGTATTTATACTGATATTTTCATCTTGACAGAATGATCCTTGGCATGATTAACATATTCAACCCCCTTTTTGCAACTTCCTTTTTAAACAAGCATTGCTGATTTGGAATAGTTGCTTTTAATGCAGTTATATTGTAGCAAAATTAATTTGGCATCAAAGCTTATTCTGTAGGGAATTCCTGTCATATATTTTCCTTTGAGTTACTGTTTATCTGGGTACGAAGTTCTTAAATGTTTTTCTGAGATAGTGTGTGATATTTTGATGTCTTAACAAGTGATCAGAAAATTAAGTTCCTGCTGCTTCTTTTGAAGATTTTACCTTGGAAATATTAGAAAAGCTTTAATAAACCTGCCTTAACACTTTTGTTAATAATATTATTTGACTGAATTTCTGCTTTAAATAAACTGATCTCACTGATATTCTCTTTTTTTTTTCCCAGTGTATAGAGAATGAAGTTCAGAATTAGACAGCTTTTTTTGTGGGTGTGGAGAAAGCAGAGATGAGCTAGTGATGATTTAAGAAAAAAAATCAAAGCCTTGCTTGCCTCATCAAGTTTCTATGCGGGGGAAAGAATCTAATTGATCTGTATATATGAAAAGATACTGAAATAGCAGAATAAATGGACACTTTTTAATAGTGACAAAATCAGATTTGAATCTCATGCGAAAATCGCTTGCTACGTATTGAAACTGTAATGATTTATTTTACGGCTGTTTGAAATGTCACTTTTTTACTGAAGGTGTTTAGTGGATTTTGAAACAATCATGTCAGTTTTCTTGCAGCTTATCTGCAAGTAGTTTGGGGCTTTTGTTGATTTTTTTTTGTTCTGTTAAACTGCAGTGTTACCAGTTACTCAACATTGCGTGTGTGTATTCAGAAACAAATGCTCCAGATACCAGACTTAGCAGTCAGGAGTTTCATCTATGAATTTAATTACTGTTATTGCGTGATTTTGTAGAAGTCACCTGAATTTCTCATACAGAACAATGGAAAAGCCAAATGTGAAACGTTTTCAAAATCTTTGTGGACAGCAGTGTTCCAAATTTCCTTTCCTTCGCACCTTTTCCTCTTGCCCTGCTATCATTAGCATTTTCCTCTTCAGGAAGCTCATTTAAATAACGTCACTATTGTGGTTAGAAGACAAGGTACTCTACACTTTTTGTCAAAATTTTACCTGTTTGGGGTTTTTTTGGGTTTTTTTAAATGTTTTTAGTGGAAAGATGTGCTGCAATGATGAACTTTTATTTAAATAATTAGAGTGAAAAATAATGTCACAAATTACTTTGTCAAGTTAACTGTTAGATGCTGCTCAGCCTACTTGCCATATGGAGGAGTTTAATTATTAAGAGTAGGAGTGATTTGCTTTGGGAGCTTTTAATTGAAAGATTAAAAGAAGCTCACTCTGAGGCTGTCTCAAGCACTTGAAGATTTTAGTGACAGGATGTATTATGTAAGGATTTAACATAACAACATATTTGCCTTTACTGTGAATAAATTTATTTTGAACATCAGGTAAAATTCTTGAAAACACTTGCTTTTCAGTATTTTCATTAACGCCTGTTCTATCTGACACTCCAGTTTTTGCTCAGATTTTAAAAATTGTTCTTGTAAAGGTTTTTTGCCTTGAAAGGTGTCACTGAATTAAGAAACTGCAATATATTAATGTACCTGTAAAATAGAAATGTAAGGAAATAGGAATCCCAGTTAGGTGAATATTCATTTGGCAGGGGGTTGAACATAGTGTGGACACCTCCTTTGTGTCTGGAAAATGCAAAGAAATCCACGTCTGTGTCATCATGGCATACTGAAGCATGGTTATTTTAAGATGAGGATGTACTGAGGAAGCTGATGCTTTATAGTGCTTGCCTTTTCTGTGAGGCTTCCCTTTATCCCATATGGCTTTTTAGGAATGAGGAGTCATAAACCTAAAACAGCATGGTGCACTTCTGAATTCATCACTATAAGACAGGCATGGGAGCCCTGCGGGCTTCCTTAGGACTGCCATATGTTATTATAAAAAACATGCTTTTCTTTCTTGATGAATGCTGAACATCCTCACAGAACAAAAACAATGTGTGGTAGTCAGGCTCTTGAAATAACTCCCAAATGCTACGTTGCTCTCAGTGAATTAATGGAAAAAAAAATTAAAGGCATTTAAATTTTAGATTTGGAAGCGTCTACGTGATTCCAGGTACCTGTGAAAAATCATGAAACTTCTGTGTGTCCCTGTATTCTTAAGAAGGCTCTTTCAGACATTGAAAAGTTCCAGCCTGAAACTGTGAAACACCTGGTTGGAGTCATTCTGTCAGGCTTGGCACAGCCATAGATGTTTTGTTCCAGTGTTTGTATGCAAAAGGAGGTGTGTGTGAGATCTGCAGGCTTATTCCCTGTTTGTTGGTCTGTCAGTCTTTTTTATTCTGAAGTCTGTAACGTTTGCAGCTGTTCAGGGAGAAGGAAATGCCAGGTGGATGAAAGGCTATGAGGTGCATATACCTTTTTGCTTTGGAAACTCTTCTGATGGTGTAGTCCTAAATAATTTTGAGGAGCTTTGCTGAGATAAGTGCTTGAAGATAAGGGGTAAAATTAATTTTCCTTACTGGCTTGTATTGACAATGTCACATTTTAAGTTTAACCTCTGTTGTCTTTAGGAAATGGAATAAAGAGCTGTGAATCTAAAGTTGAGGGGAATTTCAAACTGAAATTCTTTTTGTAGTCTCACCTTATTTTAGTCTCACTGAAGAAGATTAAAGTGGGGGGGAAGGAAGGGTGGGGTGAAAGGGTGTGAAGTGTTACCTATAAAGTTTTCTTTATCTTGGGTTGGATAACTGTGCTTGGTTCATTATCAAACTGTCTCCTGTCGGAGTCTCCCATGGACTGGTGAGGACCTCCCCCCTTGCCTTAGGGCTGGGAGGCGCTTGCTGCTTCAAGGCGGGAGGAAGGTTTGTATCAATATCCTCTGCCAAGTTTTTTGAGCCACGACTGACATTTAGTAGTTCAGGAACAAATTCCTTCTTTATTATGACCAGAATTTCTGAAACTTCCTTGCTTCTGAGCAACATGAAAAACTGAGGTATAAAAGAACTTGTGCCTGGAGTGGTATCTGCTGTGCTTTTGTGCCTCTTGCTCACCTTGTCTCTTTTGTTTCCTTTGCTAATTCTTCTGTACTTTTCATTAAAGGAAAGCTCAAATTCCAAACTGTTGGTTCACTCCCTGAGTGAATTTATCATCTGTTTCCTGTGGGGATGATTTTGGACTACATGTATTTATGACAACACACCAGACTAGGATGGAGAAATCGGTCTAGACATTAAGTCAGGCTTGTTCTTAAAGTACAAGAGAAGGTTTGGAATCCCAGATCATCTTCAGTAGTGTCAACTCAAAGTAAAAAATTATCAGCTAGGCTTATGATTTGTTGTGGGGCTTCAGGGCTATATTTATGATGTTTGCTGTGTCTTGAGACGTTTTCTCTTGGATTTTGTCTTAAAAACTTCCCAGACAACCAGTTAATTAACCATACTCCATCTAGTATTAATTTGAATTGTTTTTGCCGTGCAATTGAGGCAAACTACTGCATGGCAGAATATTCTGCAGAACTGCAGATGATTAAATTCCCATCTGCTGTTTTTTGGATTTGGTATGTCTCCCTAGGTATGCTTGTGAAATGCTTTTCACTTATTCTTTAGGTTGCGGCTTTGTAGTTTGTTTGAGATTGTTCTCTGAAGAAGGGGATGACCAGTATTGTCAGTCTAAATGTTTAATTTTAGCAGACGAAAATAAGCTTGAAAATAAATCTGGATTCTCTTTAGAGTGGGTTAATTTTTATTGCAGTTGACGTGTGGTCCTGCTCTGTTTCTCAGTCCCAAAAAGAGCAATTGGCACTCTATCGGCTCTTAAGAGAGAGATCAAGTGTTCTTGGAGCCAGCACATGGGACATTTGAAGCACAAGCAGCCTGTTTACTTCTCTCAAGAAAAGCCATAGCTCTTTAAAGTGCCTTCATGCTTAAATATCCTAAAAAGGCATATTTAAGATAAGTACCCTGATTAAGGGACCCATCAGCCTCGGTTGTGAGCAAATGTACTCTGAGGAAACCTTTTTGATTTAAAAAAACTTGGCTTTCAGCTGAACAAAATGAAAAAAACATTTGAATGGGTGCTTACAAACTGCGAACACATGAATCTGAAATTTGATTCCATGTTAGAATAGAATTAAGAACAAATTAAACAAGTTGGGTTTGTTTGAGGGATCTGTTTATGTTTTGACAGCTATACTTTCTTCTAATTTAAGATAGATTATGACTTTTAATACAGAAATTATTCTTCTGATATGATTGTATTTTAGTAAAATAATATTTTTTTTGTTCATGGCCATGAGAATTTAATTATTAGAACTTCCAGGTGATCATTGTTATTGCAAGGGAAACCTTTCTACATGGAGCACCCTGTAATTGCAGGGATAGGTCCTTTAACCTCTCAAATGATAGTAATTTTTTCATTGCAAGGCAAAAATCTAAAGGCTGAGTATTGTGCAAATTAAACCTTTGTAATAAACAAAAAAAGGACAAATAAAATAGTTTTTTTAAAATTTACCCCTCCTACTTCATAAAGTATCAGTTGCATTCCAAAGCTGAAAATTACATTGTTTGTGATTGGTCTAGTTTAATATTTAGAAAAAAATTCATTAATACTTAATAATTTACTAACTAATAAATATAGAAATCTTTGTATTAGGTGTTGCTTTTAGAACTACATGAAGTAGTTCTAAAAGCAACACCTCTCAGTTCTTGGACAGTGTCAGTGAAGTGTTTGGGTTTTTTCTGCTTTGTTTTGTTTGTTTGGTTTTTTTATTAATGCATGGGAACAGATAACAGATTTCCATTCATTCCTGTATAATAAAACTCAAGTATGAAGTAGGAATGCCTTGACTTGTGTTTAGCTGTGGAAACCAGTCCTGTTAATTATGTGTTTGAGATTCCAGCTATGTCATGGTTGTTATCCTTGCACTTCCTGCTTTGTAACCTTATGCATTCCTTTATTTTGGTTTTTAATTATTTTAAAATTTGTATTAGACAGAAAAGCAGAATCATGATAATCCAGCTGGTATGAAATCATAAACAAAAGAATTTATTTTTCTCTGAAAACATTTGATTCCTCTCTTTTTCTAGAAGTTCTTCCTTTACTTATATAAGTCAGCCTTTTAATAAATTCTGTAGCAGCATGAAAGCTTAATTGTTTCATAGATTAGAAGAAGCAGAATTACTCATATTTATACTTGCATTGATATGATTTAAGTGTAGTGTAACAGTATGGAACTAGTCAGTGCAGTTTTATAGTGGCTAGTACAGTGGGAATTTGCTGCCTTATTTAAGTTCAATTTTGAAGAAGTCATTTCTGTATTCTTCTCCACCTTCTGTTCTTTGCTGATGTTCAGTACATCAGAATTAATGCAATAGCTGCTATTAGTTAATGCCAAGGTCTGTGTAAGGTCACTGTGGTGATGGTTGATCATCATGCATTCTAGAATTTTGGAGCATTTGGCATATATTTTGTAGAAGGGAAAGAACACAGATTTAGCAATTTGATGTGGTGCAGGCTGAGCCATCAGATGTGTGCAAATCATGAGCCTTCAGTAACGAATGCAAATGAAAGTGTTCTATTTTTGACTTGGAATCCTGCTCTACAGTGACTGCAGTTTGTGATCAGAGTGTACAGGACTAATACATTGTGTACTACTATCAGCTGAATTTTCTTTGCAGTGTGCTTTCTGCTCTTGCAGTCCTTGAGTATTTTCTGTTCAGTAGTACCGCCTGTTTAGAATTTGATCTGCAGTGTGATTACCATCCCTTTGTTATCTGTTTCTGGAACTATGATTGTATGATATGACAATTCCTTTTCTTTTCCTTCACTGTTCTTTGTTTCACTCAGACATTCAGAAAGGAGGTTGGGAAACATGGTAGCTTTATTTGCCACTACAGTGACATAAACTAAATGTGGATAATAAAAGAAAAAATGGAGATAGTAAGTTAGTGGGATGGAAGAAATAAATGGAAGTCAAAACTATTCCAGCCTATTTTTTGGGACTTCTTCCTTAATAAAAATAGAGTTGATTTGCACACACAAGCCTTTCACTTTTTTTGTACAACCACTATTTTATGGTTAAATTTTTATCTGTGATCTGGTGATTATGTGCAAGTGAAGTACATTTACACAATGCAGAGTTTTAAAACCTTTATTTTGCTTGGGAGCTTTATATTCTGAAGTAAAATTAAATAATATTTCTGTTGTGTTTTGATTTTTTTTTTGTCCTCCTCACTTTAGATCCCTGCAGTTCACTCAGCCCGCCGTGCTTTACTGAGGAGGACCGATTCAGCCTAGAAGCTCTCCGCATGATCCATAAGCAGATGGATGATGACAAAGATGGTGGTATCGAAGTAGACGAGAGTGATGAGGTAGGAGTAAAAAAAGTTTACTTGTGTATGCATGAAGTCTTTTTTATCCTTTTGTTTTGTATAGTTGCTCTTTATGTTTCAGCACTTGAGTAGTTGTTGCTGTTCTTATTAATTCAGCCCTTTCCTCAGACACATATGAAGGGAAAGTCTTAATTTCTGTGTTTATCTGAGATGGGATATTACTGTCCATTGTTCTAGCCTAGAGGAAAGTTTTGTATGACTGTGTATAGAAGGTGCTACTTTTGTGATTGGTGTAAGAGGTGGGCAAAGGTGAAAGGTTTAGCTTTCAGTAAGATAGTGGTGTCTTACTGACAGATCCACTGCTTGGCGTTGCAGTTTCTTCACTCAAAATTTTCTTGGTTGAGGCATCACTGGGTTATCTTATTTACCTTAGATCTGTTGCAGGCACTTCATGGTGTGAAACAATACCTGTTACAGAGAGCAGTCTAGAAGAAAGATTTCTGGTATGGTTTACATTTTACAGACAAATATTAAGGACATCATGCTTACTAATGGTAAATTAAGTCCTACAACCTAAGGAAGTTTTTGTGAGTGTGGTTGAATGAGTTTGGTAGGTAGGCTCCTGGTGGTCCTGGCAAAGGACTTGCCCTTGCATTTACAAAACTTTACCACTGGAATTCTCAGAATTACTTGGTAGGAATGTAGTTTCGTTGTGCTTGCTTATTTTGCTTTCTAGCCGTTGTTAGGCACATGCTTGACAACTGAGGGGATGAAGATGTCCCCTAAGAATGAGGGTATTGTCATGTGGTTCTGACACCCATTCTTACTGTAGATGAATGGGAGAAAAATCTAGCCCTGTTTTGTCATCCTTTTTTATAATATCTAGGGGAAGATTATTCTCCCTGAATGAGTTAAGTTATGAATTATCATTGTCAAATTTTATGTGATGCTACTTACTTTTCCGTGTGCCTATGTGCAAGCAGCATCAACAGGCCCCATCCAGCCTGACCCTGAACTCTTCCAGGGATTGGGTCATCCACAAAGTCTCTGTGCAGTCTGTTCCAGTGCCTCTCTACCCTCTGAGTAAAAAATTTGCACCTAACATGTAGTCGAAATCTCTCCTGTTTTAGTTTAAAACTATTTATCCTTGTTCTGTTGCTATCTGCCTGGGTAAAACGTTGCTCTTCCTCTATTTTGTACCTGTCCTGTATGTACTGAAGGTCGCAGTAAGATCTTCCTGGAACCTTCTCCAGGCTGAACAGCCCAGCTCTCTCAGCCTGTTTTAAGATAGGTGCTCCAGTGCTCTGATCATCTTCATTGGCCAGTCTTGTTCCAATAGGTCAATGTCTTGTGCTGAGGCAGCACTCCAGGTGGGATTGGAAAAGAGCAAAGGGGCAGAATCGCCTCCCTCGACCTGCTGGCCACTCCTCTTTCAATGTAGCCCAGGATGCAGCTGACTTTTTGGCCTGTGAGTGTACACTGGTTGGCTCATGTTCAGCTTTTCATCCACCAGCACCCCCAAGTCCTTCTTGGTAGCGATGCTCCAAATGACTTCTCCAGTGAGTCTGTGGAGACTCATGTCTTGCATTGCTCATGTCTTGCAGTGCTCCAATGCAGGTGCAACACCTTGCCCTTGGACTTCATGAGATTCTTATGGGCCCACTTCTTAGGTTTGTCCAGATCCCTCTGCATGACATCTCTTTCTTCTTCTAGTTCAGCTGTGCTGTTCAGTTTCATGTCATCTGCAAACTTGCTGAGGTGCACTGTCTATGTTGTTGATGAGGTATCAAAGAGCCCCTGTCCCAAGAGAGCCCTGAAGGGCACCACTCATCGCTGGCCTCCATTTGGACAGAGAATGATTGACAGCTATGTCCATTCAGGCAGTTCCTTATCCATCAAATGATCCATCCTTTTAATCTGTCTCTCTCCAGTCTGGGGATGAGGATGTTATGTGCCACTGTGTCAAATGCCTTTCAGTGGTCTAGGTAGATGACATTTGTTTGGTCTTCCCCCATCAACCACTGCAGTCACCCCATCATAGAAGGCCACCAGATCAGTCAGACACCATTTGCCCTTAGTAAAGCCAGGCTGGATTGTCTCAGATCACTTGATTGTATGTGCAGTAGCATTGCTTCCATGAGGATCTGCTCTATGATCTTCCAAAACAGAGGGTGTTTTGTGAGGCTCAGTAGTCTTTATTTTCTCAGGTCTGCATTTCTCTCTTTTTCAATAGGACTGATGTTTCCTTTTTCCTGATCACCAGACCTTCCTTCACCTGACTGCCATGAGTTTTCAAAAATAATGCATATAGTTTGCCTTTATTATTGCAGAATGTTTGGGACAGCCACAGTTCAGTCTGCAGACTGAAACATTAGTGATGGAGTGTGAGCCTCCTGAGGAACTTCCCAGTACTTTGTTTGTGTCTCTTGACTTGTACTGCATTTTTTACATTGTACTGCATTTTTACACCAAAGCTGAGGCAGTTTCTGAAAGAAAATACTGAAACATTTATATGCTGGAAACATTTTATTAGTATTCAGAAGATTTGCCCTGGTTTTTAGTGGACCATCTTTATATGTGACCTTAAGTTTCTTCCTGTTCCAGAGAAAGCAAGAGAAGCTAAAGACCTGTTTAAATGGCTGAAATTATAATAGTTGATGAGGCATGTTGTTCAGCTGGGGTAATTAGAGATGGGTGAAACGATATGTTTGAACTATACACTGTACATAAAATAAGATGGCTTAATTGTAGCCCTTGTTTCTGCTAGTTCAGTTTTAATTATTGAAGAAATATTTAATAGCCCGCTCCCTGCAAAATAGCACTTTTCTACATATAATTTCCACGCAAATCAGTGATGAATATGTATTTGCATAGAGTGCTTTCTTCTAAGACATTAAATGCAAACCTGAAATTAATGAGAAATGCAGTTTAATTGCAAGTTCATCTAGTAACCTCTGTTTTTCTTGTAGTGCTTTTACTAAATCTTTACCATTATCTTAAAAGATCTACATTTACACAACATAGTTACATAGTTACCTGATTACAGTAGGTCTGAATATGTACCAAATATAATCAGGTAACAAATATGTCCTATTTATATTTCAGAAACATTTTTTTTGTTCTGTCACAGTGGGTAATGTTGCTTGTTCTGATTAAGAATGAAGACTGATAATTAAAAAAACCCACTTTATTAGAAGTAAAGCTTACATGAAATACAGGGATTTTACTTAACAGCAGGGAATGGATTTTCTCTTTTATGCTGCATGGTTTATACCTGCAAGACTCCTGAAGAGCAGCATATTGAGTATGTGGACTAGATGTTCATTCGCTTTTTACTTGGCAGGAAAAATGTGACAAAGTAGAATAACTTTCTGCTGTTTTACCTGCACTACAACAGTGTTGCAAGGGTATATTTACACCAAGGAAGGAAGTTCTTGTAAATAAGCTATTTTGAGACAGGAAAGTAAAAAGAGCTAAAGATGTTGAACTATTTATTTTGACTGTTTTAATTTGCTAATCCAGTTAACTCCCAACAGTGATTCCAGACATTTCATCTGCATGCAGTTTATTTTTCCTAATGTTTTCATGCCCTGTTTTAGGTTGTAGCTTGTTTTTCCTCTGTAAAATGAAGGACCATTCTGTAAAGAACGAATTCTTATAGGATATTAGAAAATTTGAAGGAAGATATTTCTTATTATATATCTTGTTCCCCAAAACTGGGGAACAAGATATATAATAAGATGCTGGAAGACCTGTGGACGTACTTTCTATGGACTGGAAAGAAACTTGTATTTGACTTTGATAAAGTTGATGTGAGGTAATGTGATCTAAATTTTTAGCATGGGATTTAATAGTCAGCAAAACATGAGGGATTTTCTTGAAGTCTTCTTAGGAGGTTGGAGGGGCTCTAGTCTGAGCATGGAGTAGTTACTTTTTCTGTTTTTTTCTTTATTATTTGTTGTGATACAGCAGAGAAAAAGGAAGACTAAAAGCCCTCTATGCTTATTATGAGGCAGGCTAATATGAATTTTCCTATCAGACTTAGCTGCTGATATTATTACTTTATATGTCAAGGATTGTGATTGTTTAAGCTGGTTTCAAGAGGCAGGCTGTAAACGGGTAACTGAATGGGAGAACATGGTATTACTAACTGAGGTTTTAGTCATGTGTTGTGGGAGGCTATCTGCCTCAGGAAGCATCTGTTGCACCATGGGAACCTGTTTTGTTTTAATGATGAGACACAAGCAATAAAACAGACTTATCATATGTTCACTATTTACATAGGTTTTTCCTGTTTCCTCAACTTCCCTAAGCAGGTCCTACATAAAGTAATTTCCTCAAGGAATCTCTCTGCAATGTTAGAATAAGTTGATGTTTTTGAAGTATTAGTATCTTACTGTGTATTTAATGTCTCACCAAGCTAAAGGCACAAATGTACAAAAGTTTCGCGTGGGATCTGTGGATAGATCACTTCATATTTTGCTTGAGTTTTTTTAAGGAGGTAACTGGAATTATCAGTTTATAAAAAAACTGCAAACTGAACAAACCCCATAGAAAACCACCAACACCCTGTCCCATGCCATTCCCCGAGAAAAAGAATTTAAAAAAAAAAGACAGAAAGGTACAGTAAGGAGAAGAGACTGCAGCATTGAAAGCATCTGAGAATAGCTTTTAGCAGGATGGTCAAAGAAGTTGGAACCTCAGAGACGATATGTCAAAGTAACTGACTTAAAAATGTTGTCTAGAGGCAAAAATCAAATACAATCTAACTTTTGTGGCCTAAAGCAGGGAAGATTATTCTCTTCTGTACAGTGATTAAAGCAGGAAATGTAGCTAGCATGGTCTGGAATGATAATACTATTGTAGCACTTTGGCTGCAGTAAGTTTGACAGGGATAGGCTTCATTTTGTTCTCTGGAAATATACTCTACTTTCAAGTTAAATGTCCTTTCAAGTTCCCTTAGTATTTTGGTTTTGTCCTTCTCATTTATGTAATAAATGTCCTTAAACTGGAGTAAATATTTCTGTAAACAATTTAATATTTTTTGTGTTAAAAAATTAACACTCTTAGACAAAATTGTGCATGTGGAAAAATACATGCTGCAGTGGTTCAGAAACTGAAGACATTATAACTGATTTTTCATAACACTGGGATGACTCCTGAGTGCACTTTACATCTTACTGTGCAAGACATTCTGTTACAAATATTGGTCTTTCAGACAAGGATTTTGAGCTTCCTAACCAGTGCAGCAAATCCTTGCCCCCAAAGCTACTGGGTTCCTTTGAATTCCTTAATTTGTTGTGGCTCTCTTAATAGAGGTCTTTTTGGAATTAATTTTTTTTTCAATCAACTGCTAATGTATTTGTCCCCAGGCAGAGTGTACTTTAGTCTCCTGAAGTTTTGTAAGCAGCTCTGAACGTGTCTAGGCAATTTGTTTTTGCAGAGCAGGATAAGGAGCCAGGTCTTGTGTGAAAACATGGATGGTGTTAGTTGACAGCTGTGCCTGTGCAAAGAAGCCTTCTGGAGAGGCAGCACGTGTTATTGTGGGTACAGTTGCACAGAAACCTGTTCCAGCGGGGTTTGGACTACACCTACCTCTCGCCTTGCCTCCTTGGACGTGCTGAAGCTAATATGAAGCTGTCTGCACCTCTTTATTTAGTCCTGCTACAATGAAGTGATCCCTTGGAAATTCTGTCTTGGCTTTGCAGAGTTTACTTTGCAGTACATAGCTACAGTTTTGTTTTGAGCTGCAGTAACTTTTTTCAATAGAATGTGTAGGTTATTTAAGATGTACTTGATAACACTTTCCTGGCTGTATCCTACATTGTTCTAGTCATGTTTTATTATTAATTATTAATATTATTAAATAGATTTTCTTATTTTACTTTATAGCCTCTTTAGAAGCCATTTCGGTAGGGTAGGCAGTCATACCTGAAACATAGTGTTGTTGCCTTTTAAAAGCGCATCTGCCATCATAGTTTAGTCAGTAGGTGTGACATTGCAATAGCTGCACCAAATCTTGCAGCAAATAGATGTGAGGAAATGTACTAAAAGGCTGAAGTTGTAACTTCTGCTGGTTTTCCCTTTGAAGGAGTAAACCTGAAGGACATAACACTGTTTGAGGAATAGATGCTCAAGGGTGAGAGTAATACCTGGCCAGGAGATGTTACTAATTGCTCTTAAAGTAAACTTGTCAGTTAGAGGGTCTATTTTAAGTTGATGAAACTGAAAATCATAAACTTGAGCCTTCACCCAGAACAAAATAGAAACATCGTGAGAGTGGTTCCTGCTGCTGTTAGTGAGTGTGGTTAATTTTACTTTTCTGTGGCATTCTTGAAAGAATGCAATTGCTTGTTTGCTCTGCAGTCATGTCTTGCAGCATCAAAATTTTAAGGTTTTTTATTTCTCTTTCTTTCTTTCTTTCTTTCTTTCTTTCTTTCTTTCTTTCTTTCTTTCTTTCTTTCTTTCTTTCTTTCTTTCTTTCTTTCTTTCTTTCTTTCGCTGCTATAGTACTTTGGGATCAAAACTCTAGTTTCAAGTCTAGGTGTGGTGTTTTTTTGATTCTGTACTTGTTTTTGAAGTAACTGCTTTGACAAATGATTATTTTTGTTTCATACAGAGTTTTTTAGGCAACTTATCTTCTGCTTTCTTGGTTTCAACTTTGTAGTCTTAAAAGGACTTCTCCTTCCTGAGTAATTATGTCGGCTAAGATAATACTTAGATATGTTTTTCTTAGAGCTTATTCCTTTAACCTCCCTATTTAGAGTTATTTTTCTAACCCTTTCTTTGTATACTTAATGACCAGGGCAACAGAAGAGAGATTAGCTGCCATGACAAGGAACAGAAAAATCCTCTTTTTAACTAGAGGTGTTCTGTTTTTGTCTTTCTTCAATTTAGGTCCAAGTTCTTTTTCTTAAAGAAGCACTTCCATATTAGGCCACTTTTGAAACAAACATCTTTTATACAAAAGAAAGATATTTGATGTTGTTAGATACCTCTTTGTTAGGGAATGCACTTACTCTTTGAAACACGGTGACCTCCTTCCAGATACGTGCACTGTAACTGTAGTGTTGTGACCTTGTGGTGTCAGAGGACCTCTTTAAGGAAGTCATCGTGGCTATTTTCTAAGGATCTGGGAGCAGTACGGGTAGGACAGAACAGAAGAGGGGCTTTTGAACAGTTGGAAGTAGTTCTCACAGATGTACTATCTCTGCCCCTGAGCTGGTTACTAACTGCAAGCTGCTTTCCAGTTTGTGTTGACGTCCGTTTTGGAAGAGGGACGTAGTCAGATACTCCAGTGGGTGTCCCGGTGGGCGCCAGGTGCGCTCCGCCCTTCCCTGTCCCGGGAAATCCTGGGCAGCGCGCTCGGATCCGCGCTTCCCGTGCGGCTGCTGGCGGCGCCCTCTGCGGGCGGCGCGGCGGAACTGCAGGCGGAGCCGCGTGCCGGGGGTGCCGCGCTGCGTCCGCCGCTGGCTCGGGATGCGATCCTGCAGAGCCTGCTCACGGTGGGATGGGCAGAGCTGGAACACTTCGGCATCTTCCTTCTCTTCTTTGCTTCTAACAATTGAGTACTGCTGTTAACAGCAGTTCAGATTTTCCTTGACAGCACGTGTAACTGAACAAAAATTCTCATCCTTCGATATTTTACAGCCTTTACTGACAACTATCAGTAAAGGTAGCAAGTGTGTACAAACAAAAGTGATCTGAGTTTTAGTTGAGAAATCTCAAAATTGGCACAAGCCTGTATATACAACATATTCTGTCCCTCTTCAGCAATTTGATCACCCTACAACACTTGTTTTGAAAAAAATGTCCACGCCTGACATTTGGGGTCTCCAAGGATGGTACATCATGAGTCAATAGAAAGCTGAAGAGTGAACACTAGCATTACTGTAACCCCCATGTGAAAAGAGATAATCTTTACAGAGAGGGACATATATTATATGTTTTTGCTGTATTTTTAGTATGTTTTTTGCAAGCTCCTGAAAGATATTCTGGGGATGTCAGTTGACAGCAGATACTTGCAGTCTGGAGGGAAAAGGTAAGGTGGGAAAGCATCAGTTCTTTCCTGCTGTTTCACCTGTAAGACTCTACTATATAATCTGGAAAGGTTTCGGGACATTAGTGGATAAGAAAATTATTTTGTTTGTTTTCTTTTTGTCTAGTTCCTGCTCTTCAGTTTAGCCTTTATTAAACATGGAGTGGGAGTGAACAAGACAATCCATCTTTCATTACATGTTGCGTGACAATTGTAGAATTTGGCAGCTTCATGGTAGCATTGCCAATATGGGAAGTATTCAGAGTTCCCACTTGGATGATGGAATATGCAACAGATACTTTTACATTTGCATACAGTTACAGCATACAGTTCTGTGCTTATTAAACCTTTTTGCTGTTGCTGATCCATGGTTTTTCAGAAGTTCTGTAATTGCCTTAACCCCATCAAGCTGCTGTTTTCAGTTCTCATATATTTCGTAAGTTTCTCATATATTTCTCATGTATATGCATGTGTGTGCGTATATATATTTATATATCTCAATTTATGCCATTCTTACACTCATGGGGAAGAGGAGTTAAAAATGCTTATGCATTTATATGGGCTAAACAGAGCTATTCTAGGAATCAAAAGACTTTACAAAACTAATGTCTGACAATGAGAAAAAGTTTTAAAGTAATAGATAAAGACGAGAGGATTTACATCCCATCAGTGTTTCAATACTATGGCTCTGTGGTTTGGTTAAGGAGGGCAAGCTAGTATGTTGTCCCAAGTCCATCAGTTAGGGGAGAAACTTGAATCCATTCACAGTCTGAGATTCCCTCACATTCTAGTAAAAATATTTTAGTTAGGGAGGATTGGTAAGTGTTAGCTTTTGCTTGCATATTTCTGCTATTGTATGCTGTTTCTTTTTATTAAGAGTTAATATTATTGTTATTGTTTATATTATTGTTTATCAATAATATTATTGTTTAACGTTGGCTACTTTTCAGTGTCTCCTGCAGTTTCTGAATGGTATAATCTCTAGGTCTGTTAGCAATGGAGCCTTTGTTATAGATGGAGCCTTTGCGGGATGCTCTGCACTTGAATTATTACCTGGACTGAATTTTAAGAATTGAGTTCTTCTGCAGTGCATCGCTAGCGTGGCTTTCTTCCTCGCCTCTCTTGAAGTGGTGATGACGTATGATCAGCTGTATAAAAGGCTGCTTAGTGACTTGGCTGTCATGACTATCTGTAGCTGGTTTTGTTTGAGCAGCTTTATCCTTCATGAACTGAAGAAAGCAAGCCATCTACTGTGGAAGATTACTTGGTTTTCTGGTACTGTTAGTACCAGGTACTAGTTTTCTGATACTAGTCCCAAGGTCTTCACCCAAAGAGACTGTTCATACAATGCTTTCAGGGACCGATACTTACGAAGGGTTTTCACTGTTAATAGGAGGTTATTTACCAACCAGATTCCAGCTTTTCTAGGCCTTTATGAAAGAAAAAAATTGAATGAATTTTGCAGTTCCATGACTTTTCTTGGTTATGTATTTGGAGAACTGTTTGTAGCAACTTGTGGAATACTGATACAACACTGCCATTATATAATTGTGTCATAGAATCATGGAATGGTTTGGGTTGGAAGAGACCTTAAAGATCATTTGATTCCAACTTCCCTGTTGTAGGCAGGGACATCTTGCACTAGATCAGATTGCTCAGAGCCCAATCCAACCTGGCCTTGAATGCTGCCAGGGATAGGGCATTTACAGCTTCTCTGCACAACATGTGCCAGTGCCTCACCACCCACTCTGTATGTCATGATTGCATGATATTTCTTTTTATAATGTTTGCTAAAAGGCTTCCTATTAATTACTGAAAATGAAGCAGCTTTATGTAATGCTTCTGTGCTTGGAGTGTAACCACTGAGGAATGATTAGCAAGCAGAAAATTGGCCCTCAGATGACTTCTGTTTTTTAATTTGATGAATAGAAGTCAAATTTTTGTTGTCTAATCAAAAGACTTTAATACTACTTAGTAAACAGCTTACTCTCATCCCTCAGGCAGTTGCATTTAACTGGCGTGGCAGGATTCAGGCATTACTCATCCAAAAATGACTGGCACACTTTCAAATCTTACATGGCCTTATTTTCAAGGAGGGGAAGTTGGTTAAATGTCATCAGAATAGAGAAGTGCACAGTGTGACTGTGTGGTGTGTTCCTGTAATCACTGAGGCATACTAATAATGTTGAACTCAGTACAGTGGCAACTGCATCGTCAATTTCTAGGATTTCATAATTGTGAAAAATCTTGTAAGAGTGTTTAACTTACTTTCTGAGTCTGATGTAAAAAACTCAGATCAATTCTCTGCTGCTGCGTGGGGAAGAGATGGGAAAGACTCTACCTGATTTCTGTATAGCTTGTCTTCAGAAATTGTCATTTAGGCATTTAAGATGATATTTTTCCCTTTTTTTTCAGTTTCTAAGGGAAGATATGCAGTACAAAGATGCCTCAAATAAACATAGTCACCTGCACAGAGAAGACAAGCATATCACCATTGAGGATCTGTGGAAACGCTGGAAAACGTCTGAAGGTAGGTAAAGGAGTATAGCTGAAAATGACATAGTTATAATTCAACAATTTTTCCACCAAGTATAGAGTAGTGAATGAATGACCTCTTGAAGCATCTTCATCAATCTGTTTTGACGCTGTTATTTATAGGCATACATAAATCTGACTAAGAACTCATTTAGTCCAGCTAGAGGTAATTTCCTCTTCATGTGCTTTGTGTATTGTAAACTAAGTAAACCAAGATAGCTTAGATGAGGTTCTAATTTATCAAGGTGACTGGTGCAAATGCTGAATTCCAGATTAGCATGTTTTTAATTTAATATACCCTAAGGGTTTCTCTCAAGCTATTTAATTTTTTAATATAGTATTAAGTGGAAAATTAAATACACTTTCACTTTGATTTAAATTTTATTTGAGCTACAAAGATCTAGAATTCTTAGTCCAAAGAATTTTTGAAAAATCTTCTTTAACTTGGGGTACAGTAAAATGTACTGATAACCCAACACCGCCAGCCCTCCCTCACTTTGATTTAAATGGAATAAGTAAGTTGAGCCAACTATTGCAACTATCAAAGTACAGTACTTAATCAGTACAGTGTTCATTGCCAAATGTGTCCCAGGATGTAGTGATTAAAAAAAGAGATCTGGAATGTTAGAATTGTTAGAAGAAAAATACCTAACTTCCTCAGCCCTCATTCCGAAGGTGTTGTGCTGTCCTGGCTGTGGCCAGGAGAGGATTGATTTTCAGCAGCAGTCAGGAGGGGGCATGGCTATGGCTATGGGGTGTTATCCTACACCTACACCCCCACGTCATTGCTGGGAGCCCGAACGGGAGTGTCTCTCTGCTGGGGAGAAGAGGTTCATTCTGGTTGAGAAACATGGGGAATGGACCCATCTGGTATTTGTTTATTGTCAGGGGATTTCCGTGTGAGTAGTTTATTTTTCTTATACCTTTTGTTATTGTATTGTTGCTGTTATTGTTCATTTTCTTATCTCATTGCTGCTTCCAGTAAATTGTTCCTATCTCAACTTGGGATCTTTACCCTTTGTGCATCCAGTTGGAGGGGGAGGGGAAACTGCACACATTTTTTTTGTAAAGGACTGCTAAATTTGAGAATACCATTCCTAAACCATGACATGTTCTAATGGTGAGCACAGAGAGATCTGAAACCTAGTGTGGGTCAAACAACTGAAAGTAAGAACAGGAGGGGAATGAAACCAGGAGTGTAGCATTGGTTCATTCTGCTAATGCAGGAAGTCACTTAAGTGCACTCTGAGGTAATGCATGAAGTGTTTGGAATGTAGTAAATATCTGATTTAACCAGTAACTTTTGGCCTTATCTTTTTAAATATTCGTTAAATACTTATTTGCTGAAGATCCTGTTCCCTGAAAGTATTGCAACTAAATGATCAGAAAAAATTATCTTCTCAAAACTGTAGGTCTAAGTCATGAGTAACTGTTCAAAAATTTAGGCTATAGTGATTCTAGAGGTATAGTGTCTCTGTTGTGTATATCTTTATTCCAGTTCTCTTGAATGTAATGAGTGAGTAAGACTCAAAAGACTTGGAGAGGAATGTCTCATCTCATTGTGTCTGCTTATAGTGGCTTTATTTGTGTATCCTGCTGTGAGAACTAAAATTGCACCAGAGGGAGACCTTTAGAATGAGACTCGAGCAGTGTTAACAGTGGTCTGCTGACTGTTAGAAAGCATGAAGCCCCTCAGAAAATTAACTACTTTATGTGATTTTAGGTAACATGGAAAATGTTGCCATTCCTTTCTGTATGTTTTAAGAATTTTTCATTTATTCGTTTTTTATGTGCCACTAGTTTATAGCAATTTGACAACATTAAACAAGAGGATGGAAGGTAGTGTAAATGATAGTATCAGTAATTTGAGACTCTTAAACAATCTGTTGAGTATCTGTGTGAGAATTGCAAACTCTAGTGCTCCTGACAGTATATACAGAAACATCTTCAGGATCTACTGCTGCGTAGTTTATGCTGAGTAGAATTTGTCCATTCTTTGCCATAAAGCTTGCTTTATGTGAATGTTTATCTTAAATATTTGTCAAATAGCTTAAAGGTGTTCTTTGTTTAACATACTGGTGGTGCAAGATAGATAAGGTCTGAGGAAAGAAAGCAAAAAAAAATGCCATTGCTGTTTGATGTCTCCGTTTAGGATTAAGGAAAGTAGAGGTTACTTTTAAATAATTGATTGAAAAGGATTTTATACACTGAATGTAACACTGAGGGTTGGCTGCATTCAGAGCTCTAAAAATCGTCTAATAAAAGAGGGGGCTTCAGAATGTTGCTTTTTAATATTCTGGCTCTGGGCAGGTTTTTGATGTCCTTGCCTGGTGCAGAATCCTTAATGCATAGTCTAGGCTGGTGCAAGTCAAAGGAAGTTCAAGGCTGTTACAGGTTTTACCTGCATGGCAGGAGTCATATCATAGTTTGAATCAGCATCTAGCCTATTGTTGCTGTGTTGCCACTCAGTTTAAAAGACTCCTTTGGTACAAAACAAGACTATAATTTAATGTAGTTTAGTTAGAATGTGCTTTTTGTGACCTTTGAATTTTTTGAATCTCATAATCTAATTCTACAGAGTGCCCTATTTAGATGGGTGACTGTGAGCTATCATAGCTGTTTAAAATGTAGAAAACACTTCTCTCTGAAAGTCTTCTGACTTCTGTTACTGTGTGTTACTGTTCTTTAAATGTAAATGCCAGTATATGCTTGTTGCGTGGTATTCTTTGACCGTCTCCTCCTCTAACTAAGCAGTATTTATACGTGTACTACAGAGCCTTTCAGCTGTTCACAAGTAACAAACTCAGTAGCTACTGTTAGGTTAATATCAGAGGTGCATCTTCAATGTTTTTTCTGCAAGGGCCTTGAAGAGGTAGTAGTTTTGGGTGTGGAAAAGGGGACAGATGAACATTTGGTTTGATGTCTGAATACCAGTCTTTGTACAATTGTATTTGGAAGTTCTCTCACAGAGTGGCACCTGCCTTCTGTCTTTGCCCCTGTAATTGGCTGTGGTCGTGTGAATTTCCTGTCTGAAGAGCAGGTATTTAGCCTCAGTAGCAGGGGGGCTGTAAAATCAGTGCAGAGCCTTCAGCTGTTTGGTTCTCTGACCTCAGTCTCAGTGAGTAGGGCTGGATGCTGCATTCTTAGTGATGTAGCATTGTCCCTTGGGACCTGATTTTGTAGCCACATAAAAACTGTTGAAGTCAAACCTGGTGTTCATGAATGCTTGGCTGTTGTCAGATTATTTGAATCCTACCAAAACCTAGTTGTTACAGACAGCCTTAAAAACCAAAAAAGTAGGGTTTTTTTTTTACCATTATGGCATATTTGAGCTTTAATGTATCTCCTTTAATCTCCTATTGACTGCCCTACCCTATAATACCAAAAGCCTTCTTGCCTTCTATGTGTACCTCTTTTTTTCCCCTTTAATTCTCTTTCCCTCTTTGTGGAAAATAGGAGGTGAACTAAAGTCTGGTACATTATTTATTAGGGTACAAAGATACAAAAATGGCTCTGTATTTGCATGTGTGATCACCTGTTGTATTCTGATGTACTACTGCCAAGTGTTCTTGCAGCAACTGGGACTAAAGTGCATACCACAAACATGTTGTGGTTGTCTTGCTCTCTAATAATTTGCTGTCTCAGGTTTTAAATATCTGGAAGTTGGAAATGAATGCAAGCAGGGCTTGGCTAAGGATGAGTTACATAATGCTGCATACTGTTGATGTTCCTGCTGAAGGTCCTAAAAACTAAGTTTTGCATCCTTTTGTGTGATATGATAAATTTAACACAAAAAAACCCTTGGTAAATAGCCTGATCTTCTAATTACTGTGGGTTAACAATGAAAAACTTTCATGCAGGGCCAGTTTAAAGCTTCTTTTCACCTTCAGATATGTTGGTGGAACAGTTGAAAAGAAGTAGGAAAAAAACCCCAAAACTCAAACCTGTGGTCTGAATAAAATAGCTGATGGAGGTCTAGAGACTGAGAACTGCTCTGGGGTGTGGACACTGCCTTCTATACCTGCCTGCCCAAGGCACGTTGCTGACATCCTCTCTCTGAAGCTATCTCTTTGTAAAAAGAGGTGTGTGAGAGAAGGATGTTATAATTACTCTGTAATGCTGTATGCATTTAACTTACAGTAATTGAGGTACTGCTTTCTTTTTTGGTGATTAAACTAAGGAAAAATTACAACCTCAGCTAATTAGTGTGAGTTAGCACATTCTAATTGGCCGTGCTGATCAAGATGAATTTCAGCTGTCCCTGCTTGCCCTTCAATACACCTGGTCCTGGTGTATATCACACTTGCCTTGTGTCATGTTTCAGTGCTCCTTGTGGAGAAAGGCCAGTTTGCTTTTCAGTACTTTATGCTGTTGCAGAGCAAATATGTATGTATGTCATGAGTGGAGACAAGTCAAGTAATACCCCATACCAACATATGGTCTGTGGAAGTTACCAACAAAAAAAAGAAGTCTGAATGTTTTTACTGATTGATAGAATAGGAAAGGAAGAACAGTGTAGTTTAGAGTCTGAGTCTTCCTGCAAAACTTGAGTATTTGGGGGCACTGGCATTGGACTTCTGTGAGTGAAGAATTAGTTTACATAATAAATCTAAATTTCTTGCAAAATATCTATGTGAAAAGAGGTTCAGATCTTGACATCCCAGAATAAGAGATGACAGTATATATTCATAACTTAAATGGTTGAGTGGTCAGTTAAAGGGACACAACATAAATAAAAAAGTAATTTGATATTATTTTTTAATAAATGGGTAACAGTATAAGAGTACAGAATGTACAAGTTTCACTTCTGGTTTAGGATAGACTGTGGTTGCTCCTTTTTGCAGTTTCTGTACTAATGGAGGTATCTGATATAGTGATAGGTAATGAATAACAAAGTGCTTTTTTCCAGAATATAACTTATTTGTTTGGGAAAATTTCATTGATAGTCTATGAAGAAAGCATCACACCAGTTTAAGCAGTGCAACAGATGTGATTTGCTCTATGGTAAACCACTTAAATGTGTACCTCATTTCTTTCAGGATAATATGTTTAATATTACCACTGGATTATAGAGACCTGTAAATTTATGTAAAATTTGGCAGAGTGTCTACAAAATTCTTTCAGTAGTAGAAGTGAAAAGTCTCAATGGTATTTTTAACCCTTCCCCCCAACTTAAGTTAGTGAATTGTGTGGCTTCTGAAATTGAGTGTTCTGTACTGTCAATGATAGCCTGTAGTGTGCAGTAGCTATTTTAGGTGTTTTTTCCTCATGTCACAACAAAACAATGCTTTTAGTTTGGATCAGTCTATGAACACATTTTTAGAATGCAGTTCAGGTGATATTTTTCTGCATGATTTTACCACTCTTTTGAGACTTGTAATGACCAGTTAAATGGCTTTGAATGATTTGTAAATCTGATTGCTATAATTCACAAAACAGAAGAATCTTTGCAGTGGGAAAACTACCTGTTTAAAATAGAGCCCAGATATTTTACATAAAATCTTAGAGTAATATAACAAAACTGAGGCTGTGTGAAATCAATACCTGACTGTAGCTTACAAGGAGAGAAGGAAATGGGACAGCATACTGGGAAGGTTGTGTAGTCATTCATATGGACAGATAACAAGAGGTTTGTACTGAGTTTGTTTCTTGAAGCTGTGAGTCTTTGAAATGTGTTCTGCTTCCGTTTATCAGGAATGATAATAATCTTAAAATGTTTAAGCTTATTTTGCAGCTGTGCTAGTGTAGACAAGAGACCTAGAAGTCCTTATTTCAGCTACAGTGTGAACTGAAATATGAATTTGAAGTCATAAAAATTTCCATTGCCTGCAGCTTTACCTGCCAAGCTTTCAGCAGTGCTTTCTAAAGGATTATTGTCAAAAGTCCCCTCTGAGAATGTGTCCTAGTGATAATCTCTGCCCAGCAGTGTCACATGCAAGTAGTTCTAGATAGAGAAATTTTCAAAAAATACCCCAGTTTTTCATGTGAATACATGTCTGTCCAGAAGGAGGCTGTCCCTGTTTCTTTCATATACAGACAGACTTTTGCAGACTCATAAATGGAGTGAACAATTTCCCTTCAATTTTGTCAGTGTGAAGCTGTAAACTGCAGCAGCTGCTCTGTAAGAGAGAGAAATGTGATTTTTTTTTTTTTTGGTAATATCTGTAGGTAGTATTTTCTTAGCACATCTGTAGCTATTTTATGTAGAGTGTTGCTGTTATTAAAGAAAATTGTGAATTATTTTCTACATATTTTAAGTAATTTTTCTTAAGAGTATTTTGCATGCTATTCCACTTTTCTTGGGCATGTTTGGGAGAGATTTAATAGTTTTCCTGTTAATTTTCTTCTGTCTTTTGGTGTTTTCTTTCAGTCTCCTCTCTCCTTCTCTTGTCAGCTCCCATTTTGTGGTTAGAAGGCATAAGCCTCTAAGAAAATTCTTGTCAAAACAAGTTCTTAAGGCATCATCCTGGGGAAGATCTTGGTACATTGCCTCAAATGGTTACAGCGCCAGCTGATGTGTGTTTAGCTCTGCAAGGGTAGTGAGGACAAAGGGGTTGAGGCTGGACTTGGTTTAAGTAGATGAAACTCACAAGATGCTGTCCTGATTTAAACTAAAGCAAAAGACTCAATTGTTCTGTGAAAGTTGTAGTAAAGAAATACTTCTGTTGGTTCCATGCTTGTATATTTATAGTTTGCCTAAGCTTTCACTGGGGAGCATGTAATGAAAAAGGCAAAATGCCAGAAACACCATGGTAATGCTAATTTTTCTGGAATTATATTTGTCTAAACTCTCTTGGTTACTGTAACCTGCTTTTCTACTGCTTGTCTTCTAAGCTTTTGATTTTTACTGAAAACCTGAGTTAATTGAATTTTTCTTTCAGTTCATAACTGGACTCAAGAGGACACTCTTCAGTGGCTTTCAGATTTTGTTGAATTGCCCCAATATGAAAAGAATTTTAGAGACAGCAATGTCAATGGAACGACACTTCCCAGGTGAATATATCTTCTGGATTAGTTTCAAATAATTCCCCATAGGTTGTTGCATTAGTTTAAATGGTAGGAACAACTATGTGAACCTAAAGTCTAGCAAGATACAGTCAAATGCAGGAAAAGAGAAGTGTCCTTGCACTTTTGAAGAGGTGGCTGCATTTTTTTTTTTTCTGCCAGAATATTTCAAAATACAACTTTACTAAAAGTTTTATTTCTTTCTGTGGACCTTATCAAAGGTCACATAATTCTGTGTGGTAGCAAACTTCCTTTTGAACATCTTCTTGTCTATTGTATGAGTATATACAACAACATAACTGTAAAATACCTTCCTGGAGCATAAATACCACACCTGAGTATTGCGTGTATTCAGGAGTTGGTGTCAGAAGTCTGTAAATATACCTTTAACTGTGCTAAATGGATTTATTTAATGATTTTTTTCCAGAAAGAAAAGAATAAGTAAATGATTTTGTTTTCTTCTTTTGCCACAGGCAGATATGCATTTATATATCATTACTGCTATATTGTATTTCTCATTCTTAATTGCATAGTTGTAATCTATATAACTGTGGGAAATGCTGTTGATGTCTTTTTTTTTTTTTTTTTTTGCATAGACTGATTTTGAATATAGCTTATAGAATAGGTAACGTTTTGTCTTGTCATTAACAGGATAGCAGTAAATGAACATGCTTTCATGATCTCTCACTTGAAAATAATTGACCGGAGTCATAGACAGAAGCTTCAGCTTAAAGCCTTGGATGTTGTTTTATTTGGACCTCTCACTCGTTAGTAACTTTTTGGAGTTTTTTTCTTATCTCTTGATTGTAGGAATTCAACAGAGCATATTTTCCATGACACTTGATACTGTAGATAGGACAGCTTATCTATTTTGTGGATGTGCTGATGGATTACTTGGCATGTGTTGTGGAACTCTGCAGTGAATTAAAAATAGTTATTTAGGTGCTGTGAGCAGAACAAAGGTTCACTTCTGTGTGTAAGATCATGTAGAAATTTTAGTGTAACCCCACTTAGATGGATGTTGGCGTTTGTGTCACAAGAAGTGTCCTCTAAATATTTTTGACTGTTTAAATTACATTTATAGCAAAGGTTACATTCATTTCTCAGTTAGCTTGGACAGTGCAGCTGGGATGCTGAAATGAGAGGGGATGACCTACCCCAAGAAAAAAAAATGAGATGGTGATGCAAATCCAACACCTGTGTCTTTTGTGCATACTTGAGTTTGAGTGCAGTTAAATTTAAGGCAGGAGTTCCACGTCTGACCCATTTTAGCATATGCAGCCATGTCCATACCACATCAGCAGTGCTCTGCATGCTTGCTTGCACACAGTTGCAGCTCTGCTCTGGCACTGTGCATGTCAGGTGCTCCTGAACTAGTCAGGCCAGATCTGAGTGGCGATTTTAGGGGACAAAAAAACCACTTTGTATTAGACCTTTAATGCTCACAGAAACTGTCTCTACAGAGGTGCAAGTGATTATAAAAGTTGTACTAACAAAGATGTGTTATGTGAGTCTTGGATATGATAATTAGACAATCCAACTTGTACTTTTTAAAAGTGCTGCTGTTACCATTTAAAAATGTACTTTATTTTTCCCGAGTGCAATTTTAACTCCACATAGCGTATTTAAGTGGGTGCAGACTGGAGAGAACTTGCTGAAATCTAATTACACCTCCTACTGACCTGATGCAGTACAGTTGTAGAACTCTATTTTCACTCTAAATAAAGATGCAGAGAATGTACTGTAAAGGGGTTTAGTAAGCTTTTCTCAGTTGAATGAATATTTTAGTATAGATTAAGTAAATTGTATTAGAGCAAAGCTGCTTATATTTTATGGAAAAATGCTGTGGAATACATTTGAAAGGTAGTTCTTGGGGGTGGTTTGAGGTAAATGAGCTAGAATTCTGTTTAGCATCAGGTTCTGTCTGTCAACTTTTAGCCTGGGGAGTGGAGGGGAAGGCCTTAGTCTGTTGTGTGTATCGATGAAGTAGTTAATGATGTTGTTGTTCTCTGCACAGGTCCCCCTCACAACTGGATGAAGGATTTTATATTAACAGTTTCTATAGTTATTGGTTTTGGAGGCTGCTGGTTTGCATATACACAGAACAGAACCTCAAGAGAACATATCACAAAAATGATGAAGGACTTAGAAAGTCTCCAAACAGCAGAGCAAAGTCTTCTTGACTTGCAGGAAAGGTATAAAACCTAAAAGAAAAAAAAAAGAGAGAAGTTGTCCTTTTGTTTTGAAGCTAAACACAAATGCAGATCCTTTACAGTCTTAAGTTTTTTGCATTAACTGCCTTTGGATTTTGTTCATCTTCCCTTTGCATGGAACTTGTGATTTCAGTGGTGCTGATTTCTTGGGTAGAGATTGCTCCTGGATATTTTAGCAGGCAATACAAAGTTGTGGATGAAGATAGAGAATAGAGGCAGATTCTTTTTTTCCTACAGATTAGAAGTATTTATTGTTCTTTTCATAGAATTACAGTTTATTTTAAATAGTTACATACATGGAAATGAGAACACTTTCTCTTTTTAAGCTTTTAAGATTGAAACAGACCTGAGCCGATTAGTTTCTATTGCATATAAAGCAATGTGAAAGTCAATAGTCTGTGGTGCACCTGTAACACAGTTGTCTATAGAGACTTGTATTTTGATATTACACTTTTAATGAGAGTTCGCTTAAAAGTTTGGGTATTTTGCCTGGCCTGGATATCACGTTGTGTGGTGTAATTGCTGCTGATTCATGAAGCTTGCAGAGTGTTTATTATCACAGAGTGGTTGAGGTTGGAAGAGACTTCTGGAGTTCAACTTGTCCAGCCCCTCCTGCTCAAGCAGGATCATCTAGAGCAGGTTGCCTAGGACCATGTGCAGGTGGCTTCTGAATATGTCCAAGGATGGAGACTCTACCACCTCTCTGGGCAACCTGTGCCACTGTTCAGTCACTCTCATGGTGAAAGTGTTTCCTGATGTTCAGACGGAACCTCATGTGCTTTGGTTTGTGCCCATTGCCCTGTTGCTGGATGCATTTTGTTATCCTGAGGACTACAACTTGTAACAAATATGCTGTGTATTTTCTCATATTTTTTGTTCAATTGTGAAGGCTTGAGAAGGCACAAGAAGAGAATAGAAACGTTGCTGTTGAAAAGCAAAATCTGGAGCGCAAAATGATGGATGAGATCAATGATGCAAAACGTGAAGCTCATCGCCTCAGGGAATTGAGAGAGGGAGCTGAATGTGAGCTCAGCAGGCTCAAATATGCAGAGGAAGAGTTAGTACAGGTATCTGCCAGCTGTTTATAAATTTAGTGTTAACTTTAAATTGGTCCTAGTTTTGTTAGATCCTCAGTAGTGTTTAAAACAGCATATCCTAAATGCTGGATTTGAATGGAAAAATTCTGAGAGTGCTTAATGATTGTCTGTCAGTCATGCCATTATCTAGTAAAATAATCCTGAAACTATTAGAAGCTGTAATCTTTGTATATTAGCTTCTCATAATATTTTGAGAGTCACTGAAAAAATATATACAAAAGCTTTTTTTATCTTGTTATTAGAAGAGAGAGTAGCTTTGTTTCATCTGAGCAGCAATAAATTTGGATTTATTGTGCTAAAAAAATTATCATCGTACAAAAATATTTAAACTTTGAATTAGGAACTATATAGCATTGGAAAAATTATGGAAAGTCATATGCTATATTTCAGAGCTGCCAGATCTGCATACCTGACAACAATCAGCACACACCAAAACTCTGTAAAGCTTTGCTATGTTGCTGTGGGCTATAAAGGTGCTTATAATTCACCTGTTAGTTCTAATGATACTTTCGGTGACACTTTCATTTCTTTTCGATTGCTAGGTTCGTATGGCTTTAAAAAAGGCTGAGAAGGAGTTTGAGTTGAGAAGTAATTGGTCTGTTCCTGAAGCTTTGCAGAAGTGGCTTCAGTTAACGCATGAAGTTGAAGTACAATATTACAATATCAAAAGACAGCATGCAGAAATGCAATTAGCAATTGCTAAAGATGAGGTAATAAATTATTCTTCAGCTACTTAAATATTTTTCTGATCTGTTGCTAGAGATATGAAATAGTAAACACAAAGCAGATAAACACTTGTGCTTTTTTCGTCTCTGAATTGTTGTTTGCTACCTGTCAATATTGCTAATGTTTTGTCATTTGTTAAGTATGCTACTAGTTTTATGCATTTCACTTTACCTTGTTTTTTAGGCAGAAAAGATAAAAAAGAAGAGAAGCACTGTATTTGGAACATTACATGTTGCACACAGCTCCTCCCTGGATGAAGTGGACCATAAAATTCTTGAAGCAAAGTAAGAGGGTTACTGGGACAGGATGCATATTCTTTTGGGATTATTTGCTCCCACAACAGAATTCCTGGAGAGTTATGGAATTGAGTGTCTTAGTGGTTTTGCCCTTTAGAAAAGCAATTTAAAAAATACTAAAATGTGAATATTTTAACAGCTGTAATGGATCTTCTTGTATGCTGGAATGAATGTGTTGCTTTGCTTTATCAGTAAGCACAGTGTATGTAATTTTAATATGTGCTTTTCTTCAGGAAAGCACTTTCTGAGTTGACGACATGTTTGCGGGAGCGTCTTTATCGATGGCAACAGATTGAGAAGATTTGTGGGTTTCAAATCGCACACAATTCTGGGCTTCCAAGCTTGACCTCCTCTCTCTACTCTGATCACAGCTGGGTAGTTATGCCTCGAGTTTCCATTCCTCCCTACCCAATTGCAGGGGGAGTTGATGACTTAGATGAAGACACTCCTCCAATAGTTTCACAGTTTCATGGTAAGTGATGAGCTCAGTAAAAAGAGAGGGGAAAAGTTGTGGGACATGGGATTTTCAGGTCAGGTGGGAGAAGAGTACTGAAATCCAGCAGGATTAGATCAAAGTCAAAAAGACCAAAATTCTATGTAGGATTTCAGATACTAGCTCCAGTGGGACTTAAATGGAAAATTGGGTTTTGCAATAACGATAATATGAGGAAAAAGCCTCTATTTTTTTTCAGTGTTAGAGTGGGGCAAATTCAGCTAAGGTTTTGAAAGTGATTGTCAACCTTGGATTGCTACTTAAACAAAAGTTTGTAATGAATAATGCTGAGTTTCTGTTAGCTCATTTATTCTTTCAGATGGAAGGGATGTGGTTAGTCCAGGGTTCCTTGAGCTCTGAGAAAGATCACATCCTTTGGGAGGCCGCACGCTACATAGCCTTGTGCACATTCTTTAGTGGTTGGAACAAAATCCTGTTGTTCAAGGGAAGCTTTCAGGCAGAATGTTTGTGTTTGGATATAGTGGGTTGGTTGTTTGAGTGTCCGTCAGAGAGGCTGAGCTCTGGAGGGACAGAAATCCAGCTTTGGTTAAACTATGATCAGAAGATACACGCTGGGGATTCAGACCACCCTTGTATCATGAGTCATTGTGTCAGAACAAGAGCCTGCTTCGTGGAGCTTGTGATTAACTGGACTCTAGAGGCAACTCGAAAAGATCAGCTCCCATGCAGTTATTCAAACAAGCTGTTTTAAGCTGAGGAATGAGTAGGAAGGAAAACTGTCATGTGGATACATTTTTCTTCCAGGGCTGGGATTCTCAGAAGAAATTCAGACTGTATTTTAAAATAGCATAAGGTTGCCACTTTGCTGCCTTCACTCAGTGTGCCTTGGACACTTGTATTTCTTCTTAATGTACCAACCTTTTTTTCTGCAGACCACATTGGCAAGTTCATTAATCCTGTTGCAACTTACTGCAAGTTCTGATCACTTTTAAGGAATACTGTTTCTCTAGTTGTCTTCAGTGCAAATACTTTGATTTAAACCCTAGCAACAAATTTATTGGAGACCCAATAAAATATGGATACCTACAGTTAAGCTCCCAATTCTATGCAGAGAAGCCTGTGGTCTGATTTCAAAATAAAGAGCTCCATTTATTGTCATGATTTTCCAAATGGTCTGCAATGACAACACTTGGATATATGTAAAAAAACTTCAGACTTGTGAGTTTTTCAGTCACTCTTCTCATTTAGCTCTTGCTTAGAAGTGAAGCCAGAGAAGAAAGTGCAGTTGATTCAAAGGAAGTACAGTTAGAAAAGGACTGTACTGTTTGTAAAAGCATACTTAGCTGAAACTTTACTGTATGAGGAAAATATACTAAATGATCTGTTGTTGAAACTAGTGTTGAGGAGTCAAATTATTGTAGGTTAGTTCAGTAAATACTGAATTATTCTCATCCTTTAGGCAAAAATAACAAATGCACGCAAGGAAGGACAGAAGCATAATGGCTTGTCTTGGTCATGAGGCTTCAGGCAAAATGCACTGTGCACGAGGTCACTTAAGAAAGGGGCTGTTTCCATCGCTGGATCTAAAGTGGACTGGGCTATTGCCTTGCCTCAGCATCCTTTGGACTCATAAAATTGACAAAATTTGAAGTCTGTTGGACAGACTTCTTTGTGCCAGAGCAATTGTGTTGATAGGCTTATATGGTGTCAAGTAATAGAGCTGTTTGATCAATCTCAAGCTGAAGAACAAAAATGGAATAAGAAATAGTGTCTGACACTGGAAGAAAGTCCTTACAGATGGAAGGTGGTAATGAAACTTCATTACCAGTGTTTTTCCACTGACTTATTGGGATTCAGCTGGTTCCTTGATTTAGTGAGTTTCATTTGCACTGGAAAATTTTACATGTTCAATCTTCATAGCTGAATTCTTCATATTCCTGTGTATATACACCTAAAAAGGATCAAAATGCTTGTTACTTCTCTAAAAATTCACCAATGGTGCAATCTTCGGGGTTTTTTTAATACAGTAAGGAGGGTGATATCTGATTTACCTTGACCTGTAGCACAAATTTCCTAAAGAGATTCTTATTCTCTTATCTCAGTTCACATTTGCTCTTTGAGGATTTTTTTTTTGTAATGACACAAGATGATTTTTGAGCTCCCAACATGTTTTTAAGGTTAGTAGGGAATTCCTCAAAAGTAATATTAGAAGTTTGAGTTATATGTCAACTCTCATGTTGAGAATTGCAAAACTTCCTTTCCTGCTCAGGAGTGGAAATAAATATATGTGTTGGCAAAGGTGTAGTCACTTGCTGTTTAGTGAAAGTTGTGATTTCCTGTACTAAAAGAGAGTGGACAGCTTGTCCTTTTCTGAGGTTCTAGGAAGGGAAACTGTAACTTCTATAGTGATAAACTGCTATTGCAGAAAATAAAATGTATTTTGTCAGTCTCGACATCCTTGTCTACAAAAATAATTAAAGGGATATTTAGCGTGTTGCGTTTGTTAAACAATTTTGAACACCAGTAAGGGTCTGGTGTGTCTTACATAAGCAGTGATGCATTCCATGGGACAGTTTGATGAGGAGTGTGAAACATCCTGAGGCTTTGTAACAACTAGCCTGAAAAGAGGTCTGTAGATTTTTTTCTGGACATATATTGCTGCCTAATAATCTTTTGAAGGAGGAATTGGATTGGGAACATTTGAGTTTATCACTTCCTGTTGGGTACTTTGCTGATGAAGTCTTGTGTGGCTGTCTCCACCCATTCTTAGTATTTTTACTTCCAGAAATTCATAGTTAGCTTGGCAAGAGACAATGTTATCTAAAAGAAAGTTCTTGATCCTAAAATGAGGTTGAATTATGTATTTTCTATTGTGTTATGTAAATGAAATTGGTCTTGTCTGTCTAGCCTATTTTTCAACTAGTGTAGTGTGTATCAGTTGGCTGTTTGGTTAGTCATACCTACTTTGCAAAACTTTTACATTTTCTTCTAACTTCCAAATCACCACAGAAAATACAGGACGTTGCGTAACATAATAATTTCAGCACTGCTATTTTTAGTTTATGAAAGGTTGGGAGTTTCAGTAGACGCTTTCTTTTTGTTCTCAAGAGAGCCAGAGCTTTGGTGTACTTGGTCAGGATAGTATTTGGCAGGCACAAAATCTCTGCAGTTGCATCTTGATTAGCTGCTTCATCTAACTGTAGGATGTGTGAGGTGTGTCAGTCTTTCTTCCTCTGAAACTGTCAAGCAATGTCAAGGTTGTTTAAAAGTCACTGTAGCTGAAGCAGATATCTGCTACTTAGTCTTCAGAGTAGATACTGTTAACATCAATGTCACTTGGAGGGTTTTGGTTTGCTTTTTCTCTGCCTTAGGGTCCATTGTAAAACCTCCCAGCACACTGGCAAGAAGCAGTAGCTTGTGTAGATCAAGACGCAGTGTTGTGCCATCATCTCCACAGTCTCAGCACGCTTTGCACTCCCCTGACCCTGACATCCTTTCTGTGTCGAGCTGCCCAGCTCTCTATCGAACTGAAGAGGAGGAGGAAGCCATTTACTTCTCTGCTGATAAACAATGGTACGGAGATGAGCAAACAGAGCTTGGAACTCTTGATAGGATTATTGAGACTAACAGTTTAGAATTAGAGGTTAAACCAAGCCAAAAGTTAAAGTAATCTGTAGGATAATATAAATTAATATAGTCTACGTGGAGCGGAGAGTTCTTGTCTGGTATGTGTATGTAAATAGCTAGCATGTCATATACAGTTAAGAAATGTTACAATCCAGGGTGCGCTGAACTAACCCTGATTCTCCATTACAATATGTTACTGGCTTTTACATCTGAAACTAGGATCAAAAGCAATGTCAGCTACTGGGCGAAGAGGAGATGGATGGTAACACAATTCTTACAGCATGTTGAGCGTGTACCTACTCTTGTTACATGGCCTCATAGGAAAAGGTTAAATTCCTTTTGGAAGGAGCAAATGAGCTTGTTGAAAGGTAGGGACACTTGTCCTGAAGAAACTTTTTGTATATGATAGGCTTAAATCTCCTTCTTTCATTTCATAACTTTTCTGACTTCACGTGCCAGAAAGATAGGCTTTGTTCTTTGAAGTGAGATACAAATGACTGATTCTGGGCAGATGCTGCTGCCCACAAAAGCAAGATTGCACAAACTAATTCCCTTAAGTTTAGATAATAAAATGATGTAATGCAAGTTGTAATTTTAAATGTTTATCTTAATTTTTTTTGTTTAATTAACTACTAAGGAAAAGTGTGGGTGGTGCTTTTAGACTAATGTTATTGATTCTAAATTAATTTCCTTTTTAACTGTATGAAGGAAATTGTAGTTTCATTATATTTTCTCTTCTCTCTGCTCTGACTCAGGGAAGTACAGGAAACAGGTTCGGAATGTGACTCCTTAAATTCATCCATTGGAAGAAAACAGTCTCCTCCAGCAAGTCTTGAGATGTACCAGACAATTTCTCCTCAGAAAGTATCACCAGAAGAATTCTCACTTGAGGAATCATCTACAGGAGACTCCTCTTCTCTAACTGCAGATGTTTCTAGGGGCTCTCCTGACTGTGTAGGCATGGCAGAAACTAAGAGCATGATCTTTAGTCCTGCAAGCAAAGTTTATAATGGAATCCTGGAGAAGTCTTGCAGCATGAACCAGCTTTCAACCGGGATCCCAGTCCCAAAGCCTCGTCACACCTCATGTTCTTCGACTGGCAGTGATAGTAAACCCAGCCATGAAGCTGCTTCTGTCCCCAGGATAAGCAGCATCCCACAGGACCTCTACCAGAATGGTGAAAAAAATAAAAAGCCATCAAAAATAAAAAACCTCTTTAAGAAGAAGTGTAAGTGAGGTGGGCAGAAAAAATCCTATAGTAATATTATAAAAACTCTATTTTTTAAATCGTTAGGAATGTAATTCCATTTGAGCATTCCAGACTGGATGCCCTAATGGAATACTCTGTAGGTCACCTATACTTAATGACTGTACTGTCAACGGTTGTGCCAGCTGTCAATGAGAAATCATTAAAAGTTCAGACAGTTTACATTAATTTCTGCCTATTTATTTCTTTATTTTTTTAGGCTGTCTTTTTCAGTTTTTTTTTTTTTGTTTTGTTTTGTTTTTGTTTTAAAATTTGATTTGTTGGGCTTTTTTAAGTGTATTCATAAACCATTTGTAAGCCACTTCGGACTCCTAAGCTTTAATGGACTAGTAAGCCTTCCTGGGCTTGCCAAAGTTTCTTGTTTACTGGAGCATCTTCCTATCTTTCCATAGAAATAGGACATTTATTTACTGGACTTTAACAAAAATAAAAGAAGTAGAACTAAATGAATTGCACTACTGTTTTACAGACTGGAACAGTCTCTGCAAGTGAAACTGAAAGACTTGTATTTGACTGAGAAGATGAATCTTTTCACTTTTAGATCTTTTGGAGTTTTTAAGTAGAATTTAGCATTTCTAATTGACTTGATTTCTGGAAATGGAAATGTCATGCTTTTATTATGGGAAGCTTTGTTAGATGCATTTATTATTAGAATGGTTCAAGTCCTGCTGTAAAGATCATTTTTTTCCCAGGACTTTCACTGTGATTTTAATTCACTGCAGGCTGTATGAGAAACAAAACAAAAAAAAAAAAAAGAAAAAAGAAAAAAAAAGAAAAAGAAAAAAGAAAATTACCAAGAGAACAGGCTCTTGATTCCTTATGCAAGATGGTTGTGAAACTTGACTGAAGACTGAAAAAAATCACCTCTCAAAATGAGGAGGGGGAATAGTAGCTTTTGTTTACAGTTTGACAGAAAATGGACATTTGGATTGTGAAAGTTTGTACTGTGGTAAAGATAATAAATTGGAAACATTATTGTGCTTGGGAATGTTCCAATTCTAGCTGATGCTTCTTTCAGACATGTTTCAGAGGTCCTGTTTATTGGAAGCTGTCGTAGGCTACATTGCTTATGCTCACTGCTGTGTATAAGTTATTATATTTTTTGAATTAGCTATTGTTGTCTTAATGTCCTCCTTTTGTAAAATTTCATACACTTTATTTTTGTATAGTTTGAAGATTTAGCTGTTCAGAGATGTCTGAAGTAAATGTTATAATTTTATAATGCATACTGTTATACTAACTCATAATTTTAGATATAAAGATAGATATAAAGGTGAGATGACATGCTTCAGATAAAAGCAATTTTTGTGAAGCTTTTTTAGGGAGAGATGAAATTACTGTGAGGTAACAAGGAAGCCTTCTTAGGGTAGCAGTAGCTAGGTGTTCAAAAACTTCCTATTTTTTTTAAACAATTGGAGACAAGAAATATATGGCTTAAGCAACAGTGCCTTTTATTCAGTTTGAAAATATTAATACTGAGCAGGAATTTCTTCTGAGTTTCCAAAGAAATGTCTCCTGCTCTAGTCAACAGAAGCAATTTACCTAGTGATGACTTAACAGTCTCAGATCTTCCACAGGGGTGTTCTAATTGCCTCAGTAGCAGGTGCCACTGCCAGGGACTTGTGATTAGGGGCTCGCTTCTTACCAATATGTATGTGATGTACTGTGTGAAAGAATTAT
Organism: Onychostruthus taczanowskii; assembly: GCF_017590055.1. Taxonomy (NCBI): domain Eukaryota; kingdom Metazoa; phylum Chordata; class Aves; order Passeriformes; family Passeridae; genus Onychostruthus; species Onychostruthus taczanowskii. The sequence continues at coordinate 11,809,016 of NW_024499239.1, read as the reverse complement.
TTCACAGACTGCCTACATTTTTTCTAGTAAGGAGCCTTCAAAACCTGTAGCTAACTGAAATCAAGTGATATGTGTCTTTTCTATCATTTTCTGTTTAGGTTCCACTGTACATACCCAATGTGTTAGTTCTCTCATCAAGAAGTGGTGGTGATTTTAACAGATTTGCTGTGGTTAGTGACATGGTTGAAAGAGAAGGGTTATAAAATGAGGCGGAGACCTTGCACGTGCAAGTACTTTAAATGTCCTGGTACACTGGTTAAGTTCTTAAGAGAACAGAAATAATCCAGAGATTTTTTGTCTAACAGAGACTGATTGTAGGCCATCTATGCAGAAAATCATGGGACAAATCATCTGTTTGATAAAGTTGGGAGAAGAAAAAATTAGTGGAATAGAAAATAATAAGAACATAATATTGTTCCATTATTCTCTGAATCGTCAGATTGACCAGCTGTAGCTTCAAAATAAAGTAATTGCAAGGTAGCAGTGGTCTCTTTGAACAAAGATTGTACTCTCTGTACATGGCAGACAGCAAAAAGCAGTGATGAAAAAAGACTTGTGCCCAAGAACCACCTCAATGCTGAGCCCTCAAGAGCTGTAGTTTAAGCCTGATGAAGTACTTGAACATCTACAAAGGGAACAATTACTTTATGCAAGTAGGGAACTTCCTGTGCCTCCCTCAAACAACATGAAGACTACTACCAGAAAAATCTTGGTGCACTTGAGAAGGCTATAGCAATAATTGAGTTTAAAATAAGATCTGGGGCTGGATAGTAGGTGTGAGGTTTGAGTAACTCTGTCTCTATCATTATCAAAAAAGATGAAGTGGCATTTTGGTACTGGAGAGTAAACATTTACACATGGAGAAAAAGCTGGTACTAGTGGAAAGGCAGCACTTCTTAATTATGGTATCAAAATCGGACAAACTCAAATACTGAGAAGCCAAAGCAGACAAATTCAGTTTTTTGTAGTAAGTATAACTAAAATTGAAATAGAGGAGGTATTGAACTCTTTATTGGCTGTGAGTTAAAGTGCTAAGTATCTTTTTAAAAAAAAAAATTAACTATTTTCTGGAAAAAAATATTTATTCATGCTGTACAAACAAATCAGATAAGATTATTATACTGATAGATTTTGGCTTCAAAATGGCAAACCTTTGGAGTACAGACAACTCTCAACACTCCATGTGTCACCAGCTGTCCTGTAATTTTATAGCTGCTTCTTAATAAGTGTTAGAGAATAGAAAACTTAAATTAATACAGTCAGAAGTGATGAGTACTTTGGAGGACAAACTAATGCTAAGTTAATTGAGTTTAATTTTTATTATTAGCCACTTGCATTTCTTGCCATTTAAATTTGTCCACAATGTAAGTGGCTTCCATTGCTTCTCCTAGAGAAATTCCTGTCTTTAAATGGTTCGAGTCATTTTACTGAGGGATGTTGAGATCACTGGCTCTGAGGTAGATCTTCACTGGCAGTCATCAGATCCAGTCTTAGCATTGAAGTACCTGGAGTCCACATCTAAGAAGTGAGACAATGTGCCTCAAAAGATTCTCTGTTCCATTTGCTACCAGTGTAATGTGAACTTGCTGGCAGTCAGTGAGTTCAGCCAGCATTCCAACCACTAGGATTCATAGGACATATCAGTCACTTGAGACAGTCAGTTAGTGTCATTAAAGATTGGTTTATGGGTTTTTGTTTTGTTTGTTTTGGGTGTTTTTTCAATTTACAGCTAAAATCCATGTTCTGCTTTTAATTATCTGGTATTTCAGAAGATGAGGCTCTTTGCTATTTAAATATTTTGTTAGAGTACTTTGTCAGGACAGCAGCTCATTTGTGGAAATTGCCTAAAAGACTTCTCCCTGTTCAAGGTTGCTGTTTAAGTCACTTGTAAAATGAAGAAGTGTCAAATATAAGATTCTATATGAAGAAGAAAAAAAATCCCAGTTCTTCCAAAACTAAACAAACACAAACCTTTCCACAATGCTGACTAAAGCTATATGACACTTGATTAGCATAAAAGTTTTGGGAAGGGCATTTTGGTTGCCATGGGGAATGCTTTTTACCATTTTATGGTGGACTTAGAGATTAAAACAGCTGATTGCGTTTGCATTTTTTGGTTTTTCATTTTGGTTGGTTCCCCTCCATCCCTCATCCCCAAGGCTCAGTGATGGAACTTAAAATTGTTCATTGACAGTTCCAGGTATATGTCAACTTTTCTTCCCCCACTGGTATCTAGGTAGTGGATTACCTTCTACTTCCTGAAAGGTAATTTGCTGAAAGAGGAAAAATCCTCAATTATAGTCCAAGTAGTAATGTTATAGTAAGAATATAGTTCCGTCTTTGGAAGTCTAGAAGATGATGAAGCCAAGAATACTTGATTTCAGTTTTCTTACAATATTTATGGATGCCAGCTGGAGTTAGGCAGTAATTTACAACTGATTGAAAGCCTGAAAAGATAGAGCTAATTAAAAATTAATTAATATTAATTAGCTCTATCTTTTCAAGATTTTGCCCTTTTGCTTCCCAAAGTATGGGAACATGGCATGCACAGGAGGGAGATGAGCTGATTAGTATTTCTTGTATCACCAGCTTTTAGAGTTTCAGGATAGTTTCATTCCATTTCCACAATACATTGCTGGAGAGGGATTACTACCTTACTTTCATAAGTATGCAATGAAATATTGTTTTTCCATTCTATTACAAGCATATTTGTGAGCAGTTTCTTTTATAGTCAAATAGAGGAATTACTAATTCTTGGACCTCTTGTCTATTTGCTTATCTCCTTGTGCAATATGTTAAGTTGCATGAACACATTTTTCTAATCTGTTCCAGTTGTTCTTACTATAGGGGTGTGTTACTATCTCATGCTTGAATCACTGCTCCAAATTGCTTGTAGGCATTGTAATCCTGGATGTTGCATCTTCAGTGATTCATGGTGAAGCCCACTATGCCTGGTTGAGTCTAAGTGCTGCTAACATTTTCTGCTGTGACACAGTGACACAGAAGTTGGGATAACTAATAATCAAAAATTGCCTTCAGAGTTTGGCTGCCTGACAGTGTGTAGATGTTTAGGTGACCATTCTTTGAGGCTTCAGTAGCAGTTCAAATGTCATACAGGTATTCAACAGATAGTTTTTGCATCCAGCCCAGTACAGGTGGTGTTTTTCTGACTCTCCACTTAGTTCTCTGTTTCATAAACAGAATGCACCAATTCATATAAGTGGTAACAATATCAAACTTTAAACTGTTATTCCTGGGTGCTCTTGCATCTGACATTGCTTAAGCAGATGGCAGTACTTACCAATACACTTCAGGTATTCAGAAATAAAATAGATTTGTGTTATCTGTTGTTTTTCTTTACAACTGCAAATCTCAAGTTTACCAAATTGTGTGTGTGTTCTGTGTATTTAATGCTTCACAGAAATGAAAGTAGGATGGTTGACTTCTGCTTAGATGTTAAGGATAACACATTTGAGCAAGGTAAAAAGAAATGCCTCTTGCTCCTTGGAGAGGATGAAAAATGTTCAGTGGTATTTAATCTCCTAAGGAACACTCACAATTTAGATTGCTGGAGATAAGAGGTACATTCAATCTCAAGGCTTTCAGATCAGTAACTTTTTATCCAACAAAAAACCCCACTTTCTTCTTTACATATACTCTCCAGGGTACCTTCTTATTTCTAATTTCTATTCTTTTTTTCACCCAGCATTAAGTTTAGTCGTTACAGTACTAACAAGGGTGATTGCCAGACCTCAGAGCAGTTTCAGAGAACCTTTCGTAGCATGTCTTAATGTCAGTTTTGGTTTAATATGTGCTAAAGACATCTGAATCAAAACTTTGCCCTTCACATTCTTTTTATGTTAATTCAACTCAGTTCTTTGTGATCCCTTTCCTGTTAAAAAAATAAATAGGTACTGGTAGTTTAGAGTATTAGAGGCTTTTTTCAGTTGGGTGTTACTAATAGATAAATGATAAATAGTTGCCTTTTGAAGACTTTGTCACAGTTGGATATTGTAAAAACACTGCTGTACTTCAGATGAACGAGGTAGAGCATTGGCTGGTGTGATTTGTGCATGAGTGGTAAAGTTATTCTTTAATTACCCTTTGACTGTTTATTTGTGTCTTAAGTTAATGCTGCACAATTATTTTGAGACTTGAATTCATTTAAAATTAAGGTCAGTATGTCCAGCCCTACAAAAGTCAGTGTTCAGTTGTCAGCCATCACTTCATTCTTACAGAAATTAATGGCAATCTTGAATATTTGTACTAGCTTGTTGGGTGGTAGAATGGATTCTGGTAAGTCTTCAAGTGGAAGGCAGAGAACTTTTGAAGTGACTAGGTAACCTGTGTTCTTGATCAGCTTTCAAATCCATCTCCCAGTCAGATGGAGTCTCCCCAGGGGAATGTAGATGTACCTACTGCTTGGAACTTTGTAGTTAATTATATTTGGCGCTCTAATTCTGATAACTTGCATGTGTGCTATGCTTGCTTGCTTTTCAATAGCTGACAAAATCTATAGGAGTTCTTGGGAGTTTGTCTAAAAAAATTGCTGTTAAAAAAAAAAAAAGACTGGCAAGAGAAATCTGTCAGGCTTTGAAATGAATAGAATGAACAGAGACCAGCTGTTGTCTAAAAGTATTGTTTAAATAATTCTTAATTAAATGAATTGGGTAGCACGTCTGTTTTCACATTGCTCTCCTCCAAGCAACAAATATTAGAATACCCTAGACTTCAGCAAGGCTGTTTGGGAGATGTTTTGCCCTGTTTTTATTTTTAAATTAAATAACATTGAGTTGTAGTGAGTGTTCAGCATATTAATGCCTGACTTAAAAGATTAGCAGAATTTGAATGACTTGCATTGTTTTGTTTAATTACTGCTTTATAAAAATGTAGATACTTGCATAAAGCCCATTGGATCTGGATATGTTTTAATGACATAGCAAGAAGAGGACCAAGACAAGTAAATGTGTGCAAAATTTGAATCTTAAGATGTTTACTGGGAAGAGATGTTGTCCATGCAGATTCTGCTCTTCCTCTCTTTCCTCTTGGCTTCTGTTTGTTTTCATTAGTTGAACTAAAACAAGAAAGAAAGCCCTCAGACTGACTAGTTTCTGTCTCTAATATATACACTGTACTTGCTTTTAACCTCACCTATTGCATGTTGTTAATGCTGTACACAAATGCATTTGGAGTATTTCTTTGGTGTTGTACAGCATGATGCATTTCATTCCCTTTTCTAGTTTACCTCCCATTCGCTATATATTGCTTTACAACTGGAAAAAAAAAACCCTGAATTTTGGGGAATTTAGTCTGTTTGCATATAAAAATATTTTTTTTTTTTCTTTTCTGTGAGTCTTATGAGAAAATGTCCTGCTTGGAGAGTCTCAGACAGTATTTTCCTGTGTTTATTCATGTTACTTTGCTTTACTTTATAAGTGAAAATTGATTTTATTGATTTCTGATGTGTTGTTGCACTTAATGTTGAATAAATCTGACTTTCATTTTGAAAAGTGAAACTGTGTTAGTGAAAATGTTATATAATTTTAATTTATCTTAGCCTGTTCCCTGAGTATATAAATTTTTGATTTAAAAAAAAAATTACTTTATCTTGAGATAAGTTTTCTTGGTTCTGCTTAGGGTTCTGGCCAGTATTTCTTTTTTCATGCCGTTATTAAAGCTTGACAACAATATTACTGTGAAAGGAAAGATAGAGACCATTTTGTTTGGCAACTAGGGTGCTACAATCAGATTTGTAAATCCTGAGTCTTACTGCTTTTACTTGAAAGATCCTTTCTGAGTTTAAGTTGTTTAACATTTTGAAGATTTGGGATTTTGGGCTTGTGCTGTTTTGTTTTCTTTTCACTCTTTCTTTTCTTTTCCCTTCTGAACAAGCTGAAAAGCCTTTCCAAGTGACTGCTGGAATAATATGTAGCCTTGTGATTTTGAGCATGAGGATTGGTTTGAGAGCCTGTGGCTCTCTACCAGAAAAAAAAAATCCTTGTTTAATATGCCTTTTAACTTGTAGCTCAGAGAATGAAGAAGCTCAAGAAGAGCTTTTTCAAAGCAGCTTCTCTTGTAACCAAAAATCCCACTTACGTGGATGTGACAAGATTGTGGTGGGGAAAATCAGTGAGTGACAACACAGGTGAACCACAGGTTCAATGTGAATCATGTTTAGAGAATTTAATTCGTTTCTTTCCAGATAAAAATGGATATTGATAACTGAGTCTGTATATAAATTATGTTCAACAGCCCACTTCAGAAGCAATAATTTAGTGTGTGTGTGTGTGTGAGTTGGTCACTGGTTTCACTTCAATTTGTCCTTGGTCTTCTTGATTAAACAGTGTTAACAGTTTATCAATGGGGAAATCATATAGGCTGGCAAAGCCCAAATCAGCATCTTCAGAGAGCTAAATTATTGGGAACCTGCTGATAATTTCTCCTGCAAGTGTTGATTGAGCTATTAAGCATAGCTTGTAAGAAGTGGCTTATTTTACTGCAAGACTTGGTGCCCAAGCAAGTGGAACACACAGCATTCTAATCCCAAAGGACATTACTGAGTTTTGGTTAATTAACAGCTTCAGCAAGCTGACATGCAGTCAGTGAAGTCAGGGTTTGATTTTTTTTTTCTGATGAACTGCATTTGACTACTATTGAATCAAAGTCCCTTGCCTTACACTACCAAAACTGGGCTTTTAAACTGATAGTGTTTCCAGTTTCACTGGGTGATGGAATCACTTGTGGAATTCTATAGTATCCTGCTAGCCCTAAGTGGGGTGGAGGATATGAAATAGGGTTGAAATGGGGCAGGTAATCTCCTGTAAGGTCTTTTGGGCATTTAGCTGTTCCTAGGCTTAGTGTTCCTGGAGTGTTCTGAAACTGTTCTGGAACAGTTTCAGAAAGGTCTATGTTATACTCCCCGTTACTCTGAGTGCCTTGTAAGGATGTGCTATGTATCCACAAATATATCAATACAGTGGGAAATACTTATTTATTCAATGAATTTATTTGTATTCAAAGAGATGTTTAGCTTAATTTTCTGTCCACTTAATGCTGCACTATTCTGTTCACTTAATGCTTACTTGTCTGTTTCAATCCTTCCTCTTCTACTTCTGTGTTTCAAAGAGGAAGTTAAATATTTTAAGTTCTAAAGGCCATGTTTTGTCTGTGTTCTAAGAGTTCTTTTCTTTCAGCCTATGGCTAACCATGTCCTGGAAGTAATTTCTGAACTTCATGCTGGATTTCCTGTTGTTCTCTTTACTACTAAACTATTCACTCACCAGTTTTTCTCATCAGTTTTATACAGAAGATGCTTAGCAATAGAGAAATATTCCAGAAATTGTCACAATTACAGCCTGGGGGTGCAGGCACATGAATAATTGTATGGATGAAGAAAGAGACGGGGCAGGGGCACAGGAGAAGGGATATATCATGAATTGTTTGTACTCTGGATTGCAGGAGTCTGGAATAATGACTGAAGGTACAAGTTACATATGAGGGAAGCTCAAACACAGACTGTGTAATTGATATTTGGGTTTTTTTCCCCTTCCTTATTCCTGCTTTTAAGAAATGCACCCTTTTTAAAGGTGTAGATATAAGATCCTAAGGAGGATTGTCAGTGGAAGTACTGCTTTGTGTTAAAAAAAAGGTAAATTCTGCTTTCTGCTCCATATAGTATGTATAAATTTTTGGTAGCAATTTTAGATAAAATACTTTGAGAAAGATAAATAAAGCATCAGAAATAACACCTTACATACCTCTGGAGATAGCATATAATCTACCAGGAAGACTGCAAGATAGATAACTATGCTAGGTATCTACAACAACAAAAACTCCCAACAAACAAACGAACCAACCAACAGCCACCACCTTCCAAATTCCCCCAAACCCCATCCCTGTTGTGTTTGAAGGATTTTCTTTTTTCAGATTGTTGTTGCCTAGTTGGAGCATGTAACAGCCTGGATAACTGCAGTTTACATTGTCAGAGATTTTGATTAATTACAGAAGAGACATAAGAAACACACACAGAGTTTTGATAAAGTTGGCAAAGTTAATGTATCTCCAGTACGTAACAAAGCAAAATGTGAATTTTTTCTGACAAGGTTCCTGTCTCTTTGAAGAGTTCTTGAATTCATGCATCTCGACATTGCTCGGCCACAGGTGTGCTTTAAGTCTGTAGTTTCTGCTTTGATGTATGACTTCTGATTTGTAAACAGTAAAAATTCCAATATTAATATGTAAAAACTTTAAAAAATTCAATTTCAAAAACCTCAATTTAGAAGCTTTTCATAGAAAAGAATACACCCTTTAAAGACAAATTTTGTAGTGTAGACTAACTAAATATAACAATTAATTAATTGTGTGTTGGTGGTCTTGATTTCTTTCAGTCATCTGCTCAACCCATCAGTGGCAGCATCACCTTCAACATGAAGTTATGTTTTGTGCTGAGTCTGACTTTTGTCTTGTGTAATGCAGTGAAAAGTTTCTGCAGTGCTATGCTATCTATGCTCTTCAGTGGACTTAAGCAGCCTCCAGTGCCTAAAGCAGGTCTGGGGCACCTCTGCTGCCTTCTTGTTAGCAGTGTGTCTCCTCATCCTACAGGCAAATCTGAGGGGTTTTTTCAAACTTTTTTTCAGTTTTTTTTTTATTAGAGTTGTGCTTTGTTATTGTTATTATTTATTGGAGTTTTCTGCCTGGAATACTGCAGTCCAGGCAGGTCTGGCCAGAGCTACTGTGCATTGCTAGTGATTGATGGCATGTCTGAGAGAGCCGCTGTAGCTACTCAGTACCACTGCTCATATTAGCCAGAGACAAATATACCAATTGAGGCTCTGCAGGTAGTGGAGGAAATTCTCTAATTTCTGCCTAAATCATGCCCATATAAATTAAGAAAAAGCCTTCAAGGAGCTCTAGTTGCTGCAGTCTTGAATAGGGTTATTTTCTTGAAAAGAAAAAAAATTAGTAATACTTTTTTCTTCAATATCCCAAAGTAATGTGAATGAAAGGAAATGTGGTAGTTCTGCTTGGAGTTCTGCAAGCCCTTTGTGACAGTGCTCATGACATAGCAGCCAGGAATGAAGAATCTAAAAGGAGTAATATGTTTGTGTACTTGATAGGAACAGTGAAGGCACCTTGTTAGATTTTTTGGTCTCCATCTTCATTAAAGACGGAGTGTACATAAAAAAGTGTGCAAGAGCAATTAGATGATTAGTTTTGTTAATATCAACTAATTTGTCCCATAGAATGCTCTAGATGTAGTTTGGATGTGAGGAAAGAGACTTGGCAGCCTCAGGAAGGATTTGGTATTGAGCTGCTAATCAACAACTAATGTGCTGATTTGCACTTTGGGATTGGATGTGTACTCCTGATAAGGACATTTATAGTGTGGCCAGTTGTGCAAGGTAATCATCAACTGCTGTGGTAATAATTTCTCTTGTAAAAGTTATTTTGCTCTTTTTGAATCATCACACTGAGAGATGTAACATACTCTTCAGCATTAAATCAAGCTAAAGAAAAATACAAATGGGGCTCCTCCACATTTCTGACCAGACTCCTGCTGTTCAGACCGTCGTTAGTAACTTTGTATGGTAATAATTTCAGAATTATTTGCAGATTCTGTATTTTAAAAATAAAGATTCTGCAGGTGTATTGTGAAAGGGAGCTCCACAAAAGCAGAAATGCCAGCTGGCATTTTCAGTTAAAGACTATAGATTTCCCCAAGCCTTGTTCCGGAGTGTGTAGCAGAGAATACAGTTCTGCTGCTCATGCTCACCATTTTATCTAGAGCTATTGAAATCAAGTGTAAGATCCCCAATAAGACATATTCACTTCTTTCTCTAGATTATCTTAAACATGCCCTTAACCAAAATTGTGAAGAATATTTGCCCCATGCTACTTACTGTATCTTTATCTTTAGGTAAAGGTGGTGCCTCTTGGTTGAGGTTATCATCTTTGGCTTCTGCCAGATCTTTCAGCGTTCCCCTGGAACCAAACTGTTCTGAGATTTGTATGGAAATAATTCAGCCTTCCTTGGCACTAATTTGCTGTAACTATTTTGGATTTGTATCTACTGTAGTTAAGAATTCTCAAGTGTCCTATTTTCCAGGGGATCTCAGAGAAACCTTTATCAAAGAGCTGTGATTGATTTTTTGTTGCATTACAACCAAACATTAATTTTCTTCTTTTGTTCCAGAGGGAGAGGGGAGTGTATGTTATCCATGTCTTTAAAAGATGCTCTCCATCTCCAAGCACTGTGTAAACTGGCATATGTTAGATTTCAAACATCAGTGGAGAAAGCAGCACTGTAATTCACACATTTTGATTTGACAGTTAGGTCGCAAATATGCTAACATTCAACTTGTTGGTTATTATTGCTGCTCCTTTTCACAAGGGAAATCAGCATTCACATTAGAGGATGACTTCTCTGCAAAGAATTACATAAACTAGGCAGGCAGCTCCATTTCTTAGCTTTTTGTGAAAAAAGCCTTTTACTTTTTACTGTATTCCCTATCTGGGGGAAGTCAAACATTCATTTAAACAGAAAGGCTTGGAAATTAAACAAATAGTTCTCTCACTTTAGGTGCAGCCTGAGCTCTGCTGAAACATTGGCTGTTTCCTCTTTTTTCTTCAGGGTCTTGCAGTGGTGAATGACTGTTTTAGTGCTGTGCCCTTGAAATAGCACATTCACAATTTTCCTACTGAAGACTTGGGGAAATCTGAGTGCCCTACTGGGATGCTTTTCTATATATAAGAAAAGAGGGAATTGCAGCAGTAAAGGACACCTGCTTTGATCAGTACTGTACTGTAGGGTACAGAAAATAATAGAAACGGCAGAAATTCAGAGATCACATTGGTATTACTTTTCAGGAAAAATACTGTTGGTTGTGGATCTGTACTGGGAAGCCTCTTGCTCCTTGAATTTTATAGCTTGCTCGTATCACACTGTAAAGATTTATCAACACCTGTGGATTTTAGGTTGGTTTAAAAATATTATCCTATCAATTGGAATCACTTAAATAGTGTTCTATCAACTTGCCAGCTTGAAATTACAGTTCATGCAAGTTAGCTAGGGAGTTTCTTCCAAACAGTGTCTTCCAATTAGGTTATTACTAATGTTTCTATTGCACTTCTGTCCCCCATCTCTGTTAGTATGATATGGTCAGCTTCTTGCTAAGTCCTGCTGGAAGTGCAACTAAAATCTTAATCACTGAATTGTTAGTTGTGTTCTCTTTCCACAACACTGTAGAACTGGATTGTAGAAATACACAGAAAATGTCTGTTGTGTATGAAAACACAAGGTCAGTCTCACAGTGGAAGAACATATTATTATTACTTATATTCTGCACTCTTGGAAGTCATTTACCTGTGTTTAGTGAAAATGAGGTGTGGTGTGGTTATTTCTCCTTTTTTTTTTTTATTTTATTGATAACACATAACAGTAATGTCTTGCTCTGAACTGGGAAGAAGTTTATTTCATGAACCTTACACAACTTTTTACAGCCCTCTTCATCTTAAGTGACTCTGGAAATACCTGAGAAAACTACAGGATGTTCAAAGCTGCTTTTAATGAACTGGTAGGACTTTGTTCTTTCTGTTTCAGGAGACAGATAAAGAAGTCCCCGCTGTGCTTTCCCACTGCACCCCAGCTTAGTATTTGATCTGCCTAGGCTGCTGCTGGCTGTGCTTTGTGTGATTTGAGGGCTGTACCTGATAAGACTCAACCCTGAGCAGCTCAACCAGGTTCTATCTAGATGAAATAGCTACTGCCTAGCATGGCAATATTCACACTAGTGTGACAGGGGGAAAAAACTCCAAACCCCAGAAGAGCTTTCTTAAAAGAAAATTGACATTGTCTACTTTAAGCTCAACATCAGCTAGTGTGTGGGGGAGGTTTATATATATGTATATATATATACATATATATACACATACATATGTAAAAATAAATAGATCACTAAGTATTTCTATAAATTTCCACTTAAACCTTAGTGCAATGAATCTTCCAAGTGAAAAATTCTGTTGTTTTGTCTGTTGTCACTTTGAAGTGAGAGATTTCTTTTGTCTTCTGGCCCTTCAAAGGTGAGTATTGGCAAAGATGTGCCTTTAGATCTTTGCTCTAATGAATATAAATAGGTAACATAATACATTTAGCTAAGCTTTAGAAGCTGAAATCTAGTTCTCATTGTCACTTGCTTGTTTTGTGACTTTTAATTAGACAGTTCAATTGTTTGGTAAAACAAAGGCAATAGTGACTGACTTCTTGCAAGGGGTTGAATGAATGTTAAGCTTCTGTTAATTAAAAGTACTATATCAGATTAAGGGAGAGGTTAATGCTTCTGAGAGCTAAGCATTTTTTTCTTGCAAAGAAAAGTGGTGATTTTCCAAAGCTGCATTAAACTCTCCTCTGTCATTCAAGATACTCTTAACCTGTTCATATTTTAGAGGGTGAGGGGTGTGGGGAGGAGTGAATGGAAAGTAAAATGAAAATCCAGGAAGAAGTTTATTATAAAAAAGCAGGTTTCACCTTCCTTCATCTTAAACAGGGACTTTCATAAAGTGACATGTTAGGGGAATGGAAAAGATACAAAAGTATTGAGAATGTAAAACATAACTGGTATGAAAACATCAAAAAGACTTTCAGTAGTGCTCTCAGTGTATTTCGTATCTGTGTTCTAGCTATTTGAAAACCCTGTATATGTTAATGGAGTCCACACAAATAGGGGAGAGGGATGTTCAAGCTGACCCCCTCATTTCTGTTCATTAGCTGACAACATTAACATAAGTATTCTGCTAGAGCATAGTCCTTGTTTCTGTAGTTTGTGTTTCCATTCTTGAAAAAGTCTTGCAGCTCATCTTAATTGGAATCCAATGCACTCAGTGAGCCCTCCTAGTTTTTCAAAAGTGTTCTGAGCTCTTACTGTGGGTGAGATGTCTGCGGGTTTAATATGCTGTTGCACTGCAGTTAGTATATGAGAATGACAATCTCTGATTTCTTTCTGTATGTTGAGTTTTAAATATATTGGGGGAAAATCAGCCTCTTTTTTAAAGAAAAATTATTTAGGTCTTAGTCACCAGAACATGGGTCACAGAATCACAGAACCTTTAGGATCAGAAGGAACCACTGGAGGCTCTCTAATCTAACACCCCTGCTGAATGCAGGGTTATCTACAGCAGGTTGTTCAGGGCTATATTCAGCTTAGTTTTGTATAACTCCATAGATGGAGATTCCACAGTGTTTTTTGTGCTGGAATTGCTCCAGTTCTTCTCTGCTGTATGTCTCTACTGGGGAGTGCAGGGTTGGTCCCAGCACCTATGTTGTGCATCACCACTGGAAGTATCATCTGTTCAATATCTTTATTGATGGCATGGATAAGGGGATTGAGTCTTTCATTTGCAGTGACACTAAGCTGGGAGCGTGTGTCGATCTGTTGGAAGGCAGGAGGGCTCTTCAGAGAGACTTGGGATGGTTAGATGGATGAGCAGAGTCCAGTAAGATGAAGTTTGATAAGTCCAACTGTCAAGTCCTGCATTTTGGCCACAATAACCCCCGGCAATGCTCTCGGCTGGGGACGGTGTGGCTGGACAGTGCCCAGGCAGAAAGGGACCTGGGGGTGCTGGTGACAGCCAGCTGACCAAAGGTGATTGTGGTCAGGTGGGGGTTGGTCTCTTTCTCCAAGCAGCAACTAACAGAACCAGAAGACAGAGTCTGAAGCTGTGCCAAGGGAAGTTTAGGTTGGATATTAGGAAAAAGTTTTTTATGGAAAGAGTGATCAAGTACTGGAATGGTCTGCCTGGGGAGGTGGTAGAGTCACCATCCCTGGATGTGTTTAAAAAAAGACTGGATGTGGCACTCAGTGCCATGGTTTAGTTGAGGTGTTGGGGCATGGGTTGGACTTGATGACCTTCAAGGTCTCTTCCAACCTTGTGATTCTGTGATCACCCTCTGCCTGCTCGCTTGGCTCTGCCTGGTGCTTCTGGATTGCTTCAAGGATGCAGGGTGACTCAAGTTCACCAGGATCCCCCAGCCCTTCTCTCCAGAGCTGTTTTCCTTCCATTTGCCCCAAACAGCCTGTGCTGGTGCATGGCGTTATTTCTCCTCAAATGCATGACTTTAAATTTGATTTCCCTGAACTTCACGAGGTTTCTGTTTGCTTATTTTTTCCCAGGTGCTGTGGTCCTTTGGAATGGCAACAAAGTAACATTTGATACATCTGGTGTATCAGCCACTTCTTCCCAAAATTTATCATCTGAAACCTTGCTGTTGGCACGCTCCATTCCATCTTTCCATTCATTAATGAAGATGTTAAACAGTACTGGCCCCAGTATCAACCTCAGGGATACATTAGTGATTGTCCTTCAGCCAGGCTTTGAACTGCTGATCACAGCAACCATCTGAGCCTGGCAGTGCAACCAGTTTTCAATCTACTTTATTGTCCACTTATCTAGTCTGTATTTTGTCAGTGTATCTATAAGAAAGTTATGTGGGACTGTCAAAAGCCTTGATGAAGCAAAGATAAACTGTAGCTATGATATTTTATTAAAAATCCTTTCCTAGGATTTTTCCCCTCCTGAGGAGCTGGGAGCCTCAGGAAAGAAGTGTAAACAATAACTATCTGCTGCTGTGGAATAGAACAGGTGCATCTTCTATTCGTCCATGTGGATTGTTTTCAATTGATGACCAATCACAGTCACTTGTGCTGAGGCTGTGAGCAGTCACAGGATTTTTGTTATGCATTCTATTTTATTCTTGTTCTTTGTCGTTTTCTCATCTTTCTTTTCTTTCTGTTCTTTTAGTATAGTTTTAATGTAGTATTTTAGTATAATATATAACATAATAAATCAGCCTTCTGAAATGGAATCAAGCCTTGTGTCTCCACACATGGGGTGTTCGCCTCAACAATAAACCACATCTACGACTCTCTTCTTACCCACTGAGCTCATCATTTTGTTGTGGAAGGCTGTCAGGCTGTTCAGGTATGGGTCCTGCTCTGTAGGTTTATGCTAGCTCATCACCTTTTGAGTGCGCTTGGAAATAGCTTCCATGATTATTTGGTGCACCACTTTGTGAGGGTTTGAAGTGAGGCCAGTTGGCCTGTACTTTCTCATATCTACCTCCTTGTCCTTCTGGAAGATGACATTTGCTGTCTTCCAGTCGTCAGGAACCTTCTTCAATCACTATGGCCTTTCAAAGATCATTGATTGTGGTCTCACAATGACATTGGCTGGCTCCCTCAGCACTCGTGGGTACATCCCTTCTCTACTGACTGCCCTTTCCCTGCTCCAGACATTTTCACTGATTTCAAGAACCTGAGATTTCTGAAAGGCAGATCTTGCTAGGAAGGACCATAGTGTGGGAGGCACTGAGTACCTCGGCCTTATCTGTGTTGACTGCTACTATAGAGCCCATTCAGCAGCACACTGCCCCAATCTTCCTTAACTTGCTTTCATATTGCCTTTTGTGTCTCTCACTGGACTCAGCTTCAGATGGGCTTTGATCTATCTAACTCCAAGACTACACACTTGGACAGTGTCTGTGTTCTTCCCAGGTCACTTGCCCTGCTGTCATCTCTTATTTTTTCCTTTTGATAGATGAGTTTTGTCAGGAACTTCCTGTTCATCTGTGCAGGAGTCTTTTCTGCACATTGAGAAAGACAAATCTTGAGACTGGAGGAGGTGATTCTTGAGCAAAAATCCAACAGATGCTCCCCTCTTTTCTCCAGAACTGTGCTCCACATGTCTCCTCAAAGCAGGTGCCTGAGGAAACCAAAAGTACTCTTTCCTTTACTGCAGGGTCTTGCTATTTTCCTTGTCCACTCCTTTCTGGATCCTGAACTCCATGACTCATGATTGCTCCCAGCCTTCACACTCCCTGTACTAAGTCTGGCTGGGATGGAGTTAATTTCTGTGTAGAAAATACCTGCTAAGTGCCATGTTTTGAAGTGATGACTGAAGCGAGGCTCATTACACACCAGTATTTTCACTGCTGCTGAACAGTGCTATTACACTATTAAAGCCTTCTCTGTTTTTTACTCTGCTGCAGTGAGGAGGTTGGAGGTGGACATGAGGCTGACTCCAACTGACCAAAGGTAGATTCCAAACATTGTTCTCAGTCCTAAAACTGAGAATGAGTTTTCCAGGAGTTGCTGTTGCTCAGGGATTCAGTTGGACATTAGTTGGCTGCTGCTAAAAAATTGGTTTTGCAAACTTTTTCTTTTTGCTGTTCGCCCTTTCCTTTCCCCCTCCTAACTCAACCTACAATTTTTCTCACTTTTGCTCCTCTTTTAATTCTTTCCCTCAGCACTCTGCAGAAGGTACTGAGGGAGCAGCTGTATGAGGCTGAGGTGCTTGTGGGGTTTAAATCACAACACCCCTGGCTAGTTCTTTTCTTTCTTTGCAAGGATGAATCCAGCAGAGTATCTGCCCTTTTTGGCTGGCTTTTGGGTGATCACTTGTGTCAGAAAGTTGTCATTAATACTCTCCTGAAACATCCTCAGTTACTTCAGTTACTTGTGCTCTGCTCTATTATCCCTCCACCAGGTACTGGGGTGGTCAAATCTTGCATAAGCAGCAGGCCCAGTGCATGGGGGACTTCAACAATTGCCTGAAATCCACAAAAATCCAATACATATCCACCCCTTGCAGAAGCTGTGTAAGTTACCCCACCATGTTTCATGGTCCCAGTCAGATCATAGCCCTGCCAACTCTGTGCAGGCCTCCAAGTCCTCGTGTCTGCCCACTGAGCACTGGTGCACTGGCACTTCTGAGAGGCACTCAGTCATCCTGGCTGCTTGTCGATAACGTGACTGATGGTACAAAGGCCTATCACAACACAGAACACACCAGTTATTGAACCTCAGAACCTGTCCTTCAATGTGTTTCTGCTGTAATGGAGATGACTGAAAGGACGCATTGGTGGACAATGAATGCTTACTGCTCTCGGCTCACAAGATCCACTCTGCCCGTTTACTCCTGGTTCTTAGAACAGAAAAGAACTTGCTCCCCAGAGAGTCAGCAATGATTGGTGCAGTATTGAAAAATGTGTTAAAGGTTGAGAGAGGAAAAAATGTTCTCTGACTTCTGGAGGGAAATGTCAAGTGAAAGAACTTGAGGCATAGGGTGTTTGGAGGAAATGTGATACTCAAAGGTCAAATGGTTGGAAGTAAGTTGAGAGACTAGCAGATTTGAAAAGAAAGGTGAATGTATTCAAGGTTAGGAAGATAACAATATACAGAAATAATAGTAGGACTGGGAAATGCTAATAATACATAATCCTGCAAATGACAAGAAAAGGAAGAAAGGTCAGAAGAAACCAGTACTTTTAAAAAGTCTCTATGCTTCATAAATCACATAAAAATCAACTGCTCTGTTCTGAGTAATCCTTGACTTTATTTTCTCTGTCCTAGGATGTATGTAGGTCGATGTGATCTGAAATGGAACCAGAATAATTTTGCTTTCAAGGGCTTGCTTCCCTATACTTTGCTGCAATGGCTTTTTTTCCTGCATCCCTTGGGTGTGATAATGGCATTCTGTGAATCATAATAGCAGTGCAGAGCTTAATTAATGTTTGCAAAACACTTAGATCCTCAGATGAAGTGTGCTATGTGCATTTGGTGCAACATATTATTGCCAATAAGCAGAGGCTATTTTTAATTCCAGCAACAACTGATTTTTGGTGCTTTTTTTTTTGTTTATCACAAGAGCAATCACATGAGGATGGCCAGGAAGGGTCATGCCAAGGTTCAGTTATCTCACTATCTCAGCTTCAGGAGTAGCAGGTGTTTAAGGAACAGATCTGCACAAAAGACAGAGGCTTTGTCTGGCAAACTCTCCTGGCTTCTAGAAACAAATTTTTAAAGACTTTGTGATCTGAAGGTTACATCCAATACTTGCCCCTGAAGGGAATTATTGTCCCTGCCTTTTCAGCTAATGCTTGGTGAGCCAAGGGATTAACCTTGCATACCCTCTTGTAGGGTGTTCTCCCCTGACTGAAAGAGAGAAAATAGAGGAAGAAAATAATATATTTAGTCTTTTTAGTCGCAAGCAAATCTCCATCCACCACGATGGCAAATGTATTTGAGTCACTAGAGTAAAAATTATGTGTTATTTGGTACTTTGACTGCTCACAGAAGAGCTCAGCCCCCAGAAAAGGATGAGTTATTGCTTTAAACTCATCAGAACCTTTAAAACCACAGATTGCTATCTGAGGAGACATAAGTTCTTCATTCTTGTGGGTAAGACAACTGGATGTAGAGGTATTAGTTCATGCTAATGAATGTTGATGTTAAAATTCTGCCTTTTATATAAATTAAAGATCATCAGCTCTATGTAAGGAACTACTTTGTCTTGCCATTACCTCACTTTTCCCCTCCCAGCTAACGGAGAGTGTTTTATGTATTAACTGGCAGCAGTTTTTGGCCTCCAAAATAGAAATATTTGGAAACATAACATATATATATATATATATATATATATATATATATATATATGAATGAACTGGAACCATTTTTATGTTCAATTGGATTTTAATTTTCATTATTTTCTGATTTGCTCAAATAGACTAATTCTGTATTTAAAAACCTTGCTAAGGGAATTCTCTTCCATTTATATGGGGAAACATATAACTCGTATGTGAAGTTGTGGAAATATTTGGAGAAGTGTGTAATGAAAAGACCAATAAAAATGTAAATTATCTCAGCTGTATTTATTATATATTTCACCTGGTTCTCTGGCAATGCTGCTGATTTTGATAGCAAGCAGCCGACTAAATATTTTGTAGCATGCATTAAAAAAATAAATGCATAAACCCATAATATTTGCATTTAATTATCTGCCAGAGAAAGTGTCTCTTCCATTTCAAATTAGTCAAGCAGACAGTATATGTTCACCAAAATCTTTTTATCTTGAACCTGAATTTTACTCTAGGTGGCAGAATTGCTCTATCTACAGCACACAAAGAACAGATTAAGAAACAAAAAATGGTTAATGATGTAGATCTCCCTAGTGTGAATAATTCTTGTTTCCCAATAATTCTTGTTATTTTTCCAATAGTGTCAAACGTATCAGTAAGCAGGTAGAATTCATAAGATGTGCTTTTTAAAAGAGAAAAAATAATAAAGTGTTTTCCTATATGAAAAGTGCCTGGCTCAATTAGAAGCTGCAGAATTTTTTGTAAAATAAAATTGCTACCAAATGCTGATACTTGCAGCGACTTTGAGGTAATGTGTATGAACTGCTGTGTATCTAGAGTTTCCTAGGAGGGGCTGAGGCTGGGGGAAGAGCTAATCTTTCCAACAGTGCTATGTCAAATTCTTTGCATATGAAGGGATTAAATTGCAACACAAAACTCATGTTAAACAAGGAGATAGGACACTTTAAACACCTTTGTAAGGAAGCTGTCTCTCAGGCTGAATACATTTGTGTGAACTGCTCTGTGCATTGCAAGAGCCTAGAAGGATTGAGCCCCTTTAATGGTTACCTAGATAAACACTTGGGCAAAAGCTCCACCCTAGATCCTTTAATTCCAAGAATTAGATATAACATTAGATATAATTAGATGTAACATTAGATATAATTTCTTTGTTGGCTGGCGTAATATATTTAAGCATAATTTCTTATGTCCTGACACTGGTTCTGACCTTTAGATTATAGGAGGAAAAAAGGGGGGCAGTGACAGCTTTCAGGAGGAGGGAAGTTTAAATTAGACTCTTAGGTCAGACATTTCAAGTCTAGAAAATCTTTCTGGAACTGGAGGGGGGGGGGTAGAGAATTCTGAGGATGTTCATGTTCTTTCTTCCCCAGCTTTAGTGACACTACTCTTCTGTACATTTTTTTATTGCCCATGTGGTTAGGCTCCCTCTCCACCCACGGTGAGTATGTTATTGCTACTCCTAAATGAAAATTATTTAGAAAAAATCTTCTCAGTGCTTACCATTTGTTCTGGATTTTGTAGAGGGTTGGTGTTGTGGGAGTTAAAACACTATTTTGTACTGCTACTCCCAAGACTGATGTTGCCCATCTTTGCAAGGTGGAGAGTGTTAGCTGGACACATAAATGTAAATATTGAAATATGAGGGAAAGAAAAAGTATTCTTTCTTTCAAAGTTATGCTGCATTTCACCAAGAGCTTTCTATATTTTAGTGGTTTAAAAAGAGAGTAAAACAATTACGGCACTGGCTTGCAAGTCTCTCCTCGAAGTTGGAGAAAGTGAATTTTTTTTTCCTCCTCATAGAAAATAAAATTGTTGACTACATGCTTGTCTTTGGTTTGTGGACCACCTAGACTTTTTTTCTTTTCTGTTATTGGCTTGTTGCAGTATAATCTGCTTTGTGTTTTGAGCTGAAAGCACCTTTACTCGTGCTGAGTAGAACTTTCCTTCCTGGAGGATTCATTGAAATAAAATGGCACTGCTCTGTAAAAGCAGGGAATATAGGTCCTTTACAAGAGTATGAGTGCAGTCCTTGCCTGAGCACACTAGAAGCAAGAATAGAAGGTGGAAGGCTCCCATGGTATTTATCCCTGGATATTTCTGAAGTGTATTTTTTAACTTGATTTCACTTTAATAAGCAGTTTGTAAGACTATGTGGGTGTATGTAGAGGTATGTCAAACTGATAGTGTGGGGAACATGGGAACACTTTTTTTCTGTAAGATTATCTGGTCAAGGATCTTGTCAAACATGATAAAAAGAAGAGGGAAGCAATAACTGAAACACAGAGACAGACAAATATAATGGGACAAAGACAAGAAGGAAACAGAAGTGAATGAATGATCTGCTAACAACTGAGCACTTTAAAACTGATAAGGTTGTAAACCTGAGGGTCCAGGATGCTGCAAAGGGTTGTTGATTCTGACCGTACTGGTGGGGGAATGTGCAGGGGAAGGGAGTCAAAGGGGAAACATGGATATGGACAGAAAGGGATTAAAAAGGTGTTGCTCACTTGTAAACAAA
This sequence comes from Onychostruthus taczanowskii, assembly GCF_017590055.1. Lineage (NCBI taxonomy): Eukaryota > Metazoa > Chordata > Aves > Passeriformes > Passeridae > Onychostruthus > Onychostruthus taczanowskii. Next base: position 11,788,071 of record NW_024499239.1, on the reverse strand, counting down.
GCTGGTCAGTACTGACCGAACCCTACACTGATCAGAGTCTGTCTGATCTGCTGATCAGATCATGTCTTAAATATTTGCTGTAGAATCCCTGTGTGGGACTGCTGCAAAGACCAGGTGCCAGCTGCTGCGGTGCTGTGTGAATGGATTCGGAGCAGCTGGAGTCAGAGTGGGGCTGCGGGCTCCATTGACCTGTGATGTCACTTTTGTGCCACCCTCGGGAGTGTGCGGGGAGGCCTGGTCCCCAGCAGAGGCAGGAGCAGCGAGCAGGGTCAGGGCCCATGGCTGGGGAGGAGGCCCATGGTCTGAGCGTGCCCGGAGCAGGCGTGCATGGGTGTGCTCGCTGCAGCCCCAGGCAGCACCAGCCGCCCTGGAGGGCACCTGCAGGAGGGCCCGGGATGAGGGCAGGGGTGCTGGGTGGGCAGAGGGGCTCTGCCGGTACACGGGGGATGCACGGAGGCGTGTGTGTGCTCTCGCCAGTGACCTCCTGTCTCTACCAGCTGAAGAGGCTGAGGGCCCTTGGCTGTCTGGTGATTGGGAAGGTGTTGAAGGCAGCCCCTTGTCTGTGGCAGCCTGTGTGACCAGCCCTGTCAGCTCTCTGGATGTGTGTGCAGCTTTGCCAGTGGCTGAACCTGCAACGGGAAAAGAAGCAGCCGCATCCCTCGGGCTGAGCGTAGACAGGAGTTCCCATGCACTGGGCTGGGCCCCAGGGACCAGGACAGAGCCCTGGCCTGGAGATGCTGGAGGTGACTGTTGCCCCAATGCCGCTTAAGAAAGCCTTTTTGGTAAAGGGAAAATTAGGAGAACCAGCCCAGTGAGGGGTTTCTTGCCTTTTATTTTTATTTTTAAATTTTTTTTTTTAACTCTGAGAAGCAAAAGTATGTATAAATAACTAAAAATCTTAATGTAAATGTTTCAGGAAAATATCAATACTTGAATTTATGAAGAATCTGTCATTCAGCTTGGCTCAAAGGCTCCTAAATATTTTTAAACAGGAATGAAAGAATGCTCTGCCTGTTTCTGAGCTTCATCTTTATTTATGTATAAATCCTCAAAGCTTATAAGTTTAGCATTTCTATAGACTATAAAAGCAGCATTTTATTGACTAAAACTTGTATGAATTTGCTGTCTTACTGCTTCTAAAAAAAATAAATCAACCCCATTACTAAATAAAATTGAAGACTGTCTTGAATTGCTCAATTTGTTTGTAGGAAATCTGTTGTGTTTCTTTTCAAAACTTTCCAAAATTTGTGATATATATTTTTGGGAATATTTTGACTCTCGAGGGATTTTGGCACTCAGCATACTAACTAGTGCTGCTACAATGCAACCATTTGTCATTAGGGAGTCTTGAAGGTCTTCAGCGTTAATGCTGCTATGCGCTGCTTGATATGACAATACTGGTGTTTCTATAGATTACTCATACCTTGTTGTCAATGGGAAAGGTCATAAAAACTGAATTTTTCCTAATGTAATCATATTTCTTATTTTTTATTTTCTTAAATTTAAACAAAATACTTTCTCCTTGCTATAGGAGAATTGAACTAATCTTCCTGCAATTTTTGTGCTGTTCTATTTTGGGAGAATGGGTTTATATTATTACCTCTCTATAAAACTATTCAGAGGTCACCTTTTGTGACATCATTTTTCTTCTACTTGCTCTAGTCACCGTGAGGAGATTCTGTTCTCTGTGAAGCAGGAAGCTCTATGCTAATATTGTTTAATGTGCTTTCCACAGGGGTTTGCTATCAAGTAACATAAAGTGATGTTCAGGAGGTGAGGGTTACTACCTTTGTAGCTGTTCCTTGTACAAGAGGAATGTCATACTCTTACATGTTTTTAATGTTAATGAAGCTATCTTACAAAAGGATTTTTACAGGGTTTTATGAAGCCATTGTACAAAGGGTTTTTGACTGTGTTTTATGAAGCTATCATACAAAAGGTTTTTGACTTTGCATTTTATCCCGGTGAAAGCACAAGTGAAACCTCAACATCCACCACTTTACCAAGTACTATGCACAATTTTATTTACATGAGCTGCAAACAGTATTGGTATCTATTTCACCCTTGTTAACATAGCATTAGCTAAGTGCCTTAGCTTCTCTCTGAGATGTCAGTTTGTGCGCTTTGACCTTTATATCAATGTTCCCCTCATTTTCCTCCAGCAGTCTCCTTTCAGTATTTTACTATTCAAACAGTGATTGAAAAGATTTGCCTGCCCTCTTGAAACCAATGCGCTGTGCTGGTGACTGCCTGCCTCGGTGAGCTGCTGTGCTGCAGCAGAGCCCGTCAGGGAAAAGCCTGTGCAGGGCTGTTGCCAGAAGATAAGCTGGCTGCCTGGTGGGGCTGCTGTGGTTTCACTGAGAAAACCTGGAGACAACTTAGTAGTAAATATTTGCTCAAATATTTTGCCTTTTAATCAAAAGACAGAAGTCAGTTTTCAGAAGGGTTTTTTATTATTCTCAGTTTGGAGCTTTTCTCTGTGGAAAACACATTTTAACAGAAATGCAAGCCGTTCTAGGGAATGTTTGTAACACTGTATAGGTATGACCTGCAGAGAAAAGAGAGGTGTGAGAAATCTGTGATTGCTTAACAAAGCAATATAATGATTTGTAGGTCTGAAGATTTTAGACCTACAAAGAGCCCTGAGAGGCAGAAAAAATAAGTTGAAGTTGAGTAGTTTTCAAAATATTATCTGAAGATGTATAGTCTATGCTGCATCTCAAATCCTGTTATTGAAAGGGAATAATACAACACAGTAAATGCTGAAAATTAAATAAGTACTGACCACCCCCTGCATTAATAGGGGTTGGTCAGAATAAAGAGAAATATTTAGGAATTAAAAGGTGTTTCAATGGAGTTTGATGCGTGCTGAAAAAATTGCTTAGTTATTCGTAATATTTCATCACCTTTGCAATACCTAAAATGTGTCCCTACCTGAAGTTGCCTTATATCCTTGCCCTTAAAATGTGCTGTTTATGCGATATAACTCTCCTTACACTTTGAAGAAGGCAAGGTCCTGGTCTTTTTCCTGCAGCCACTGGCAATCTGACAAGTCTTTTCTGCATTTGAGCATTCCTGAGAATTAGATAGTTGTTCTGCTGGCATTGCCTCTCCTCCTCCTAAACAGTGGAGATATTGCCTACACCCTAAAGCCTGGTTGGCCTGTGTATTTTTGGCTTTGTATTTTGGTATTTTCACTATCTGAAAGAAAAGGGAACAGCTTATGTCATTACATGTATTTTAAGGGACAGTTTTGTTTCAAAGGGAAGTGCAAATAGGGTTTATCAAGTTACAGTGATACACCTCATCAATGTACAACTTTTGTAAGGAAGGGATGCTGAGAAAATGAGCTTCCAGGGGCAAATAGTGAACAGAATCTTAGGGGACAGCTGATTTATTCTTATCCTCATAAGAGGGAGATATGCCAAGGGATTTGCTTTAGTAGTGCTAGCTCTGATTCCTTAGCTGTTGCAAGAGGTCATCTAACTCAGCCTAGGCACAGTAAGGTGACAGGGTTTTGGAAGAGGAGGAATAATTTGGAGCTAATAAAGATTCAACCTTCTTCTTCAAAATCCATGCAGATGTGTCATTCATCTATCGTCAGGGAACAATTAGTATTCGAACATTATTAATGATTAAAAATGCCAAAGTTGAGATTGGATCCATGGCACATGTTGGAAACTGAAGGATGATGAAGGATTATTGTGTCAACAGAGGATTAGAGATCCTTGAACAAAATAGATCCATTTATAGGCTGGATTTTCAGTAGTTATGGAATTTTTGTTTAGTGGTGGAGACTTCTTTGGTACTTTTTTTAAAACCTAAGCAAAGATGCTACCTGAAAACTAAGCAACTTTAAAATTTTACTTGTCACAAGACATTTTTCCTGACTGAGAGGAACATTTGTGTTTGCAATCTTACTTAACAGAATTGTAATGATGCATATTTAAAATCCAATTCGAAGGAAAACTACTTCTAAAAAATAAAATTATGGGATAGACAGAGAATGGGGAGAAGCAGCAAATTATATGGAGAAAAAAAGACTATTCAATTTAAAATTATGCTTAGTCTCATAAAACTCTTATCACAGCAGACTCTGGCTGCAGGGAATACTTTGCAGGTTTTTTTTTCTGCAACCAGCACAAGAATGGGATTTTAAAGTTTGTTCAAAATGCTAAAACTCTCTTCATTTCATGCTGAAATAGGTTTTTAAGGGTCTTTTGATGTACCTCAATAAAAATTTGCTTGTATTTTGGTAGTTTTTTTGCTTTTCTAATGTCTGCTGAGTAGTACATATGAATACTGAAGTTTTACTTGAAAAGGCCTATATTAGTTCTTGAATCAAGGTGGAAAAAATATCCCAAACATTTCAGAATCCAATTACAAAAATAATTTCCATGCACTTCATCTGAACAGATTCTTAAAACACAACACTTATTCATAGTACTTGTAGTAGAAGGATTTTAGACAGCAAAGAAACATATCCTTCCTAATGTTGAGGATGGCTGAACTTGTTTCAGGCTCCTCCCTTTCTGGCAATAAGGGTCTCCCTGCTTTACTGCAGATATAGATTTGCCATTTTGTTAATTTTTCTTTTCCAGGCTTCAGGGATTTTCTCCTTTTACATTCTTCCCTGTGTGATGGTTGCTGGAATGGGGAAGGTAAAAGCAGGGGAGATTGAAAGTAGCCTGGTGTGAGCTCCAAAAGCAGCTTACCTGGCACAGTCACCTCTGGTTTCTCTGGATCTGTGTGTTTCAAACAAAGCCCCTGAAGCAGCACATGTGGTTGGTCTGGAGAACAGCTTACACCAGCCCCTGAAGCAGCACATGTGGTTGGTCACACAGAGCAAGGGTGTCTGCTCGGTCTGGAGAACAGCTTACACCCCGTCAGGGAGGTGAGTGTCTCTGGAGAGAATCTACAGGTCATATGCACAGAGAAGAGAATATAACAGGTATCAAGAGCAGCTTCTGTGGTTGTACTTGGTATTGGATTTTCATTGTCACACTTCCCCCCCCCCCCCCCCCCCCCCGATTTTTTTTTTCTTTCTTTCAAGGGTCAAATCTTATTAATTCTGAAAGTCATGTGGTGTTTTAGGTATCACCTTCACTCTCTTGTGTGCATATGTCTTTATGTCACATATATGCTCACACCCATTTTCATGATTTCTAGGTACTGCCCTTGAAAATTTTGGGGACTACAAGCCTGTATTCATTGCCTTAATTCCAGTAAGTGCAATATTACTTCTATATCTGGGAATGCTGCTTAACCTGAAGTTCCCAGTTTTTATCAGTTATGATAACAAAACAAAGAATAATAGGGAGAACAGAATATGTGAGTAGGAAAGGGGTCTAACATATTCTTTAAACTCCTATGAAAGTCAAGCAATCATCTGTGAAGACCCCCTTCTCCTGTGGAGAATTTGGATACCACCATGTGTTGTGAGTTTTTATCCTAGCCATACCTATTCAGAATTGAAATATATTTTAAAGCAAATTTATCCTACTCTGTCACATTGTGTAAAGAGTATTAATACTGTGGTGGGTACAGGAAGGGAGCAAAAAAATCTGTTTCCAGATCTACACATTGAAATCTTCCTAAAATATGTTGATAGGGTGTTTTGGATTTTTTTTTAATTTTGCTTATTATTGGACATATATTTTTATGAAATTAAACTATATTGTCTAAATTGAAAATTCTATATTTTTAAAGTACTTGTGAGAAGGAAGGGAATCAACTCCAGTGCTGTATCCAGCCAGACTCTTGTGTACTCTGTTTATCCATGTGACACTTCAAAATTAGCTTGTTGAAAATCAGAGAGAATCAATAACTTTTGGTTTTGACTTAATCTAAGTGGTGTTTAGTCCTGTGACTCTGAACGGGGAACATATTTTCCTGAAGGTTTTCCATAGCTTCTTTCTGAGGGGTAGACAGAGCAGTATTCTGCAGCCAGTGTCACTTTCAAATGACACTGGAGTTACCTTATTTCACTGCGTTAACCTCAGATACCATCATTAGAACTACTTTTTATTTGGAAAAACTCTTTGGAGTTCTGGAGGCTGTGCTCCATTATTGTTAATTAAAAAAAAAATCACTCAGTATAGCAAATTAAAAAACCCAAGCTTATGCAAAGCATATTAAAGATGGCATTAAATCTGCCTGTAGCAATGTTCCCCAACATTGCTGGCTTGGGGGTAGTGATATTGAATGAGTTGTGTGCTGCAGGCACATTGTACTTGGTGCTTCCCTTCAGCCTCAATTCAGGTTTTCGGTTTCCTCGGCCTGTGAGCGCTGCTGGGGAACGGTGGGCGCGCAGCGGCAGGGACGCGGGGCTGGCCTACGGTGCAGCTCCCTGTGCTGCCTCTTACCTTCCTGCTACTCATTATGGACTTATTCCCAGAGTTGGCTAAATTCCATGAAACATTTCATAAACTGAAAATTAAGCTGGCAGAGGAGTATGTGGTGTGTGCAAGATCTTCATGTGATGATGTTACTAATGTGTACAAGTGGGCAGGACCATGCTTTCCCATGTGATTTTAATGTTTAATAACATCCCAGGAAATTAAGCAAACATACTCCTGTTCCCTGAAAATACTGGGGTATTAAACACAATAACATGTTCATCCCTGCAAATTCTGAGTTGGCATTTTTAAGATGCTAAATTCTGATTAAAATTAAATTTTTCTAAAAAATTGCTAGATCAAAAAATAATTTTTTTTGCCTTTTTTTTTGTCTCACATAGGTGTTGCACATTAACACTGCATACTAACTGTGAGTTATGTGATCAGTTCTAAATTGTTGTTTTTCATCCAACATTACACAATTACAGCTGAGTTTCATGGCTCATCTTTCATTCCTCATGAGTAGCTGAAGCAGGTTAATGTAATAACCTGTATCACCTTAACAGTCTCATCATCATTTTCTTTAGTTTAATATTTACATAGATCAAAATATCCACTTTTTATCAGGTTCTTTGCTTTATGAGAAACCCAAACTAACCCAGCACAACTCTTCATAGTCTGGTGGAGAGAACAATGAACGTTGTTGATACAACTAGAAAGGAATTTGGCGTTCTGATGCATGATCACGGAAATGTTTCTCTCATGAACTCATTAGAAAGCTCATGTCAAATTAATGTATGCCATCATTTATGTGATATAGTGGGTAAACCTGGAGCTACTAACATTTTAACTTGTTTTACAGGAAAGATCTGCTTCCCTGGAGAAACGTGGAATTGGTTGTGCCTATGGTACTTGAAGACAGATCAGATGTAGTGTCTAGTTTAGACTAAATGATGTTGCATCTTGCAAATGTTAAGCTAATTAAACCCCGAACAGTTGAAAAGAAATTCTACGCGATTTTTATTATTTAGTCTTATAGCCAGATTTCAAGGATGCCACTGTGAGCTTTATTCAATTGTTTTCTCTATTCACTAGAGAGTTGATTGAGATAGGAACAAGCTTAGGCATGAAAAGTTCATCCTAGGTCCTGACGTTTTTAGACAGGGATTTAAATATATATCTATCTCCGTATCTCTATCTTTTTAAAATTGCCAATTAGTATTGTCCTCAGTGCTGTATCTTGTTTTCAAAATGACTGTAAAGTGAGAATTTTTTTACATGCACTGAAGAAAAATAGTCGTGCTTGAATTGTCTGTGTGGCAATTTATAAAAGTATGCAATTATTATTTTAAATGTTTGTAAATAGGGCTCAATCATGTTGGAGTGCAAACACAAAGCAGTAATTAGTCCTCCTCTCAGAGGTCCTATGTGTTAAAATGACCTGATGGAGGTACAAGGAGAGGAAGCAACATAGTGGTGGCAACTGCTCGTGATAATATGATTATTTGAATAAGAGGATTTATTAAAGTTTTGCTGAATCAAAAGTCAAGAGAAGGCAGCAAATGTGGGTCAGGTCCTGCTCTTCTGCAGCCAGTCAGGAGAATTCTAAACTCGCTATGGTCATGAAGATGAACATTTGGATAAAACACTGAAGGGTAGAAATGTGATGAGGGGGGAGCGAGGGTGTCCCCTGGTGCTGGGCTCTCTGTGTTTATGGCAGTGTTCATACAGGAGTGCACTGCTGTTTTACAGAGCTGCTTCCCCAGCAAAAGAGACAGGGCTGGACACACCTGGGGAGTCTGAACCCTCCAGAGCGTGCAACAAATCTGGCACAGTAAAACCCATCAGACCACTGAAACCAGTAGGAAAGGTGGTGTGAGCCAGGACCTACAGATGCTGTTGGAACAGTATCTTATCACTCTTTATGAATTTTGGAGGCTCTCACAAACACGTCTTGGGGCACTTAGATCCTGGCCAGCCATGTATCTTCACATACCAGACATCATCTTACTAAAGGCCAGCAGTAACCACTTCCCTTAACCTTGGACTTTCATTGCTTTGCTTGGGAAAATAAATTTGTATTTCAGTTGAAAATACACTGAATGTTTTCCTGTAAACCCGCTACAGAAAGGACTATTTCTGCCTATATTTGGAAATGGCAATGCAGAATAGAAAGTGTTGTTGCCCTGGAAAGGCCAAGATTTCAGTGTAAAAGCAAAACATTTTTGCCAGTGTAGCTGGTGTAAAATTGGCTTGGATTTCTAGATGTTTGCAAACCTAGGGCCTGGTGGCTGCCAATGCTTCGCTGATAGTGTTGCATGTTCTGATACATGATTTGGCAAAGGCATGAGCTTTTACTGTATATGAGGTCTAACTGGAAACCACTATCATTAGCATTGCAGGAGAGAATTATTTATATTACATATTAATTTATATATTATGAATATTATGCAAGATAAAGCTTTATTATGCATATAAAATTTCTGATATATATGCACATGCATATGTTGTCAGTGCAATGCTATTAATCATAGGCCAGCTTTGAGTGATCTGACAATCTTATGGTATTCTCAGGTATAACACTTCATGTGTTCTGATTATGTGAATTTCTGCAGTAATGTCTGTATTTCTTTTGAGAATACTTCTCAGGGTCTGTAAGAGAGTCTACAGATTCTGAACTTATACTAGTCTACTGCAAAAGACCATCATTAATTTTTAGGGAATAATTGAAATAAAGTTTGTAAAAATCTAGGCATACCTATGCTATTATGACTGTACAGCTGCAAAAAAAAAAAACCCTCATAAAATCAACAGGTAAAATTTTGAACAATAGAGAGACATTCATAATTCCTTTGAATGCAGTGAGTTTTGAAAGATGTCTGCAGCACAATGCAGTTGGTGGCCTAATTTTCAGGACTGTTGAAGTTATATCTTCTCTTCTGTTATCAAGCACGAAACTTCTATATCACTAAGATGCTTGCAGTTTCGTGAAAAGAATCTTTGTGAGGAGAAAATGGTTAGCTGATTTTCATCTGATCAATATGAACCTGACCTGAAATCTTTGCTATAGCAGCTCCCATGGAGGTGATGAGCTGCTAGATGAAGAGTTTATACTGGTGTTATTTTTGCTCCTTCACTTTTTGTATTATGTGTATGTGATATAAAAGGGACTTGAATGCTTTCTTTGTTTCTTTCTCTCTGCCTAGAGGAGCTTGCAAGCTTAATGTTTGGTGCATGCCAGAGTCTCTGGCTCTGATGACTCTCTCTTCACAAGAATCTGAGTGATGTCTCCCAAAGACTGTGTGTAAGTTGATTGTTGCCTGAACAAAACCAGCTGAAGATTTTTTCCTTGTTCATGAAAGGAATGCCTGTCTTTTTGCCTATACTTTTTGTTGAATCTGAGATTGTCTCTGAAATGATCTTTATGTATCATGATTGAATAACCACATTCACAGCTTGGGGAATATGCAGAGGCAAATTCTTGTAAACAGTAGTCAGATAAAGAGAAAAGACATACCCAGATGGGCTGTGATTTCTAACACTACAGCCAAGCACAATGAACATGCAGATCAAAAATAAGCATGGCTTGTAGCTGTTTATGGAAATACAGCTAGGAAGAAGATGTGAGGAGCAAGGTTTAGAGATGAAAATATGTAGGAATCTAACACAAAAATATCTTGGGGACAGTAGATATTCCTTGCTTCCAAAAAGGCTTTTCTCTTCTTCTACACAAATGTTTTATGAGAAAAATCCCTCACCTTGGAGCAGTCATATGTTGCAATGTGCCTTAGTGGAAGGAAATCTAGGAAGGGTTAAGGCAACTCCTCTAGATGGATTTGACGGAAGATCTTGTGTCTGATCAAGGAATCAGCAAAAGGAAATGATTTCTAGAGATGTGAGCTTTCCTTTTCTCTACTACTAAGATAAAGAATGCCTATATTGTCTAGTTTCTGAGAAAAATTAGTCTGGATGTGTTGTTAAAACAGATTTTGCTAATGTTCACTGATCTTATTGATCTTTTTAGATAGCCTCATATGCTGTACAGAGTAATGCTAGAAACAGACTTCAGCAAAAGCTAGAAGAGACCATCTGAAATGATGCAAGGAGAAGTTGTACCTGGTGACTCTGTACTTTATGGAAAAAACTTTCCTTTTAAAAAAAGTCCTGTCCTACATGATTGCTGGCTGTAATAGCTGCCTGTGTTAGTGTTTAATCAGCTGTCTCCATGGGATCTGTGAAGAGCAGAATGATGTTTTATAGAATGGGGGGGTCGGGGGGGGAAGTTACTTAATATTTTTGAGCATCTTAATTTAGGTACTTGCTCAGGACAACAGCAATTTAATTCTGTATTTGGGCAGAGGCCTCACAGGTTTCATCAAATGCTTGATTTACATCAATGGAAATGTTGGAATCAGTATTTTTCTGAATCCCGACCAGAAAAGCTTTCATAATGTCAACAAAACTGGAGAGAGTGCCTTCTGTGTGTTTTTCTGTGAATGTAAAAATGTTAGACTTCAGAAGTTTTCAAACTGGATGGTGCTGATATTGTAGTGGGTCTGGAAAACATTTAGGAAATAACTTCTTTTAATAACAAGAATGTCTGCAGCTGTGAGCTAGCACTGAGAAATTATCTCTGTCCTTGAGCTGCAAACCTCTCTTGGCATCTATTTATTTTATTTGTTACTCAATGTTTCTACCTTAAAGTATCTCTCCTACTGGATATTTTGAATACTGGATGTATAATGCCTTGAGCCTTTCAGATCCACAGCAAAAAGGAATTGCAAAGATTACTACTTTTACTATTTGCTGGCAATCTGTATTCCTAAGGGTTAATACAAAAACAACTTGAGCATAGCACAGTTGTCAGCCAATTTAAGGTGAAGATTTCAGAGATTAGTTCTGACAATCCTGTGGAACACACCATATGTCATCTTTTGAAAACTGAAGACAGTATTCCTTCTGGTCTTTGTTGAGAACTTAATGAGGTTAGAGAAATGTCCTCTGTCTTTTACAAGACACAGGAGTAGAAGGCCTTGATTTGAAAAATGCTGATCAACAATATATCTTTTGTGAGAAAACAAATTGAATTATGCTGCTGTTTTGTTTCTGTCATGTTTCTTAATAACAGTTTCATCACAAAATGATTTAATCATAATTGCTCGTAAACTCCACAATTTGTGACAAGCCAGAATGGAATCCTGTAGGGATGACTGATTGTTAGTTTTGAGTTTGCTTACTCCATTTTAAGACATCTAACCCTGATGGGGCAGCCCAATAGCTATAACAAAGGGGCAGGAGTTCTCAGCTGCAGAGCTGCTTCTGGTTGGGGATCACTGGAGCAATGAGCCACGATGTTCCTCTGGCTGAAAGAACTGACATGCCAGCATCCCTCAGGCCAATTACAGAGTGATGATGTTTTCATTGTTTCACTGCTTTGGACGTAATGAATGTTGCTGCTATGACAGAGAAGTAGTCTTTATTATGAGAAAAGGGACTAGAAATAAATTGTGCATCCAGCTGCCTTGCTGGCTGTGTATTTTGCTGTGTGGGTCTTAAATGACAACTTGAAAGCAACTTGGTTGCTGCATTATGTGCTGTGATCATTTTGGATATGTGTATCTCTTTCACCTATGAAACAGCCAAAAATGCTTCTAAGTAAAGTTTTAAATATTAGAAAATCAGTCTTTAGGGATTGACTATTTTTCTTGTGTACTTAACATTCTGTCAATTAAATTGGACTAAAATACTTTTATTTTGTGTCTATGTCTAGTCAAGTTACACTTGAAAAATACTAGATATTTTTCTTCTGTTTTAAATAAAAATTTCCTCTTTTTAAATAAAAAACATCCACAATTTCTACTGATCATTTGCTCTTTTCTTCTTTAAGCCAACTTAAATTTTGAAATACAGGATTTAGAGATGGTGCAAGGTTCTTTTTAATTTAAAACTAAACCAGGACAATAAAGGAGAGTTCACAACTTTTTTTTTCTTTCCCTGTTGAAAGTATTTCAAGCAACAGCAATGAGAAATATGTCATAAATGAAACGAACATGATGTTAGACATAAAGTACTTTTCTGAGACTGTTGGATTTGGATCAAGAGATTGGATCTTCTTCTGGCTTTGCTATTGATTTCCTAGGTGATGATGTTTAACTTCTCTGTGTATTTGTGCAGGAGCTCTTATCTCATAAGATTTTCTTATACTTTGCATCCATATTTTTTTATTAACTGACATGTGGAGGGAAGGGAAAAGTAAATAAGGTGCAGAGGGAGACACTGACTCCTTACTTATCCAAATGCCATCACACTATGAGAAAACTTGCTTTCTGGGAGAGTAATAACCTGCAGAATGCAACACTGATAAATCTAAATGGATTCAAGTCTCTGTATATTTAAGAAGAATGATCAAAAGAGCCAAGTGGCACAAAGCAGAAAAGGGATGAGAAACAGCAGTATTAATGAAGGCAATTAGTTTACTTTCTCGGAGAGAACAAGATGCTTGCTGCCAGCTGAACAAGAAATTGCCTGGCAGCTGGGGATGGGGCGTGAGGGGGCAGGAGCAGAGTGGTGAATTGGCACAGGTTATCCTTTTCTCTCTTTCACAAAGAAGTTCTGAGCCTGGAGCAAGTGGAAGAAAGACAGTCCCTCCTGCAGAAGCAGGGCTCACCTGCCTTCCAGGACAGAGGGGACCTGTGCTGGTGAGCTGAAACTTGCTGCAGGTGGGCTCTTCTCTGGAGGTTTTCCTTGGAATGCCTGCAGCCCAGATCCTGGGGATGAATTAGTACTTTCCTAAAAGCCAGAATATCAGGATGCCTTTAAGTCTGATGAGATGACTTCTTGACAAGGTGAATGAGACAGGAGGGTTTGGTGAGCAGGGATGGATGCCTTCCAGAATATGAGATTTGGATGTCTGATTTCTACATTGAAAATGTAGCTCAGGGTGATGGCTCAGTATGCCTGTGATGTGAAACACAAAGTAAGAAAACAGTGATGTGCCTGCTGAACTGAGAAAGATAGAAGGCTAGAAATGGTGCCCTGGGGCTGTTGGCCTGTAGGAGTGGATTACTAGTAGTTGAATATCAATGGAATTTAAATTCTGTGATGAAACTGACCTTGGAAAACTTTGTAGGAGATACATTTGGGTCTTAAAAGGCAACTAAACTAAGAAAAAGTTATTCTCTCATGTTCCAGAATCTAGTCTGTGATAGAAACTCTTTTCATTGAGCAAAGCTGATATAAGCAGCTTTGTTTTTTGTTATTAGTAAGCTACGAGGACAAGATACATTTGGGTTTTCTTTTTAACAAATATTATTTACCATATCTTTGCTATGTAATCACTCATAAATTCAGACAGAGTGCAAGGCCTTCCTAGCCTAGTTTTAGGAGTTTCAAGTAAATGAGGTACGTAAGACTTCCATTGGCTTAACAGAAATATTTTCTTATGGGGAATTATCATCCAAATTAAAAGTATTTCTGTGTACATTTTGTACAGAAAAAGCAGGAACAGACAAATGAGCCTTTGCTTTCACAGCATGTATATGATTTATCAGGCATTGCATTCTTTCCCTGGGGAAAGGTAGGTCAGCTAAAGCATGCAGTGGGGATGCAAAGTGCTTTTTTATGGGGTTGCCTCTTTTTTCCCCCATTTCTGTTACCTGAGATGTTTTGTACACATATGTCAACATAGCTTTTGTTAAGACTGCTTTAGAATTAGCACTATTAAAATAAACTATTTTATTTAAAATTTCTATGTTGCTAGGATGAGTTCTCTGTTGTGGTAAAAAATTATAAATTATTTTCACAGAAAAGACTAATGCATGAAATACTTGTTACTGTGAGAGACGACAGTTCTATGGTATTATATTTCGAAAAGATGCCAAAAAAATACTGTATGAATAACTAGCAATGCTCTGAAATGTCTAGTGCTGTGCCTGCAAATTGCTCCTTGGCATGAAATGTGTTTTGCAGCTGTTATAAAGGTACATCAAAGCCTGGGCTGGGGGAAAATTCAAACTGGCAGGCAAAGAAAAAAGTCCTGGGTGCAAATAGTTGATCTGCCCAGAGTGAGATGAAGCCAAATATTGTTTGTTCTGCATTGTCTGACAGAAGCATTGAGCAAAAAGTACACCCAGGCCAAATTTGCTGCTTGCATAAACAAGCTGAATGTCACTGGAGTCAGCTGTTTGCACCAACAGTGGATTTGCCTTCCAGGTTTTAAATGATTCCTGCATTCTTTAATGTCAGAACATAAAACAATGCTCATTACAGGGTCTAAATTAACTAATTATGCAAGTTTCCTGTTTCTTGCTCTAGAGGTGGGAGGAGGGCTCCTTGTGCTACTGAGGAACCTTCTGCCCTGGTTTATATCACTTGGATCTGGCACAGGGAGGTTCTCTGAAGCTGCGCAGGCAGAGATGGAGATAAAGGCTCAGGGTCCTTGCTCAAATGCAAAGAGATTCCCCTGGCCAGGCCCATGGGGGGGGGGGGGGGGGGGGGGGTGTCAAACTGGAGAACACAAAGGGGCTGTGAGGCTGCAGCAGGGGAGGGGAGGTGAGGAAATGTTTTTATTCCCTCTCTCTTGACTGGGTCAGACTTGGGGCCCTTGGGTGTTGCTTCTCCTTACTCGTGCACATGCCACAGCCCTCAGCTCCGCACTGTCTGTTCTGATCAGTCCTAGGGATATTTTGAATGGACTGCTCTAAGGCCTGCCCCAATTCTGCTTTTCTTTAGCCCTGTTGGGTTGGTGGATGGGTAGTGTTGGGAGCCTGTCTGGAGTCTCAGTGAGGGACCAATCGGAATTTGTGTTGCTGCCACCCGTGTCAGCCTTCCTTCCCTCCCGTGCTCTTGCCCTGTTATCCTGCAAACAGTGGAGGTAAAAATCCAGAGAAATCACTTCTAAGTAGCTAATACCCTGCAGGATGCATCCTGACACAAGGGACTTGATCCTTACCACGTATAGAAACGTGATGGTAATTGAAATCTGGTTTATTTTTCAAATCCCTAAGTATTAATACTAACACATTAACTTAATGTACAAGCAAAGAATAGTTTTGCCTGATAACAATGATGTAATATACCATCCACATCTGTTATGTGCTCCTCTGGGAGTTTCTCTCTATTTAACTCTCTCTGTAATGATCTTGCTTTCACTGTTGTCGGGTTTTGTGTAATTATCCATCTTACAACAAGGGCAGAAATTAGTTTGGTTTCTTTTTAATTTTATTTTAATGATTCATCTTTAAGTGACTTGATGTTCTTGAAGGACTGATTGTTTAAAATAAAATAATATCACAACCCTTTTCTTCCCCTAAACAGTGAAACTCTTTAGTGGGGACAAGTTGCATTGAGAGATTGTTTGTTTATTTTCCATCTGGCCACTTACAGAAGAAGAATATAATTCTTGTTACTTTTTGAGCATGGTCAGTTTTCTACAGAATTTTTAAAATATATAAAATTCTGTGTTTTGCACAGGCATAGCAAAACATTTTGCTTCAGAAAAATAACTCATAATTCAAATGTTTTTTGGGTGATTCCACTTAATCATGTTCTTACCAGCTTCCTCATGGGAGCTAGATGTAACTCATGAGCTGAATTGCCTTGCTTTGCTCTGTCTTCCATGTCAACATGGCCTGCAGGAGAGACAACCAACAAGAAATAACATTGGAAATTCCTATGAGACTGGAACCACCTCTTTTTTTTTTTTTTCCCTCATCAGTTTTACTCTTTCTAAACCTCTTATTGAATATTAATGTTCTCTGTGCTTTATAAAACATATGAAAAAGATTATGCTATGAGTCTCCTGTAAAATACCTGACTGAAAATGCAGGATGAATGAAGCTTAGTGAAAGATCGTGCTCTTAGTCCCCCATATTGACATGTTTCAGCAAGGTGAGTTTTTAGGAAGTATTTGAAGGAGAAGTAATCATTCAATAACTGTAGAGTGCTAATGAGGGCAACAGCAGTTTTTCCGTTGCCTGGCAAAAAAAAAAAAAAAAAAAAAAAAAAAAAAAAAATTAAGCTCCTGAGAAAACTTGGCATTGAGGCAGAAATCATAATTTTATTTAAAACTGATTCTGTATATAGTTAATATGTTTGTTCTAAGGATTTAGCATCAGTAAAAAACATAAATTATTTGGCAGATGAGGAGTGTTTACAACATTAAATAGTGAAGATTAATGTGCCAAAGCTGATTCCCTTGTCATTGCTGTCCTAGAAAACCCAAAACTTACTTGGGGAACCTGGATTAGGACTTTGAGAAACAGGCAATTATCCTTTGATTTGGGATGAATCCCCATCCAGAACCAGTGTGGAGCATGCTCATGTCACTGATATGAACTACTGATGCTTCCCTGAAGGAAGCTGTAGCTTTTTGTTTAGGAAAGGCACAGAGACAAATATCTCAGCAATGCCTGAGTAAACAAGAGACTTAATAGATGGGAATGAAAAAGCTGGTTATATGAACTTCATTTTTTGGCATAGTAGCTTCCTTTACTGTCATATAATTTCTGTTTATGAGCATATTTAAGGCCTCAAATTTTTGTCTATAAATGAATATAAAATTAATTCTATACATCACGTGCAGGTACTATGAGGAAAACAACTTTAAAGACTGAAGTGATCCATTTATTAGCAAGCGTTTTGTGTCAGAAATGACTCATGGTAAACACAGTCACTAGGAAAAAACTAAACCACTCCATTTAGTAATCTGTTTCTGCACAATTTTGCTTTTGCATGTAAATCACATGAAAGCAAACCTACTACTGGTTTCTAGATGGCATTTTTTATTCCATGTGTATGGGCTTCCAAGCTTACCAATAACTTCTTGAGTTTGAACTGGTTTGGCTCAGGCCCTTAGTGTGATCTACTTTTATGCCAGTAGATATAAACCTATCTGGAATGATGATACTTTGAAAACCCTGCTGTCTGTCAGTAGGCTACTTCTTGAGCTACTTTTCTTGATTTTCAGACCACTACAGTCAATATGTATATATTTTTCTACAGGCTACCATTAAATGAGCTATATTTCCCAACTGTTTTTTACTTCAAAATGATATAAGAAAGAGCTTTAAATTTCTGTTATTGGAGACAAAGGCAGAACTGCTGGGAAGAGGAGCTGAGGCAATTATAGAATTTCACATAGAAATCAATTTGATAAATTATGGAAAACTCTGGGACTTTGAGCACTATATTTTCTGAACTGGATCTTTCTGGAGGTTATTCATTTTACTAGGTTTTATTTTAAAAGTAATGCTATAAATTTTGGGAGAAACTGGAAGCATAGCTTCTGGATTAATGGCATTTTGTAAGGAAGGTGCATTTTTTTTTTTAATATGTGTAGTTGGATTTTTCTAAAGCAATTCAGTATAAATACCTTGTAGAGCTAGGTCTTAAAGTTTCATTTCCATCTGCATTGACTGCTTTAGTAGATCTTTGGATAAATGTCTAAAGAGCTTGGAAGGCAGAATAAGCATTTGATCCACTGAAATCTTCAGCCTTGTCCCAGAAAAAGATCAAGAGCAAATACTATTTTTACCACTGCTTTCACTTGTATGAATATTACTGGAAAGACATTTATAATAATGCTCAATGAATGGGTGTCGCATCTGTTATGCAAGTATTATAATGTTTCTAAACCAGATAAAAATAATGTTCTCAATAGACACTACAAAATGAACTCCAATCTAATTGCTCTCAACACTATATTAAATCACTCCCATTTGCACCTCGCTAATGATTTCAGACGTTCAAACAAGCCGTTTTTAAACTGATCAAAGTCTACTGCGGTTCTAACACTGATTCATTTCACCATCTAATCAGGTCTCCAACAAACTCCTGAGTACTCATTCCCTTGGAAGTAATTTGCAAGTGGTAATACTCAGGGCATTATGAACTGGTGCAACATCCAGCTGCTTGGTAAGAGATACAGCAAAAATCCTGTGTTTAGAAGAGCATAAAGGACAAGCTCACTTGGCCAAACTCACTGTTCATGCTATGACAATACAGCAGACTTTGCATGTACATTTGGATGTGACTTTGCACCTCATTCTCAATGTTTTTTGTAGATATACAGCTGTTAGAATATCTCAGGATATGAATGCCTCTGGCATTCTTGTTTTTTAGTGATTGCCCTCACTGAGGCTTCTTCAGAGGAGGGTTGAGATGAGGCAAGCATTTCTCTGGCACTGTCCTTTACAGGTGTATGGAGATGTATGAAAGTCTAGCTTTACTGGGCAGGAAGCAGTTTCTGTGTTTGTGTATTCCAGGCCTTCTAAGGCTATTGCTGACTAAAATTTTTTTGGGCTTCCATCATTTCTAGTGCCAGAACCTCACAGCTCCCATGTATTTTTCCAAATTCTGCATTTGCATAGAATTCTCTGGAAGTTGATTCTCACCCTGCCTGCAAGTTGTGCTCAGAATGTGTTTTACAAAGCAGTGTCTTGGACAACAGCTTTGCATTTTGCAATGTGTTCCTAAAGGAATATTTATTTGTTCCCTCCTCTAAATGGACTGGCCAGTGATTGACATGGATCTTTTTTAATAGAAACAGGGCATTAATTTGTATACAGTAAAAGCCTCTTAAATTATCCATAGAGTTATCTATAATTGTAAGGTAGTGGTAACCTTTAGGTTGTGCTACGTCATGTAATCTCTTTTTGGTCTTTCACTTTTAATTTCCCTCCACAGGAGGCTGTTTAGCCATACATATTGAGGAATTTGCAGTATTAAGTTGGACCATGTTGAACAGATTAGTGATTTTCCAAGAATTTGATACTGCTATTTTTCCACGGGAGATTAAAGTACACTTTTATTTAAAGGTAGAAATAATTGCTTCTTATATCCATTTTTCTGGTTTTACTGACAATGCAATTTCCAGCATTTTAATGGGTCCAAAATAAAGATCTCTTATTGTACTTAGATGTCCTTTGTAAGTTTTTAGTAGAGACTTTACTGATGCCAGAGCTGAGCTGACAACTGCAAAGTGGTGTTTGCTAGTCTGCCGCTTCTGCTCAGGAAAAACGAATCAATTGGACTACAGCCACTTAGGATGCTTACATGCAAAAATTATGTCTGTTTTTCATCACTTGCTAATTAAACAGACAAAATTCTATCCATAGTTAAGGTCAGACATTCTGCTAGCTAATGACTTGTATGCATTGACTGAAACACTGCAGAATTTTTCCCTTAGTGATCTTTTTAAAATACTTAAAATTAAAAGGAGATTGCTAACTAGATAATAATGGTCTTTGCACATCAAATTAAGTCTAAATATGCCACGTTGTTGGCTTTGATTTAGGAATGATTTAAAGTTCAAACTTCGTAAAATAATACACCTCAAATTTGAATAACTCAGACAACTTTGCAGATACAAATAATTTGGATAGAAATAAACTTCTGCTGGGGAGGATTTAAAATAGGAAATGTGTTTAAAAAGGAAACAAAGAAATTAAAAATAACAACAAATGGACACTAATGCTGTTGTAACAGCTGACAAGGTATGGAAAACATCTTATGAAGAGTACAGAAAATTGCATGGAAAACCAGTGCAACTGTGAGGACTTTTCATACCTGTAAGTAAGGCTACTGCCCACCTTCATCCTGGATCCCACCTGCACGCAAATTTGAGAGAGTCCCCTCACACAGGGGGTAGGCAGCAGCCAGAGCAGAGACTTTCACCCAGTCCTTGTGGAAGCTATCCTGTAGAATCAGAGAGGGCACCACCACTCCTTGTCTACTTTGCTGCTGGGTCTTGGACCTAATAGGCAGGTTCCTGGTACTGGTAAGAATTTGCTAGACTTGTTGCACTAAAACCAGATACAGGATTAGAGTGAAGCCTGCTCCAAGGGCCTGAGCCAGAGGAGGAAAATTTTGTTGGGGATGTGGATGGATCTTGATCATCAGCTATAGGGGCAAACATATGAGTTCCCATTTATGACCTCCTTAAATGGAGGTTTTAAGGCTTTCTGCAGAGTGAAAAATGTGGAGCTGTCTGTATTTAAATTTGTCATCTGTCTGTATTTAAATTTGTCATCTGTCATATTCTCTCCTTCAAGAGAAAAAATTCTGGAGCTTTAAATTTAGTCTTTTACCCTGCCTGACAGTAGAGGGTGTCTAGAAGACTCCTAACATTTGAAAGTTGCACTTGCCTGGCACCTTTACTCCAATGTACTCAACTGGGAGCATGAAATAGCAGACCAACCTGAATGTACATATTTCCCCTTGAGTTGAATCACTGTGAATAATTATCTTAAAAAGATAGTGCAATTTCATTAAATAATTTTCTTTGCTCAAAATAGTTAAAAGATATTTTGAGGAACTTTGACATCAAGTTCCATCTTAGCCTTTGTACAAATGCTTCCTACCTAAATGATGCTAAAGGAAAGCTGATATTTAACAATAAATGTTATGAAAGAGTATCTGTGTTGTGCAATGGAGGAAAAAATAATTAGTACCAGATTTCCAACCTTACCCATAAAATTTTGGCAGATTTCACAGTCATTTTCCATAGCTGGAGTACTTTATCAAAGAACAGAGATAAAAGATACCTGAAAAAGAGTTGATATATAGTGCAGTGAAAATTAAATATCATTCAACAATTTTCAAATCTAGAAATGAAAGAACTACATATTTGTTGTAAATAAACTGGTGATGTAACTGAAAATACAGCTACAAATTCACGCATATTTAAAATACTTTATTCCTGTTATAAGCATAGTGAAATACTGAAGCATTTGATGAACAGCAGTAGGCTGTGTTTTGGGGATTTTTTAATGATTAATGCAGTGCCACATTGATAAGTGATGTGATTGCTATCTTTCCTATAGTCTGACTTTTCTAGCCATAAAATCTCAAATACTGTGAACTATATTTACACTTAAAATGAAATAAATTTGACTCTTGGCAACAGAGGGACTGCATGGATGCAGAATAGTGCACTAGCTGTAGTTCCAGTCACAAAATGGTTTTATGGACAAGCTACTCTAAGCCTATTATGAGAAGAGCTACAGCAAGTTGTTATGGTAACTGGAGCTGTACAGTAACAGGGTAGGATTAAGTACTTGATTTTTTTTCCCCCATGTGGACTTCTGTGAAGCATTGTTTTCCACATACAAGAAAGAAAAAAGCATTTCAGAGGAAAATTAATGAAAAATAGCTCAGTTGAATGTTGGGATAAATGGGCTGTAGTACTTTCATGAAATGCCTTTACCCTCCCAAATGACAGGTCTTGTCTCCTTTGGGGTGGTGATGAATATATTTACTCCATTGAATGTTTGCTCCAATGTTTGCTTTGATTGGATGCTTTTTAGTACATGGCTGCTTTTTGCTGTTCCAGTTTTATTATTGTTGGTATGGTGATACTATTTCCATAGTTTTGCTTAGAGGGTGTTTGCATCATGAAATTTTGTGTCTCTGGGAAATCACATTTATGTTGCCGTACTGCTGCAACAGGGGTCTGAAAGCTGGAAGGACTCCGAAAAGTGGTGGGCAAGATGGATGGGATTGTGGCTGTCCTTCTTCCAAAGCCTGTGGCAACCACGTGGCACTTTGGTTATTCTGAATTCCCTTTGATAAAGATGTTTTTCTTTCATAGTTTAAAACTCTCTTGAACCATATTTAACAGGGATGTAATGTATGTTTCTATGATAATTTTCAGTACAAGTAATTTGTTTGACTCCTGCTTCTGCATGTGTGTAAGACTGCTCGTCACTCTCATGCCTGTTGGATCTCTTTCATATGTATTTATGTACTATTTTTGAGGGAGATGCATTTTTTTTCAGCAGTATATCACAGTGTTTGATAAGTTCCTAGTATGTTCTTTGTCTTATGAGAAGTATGGTTGCTTTTGTTTCATGAAATATCCTTTAAAATTCGTTTTGCAGATTAAATATGTTGACAAACCCTATAGCTCTTTTATCAGAATTCTGAATTTAGCTATCTGAACCTCTTTTGAATTTAAAATGTTTACTGATATATTGCTAGAAATGCTGAAGTTTATAGAATTTAGGTTGCTAAACAGGCTCCACAAATTTTCTTGAACCCACTGGTTACCAATCCAGTAGGATTAGAACTGGTCTATTTTGTTATGAGTGTTTTTTTCCAAAGTACTTTACTCTTAACATTTGCAGTCTGCTTGAATTATAGAAGTGCTCAGAAATTAGAGCTAAACTTTACTGACTATCAGAGCAATCCTGTGGTTCTCTAGTTGTTCTCCTCTTTGCAGTTAAAGCCTAGAGTTATACAAAACACTACAAATCAAAGGTTGAGCCAATGTTTTTCAGAACAAAGGGGGTCTCCACTATGCTGGTATTTCTTGTAATGAATTCTCCTCTTCAGATTCATAAATTTAAGTATGTGCCACTTAAACATTTAGGATTGAACATTAGGGGACACAAAGCAGACAGCGTATATAAAATATGGCAAGAACTAAAAAGGAATAAGTGTGCAGATTGCAAGATACCATCCTGATAGAGAATGATAAAATATGCACAGTTCAGATGACAATAACACAAATAAAATGCAACATTTTACAGAAGTGAACCACAGCTCCTGACACAGCTCTGGCACTATCACACGACTGGTGATTATTCAAACGCCTCTATGATTAATTCAGTTTGTATTGATGCAAATAATCCTAGAGGAGACCTGGGAGAGCTAATGCATTTTGCTTCTGTGGCTTTCCATTGATAGCATAAAACAGCAAAGAGGAAAGTAATTTTCATGATATTAATAATGCGATTGCAGAATCAGGTCATTTAAAAGAATGGTGCTGACTCAGCTGTAGTAGTGCAGGGTTGAACATGGAGATTAATTCTTGAGCATGCTACATAAAAATCCACTGCTGGATATCTCATTGCACTAAAGCCTATTTCCTCCTTTGTAGGAAATATTTAAAATGACAGCAGTTGATTTGATGCCTTCTTTCCTGCTGTTAGGAATTCTTTTATAACATCAGAGCTCTTTCTGTTGAAGTATTTACCTTTACACAGTGAGAGGGGGCTTGTCTTTCTCCCTCCTCCTTTCCAGGAATGGAAATTGGTTCCTTCTTTTAGATAATTCCCTGAAGGTCAGTGAAAGTCTGAGGGGATCATAACTGCTGTGCATAAATAGCTGTCTCAGCCAATGAATCTTATTAAAATCAGTGATGAGAGGGAGCAAACATTTCCTTTTTTTGAAAGGACATCTTCATAGATGTCACTGGAGGCAGGCTCCTGGCTGACTCTCCCTAACTTTGGCAGTTCTAGTGGCAGACATTTGCGCTTTTATTTCACTTTTTTTTAATGACCAGGCCAATAAGCTCAGCAGATATGCTAAAAAGGTGATTCTTACACAAGTTCCCTAGAGAGAGGGAGAAAGACAAGAAAAAGTACATAGCCATTGTTTTTTTAAAGTGCAAGTTACAAATGCAGCACATAAAATTTTCCCTATACTTAAAAATGCAAAATGAAAAATGTTTAAGTAAAAAATGTTTAAACCAAGGCTCTAGTTGTAGGTTTTTTCCTTTTGTTTTGTTGGTTTGTTTGGAGTTCTTGGGGGTAGGCTAAAAGGATTAAAGAAACAAATTATATACATTTGCAATGTATTATTTCCACATTAGTGATATTTTTCTTGCTTTTATAGGGAGCAGGAAAAGCCTGTTTTTCTCTTGTGGAACTAGAAAATTAAAAATCAGTTGAAAGTTAAACATACATTTGTCTTTCTAATATTTCTAACATTGCATTTTTCTGATCCCAACTAATTTATGTTTAAATAATATATTCCTTTCAAAATAAATAAGAAAATAACGTAGCACAATCTAGAAAAAAAATTTCCTATGTGAATGGGGTTAGTTCAAGATTCTTGTAGTTTGAGCTTGCTGGTGACCAGGAAAAAAATGAGAGGGGAGCATTAGTGAAGAATATTAAGAACATCATCAAGTAATTAAAGACATGAGTATTTGATATTCTGTAACATGAGAATATGAGATTCTGTAACAACACTGGAAGTGAGAGTCTTATTTTTCGCCTTAGCATCTTGGGTGGTAAATGATGGGACTACTTGGTCCTCCCTGCTCTTGAAAGTAAAGCACATATTTTCTTGCTGAGAGTTGTTTCCACATTTTGTGGTTTAAAAT
Organism: Onychostruthus taczanowskii; assembly: GCF_017590055.1. Taxonomy (NCBI): domain Eukaryota; kingdom Metazoa; phylum Chordata; class Aves; order Passeriformes; family Passeridae; genus Onychostruthus; species Onychostruthus taczanowskii. The sequence continues at coordinate 11,763,624 of NW_024499239.1, read as the reverse complement.
AGGTCAGATATGTGCCATTGCCTTTGGCTGTGTATTGAGTCATATCACATAGCTCCAGACCCACTGTCTTCTCTGAGAAAGTTGCAACTTGCTATCTGGGAATGCGGGCTGGGCTGTGGGAAGGATTGATTTTTACTGAGAGTGCAGCATGGTAGTCCAGCTGCCACAAGGCCTTCTTCCACAAGTGTCATCTGAAGTTTACTTCCCAAATGCCAAGATACTTTTTGGGCAGGATTTGAATAGGGGATTGTGATAAAGCCTTTGGTGCTGATCCAAATCATCTGACTCTTTTGTTACTCCTGCCAGGTTGGATTTGTACACTGGTGCATTGCCAGGCATGGCCCCAGCTGTTCTGCTGATGCCCAGCCCATAAAACCTCAAATGCTCTCCATTCAACTTTCCTGGCCCCACTTGCCCCTTGGCATTCCCCCTCTGGGTGCAAGTCTTATCCCCTCCTCTCTGTGTGCTGGAAGGGGTTAACACTGCTGTGTGCCTTGCTGACTGGCTCCTGCAGTCCAGTGACATGCAAACCCCTGTAAAAGGCTTCTGCTCTCTGTCGCTGATGTCCAGACCATAATCATGGTGCTGCTGCCCTGAGGGCTGCCACGGGTCCCTGTGCAGCCAAGGGGAAAGGGAAGGCAAGAGCCTTGAGGAACTGTACTCCCTTGTCTTGTTTATGAGATGACACTTACTCAAGAACTGATCATAAATTTATGAAAAACATAGTTGAATGTCAAAATACTGTGTCAGTCTGTACTAGGCTTCAGCTGAACTAAATTTGGGTTCTGTACTATTGAATGCTGAGATGTGTGAAATTTGGCTGAGGACAGGACAGTTGTTATCATATTTGTCTGTGCTGAAGGACTGAAAATTGGTATATTGCTTCCAAGTTTGCACAGGTGGGAGAATGATGTGGAAGAGTGAGTCATATCAATTTAAAATAGGAATGAAGGCTAAAAAGGATTGGTTTAGTGTTTGTTTTTACTCTTGGTGTGACTCCATTTTTAACCACTTTATTATCCTCTGTAGTTATTTTTTGCAAAGACATTTGCCAAGGATTAGTTTTTGTTTGGTTGCAAATACTATATGGCAGCTGGAAGCCTTTTTATGAGGCTTTCAGAAGCTGAGAAACTGGTTGTCAATGTGTGAAAAGTTCTTTGCTGGTACTCTACACTGCCTTTCATTAGGATGTTGTATATTTAATGATTGCTAGCCCAATGGGGCATGCAGAATTTCCTGCTGTGGTCTTCTGTAAAATTTATTGAAGAAAGACATTGGAAAATGTTGCTGGTATGCAATGATGCATGGAAAACATTTGCAGTTGCGTAAAAGTAATGGAAATCCTCTGAAACAGTTGCTAGATTAAAACTAAGCCAAACCCTTGGTGATTCTAGCGGAGTTATCTGCACACACATATTGGCAGGTAAGGTAGGTGTTAGGTTTTTATTACTGCCTTTAAACAGTCTTTGTACATTGGTGCTTTTAGATCCAGGATTAAAATGTTCTTTTGGGAGACAAAAGTAAAATATTGTTTTCTCACTTGTTTGCATGCATGTGCAAAATTACAGAACAATGACTAGAAATTAGACCATACAGCCTACAAGCATAAATTCCATCTTTTAATCCTTGACATGAAATTTTGAGATGTGGCATCTATCATAAATCTTGTTGCACATTGTCTCTGTTTCTAGCAGTATGTTAATTTGTCAGAGTCTGTGTTGGATGGTGGGGTTTTTTTGTTGTTTGTTTTTGTACTATTGTTTGGTTGGTTTTTTGTTTTGTTTGGTTGGTTTTTTGGTTTTTTTTCTAGTTTGTTTTGTTTGTTGCCATTTTGGAATAGCATGGCTCTCAGAATGCAGATGTCAAAACAACCAGTGAACTGGATGCATTGGATCAAAAAGGTCTGACTGAGGAAAATATGATGTAGCTCAGGCTAGAGTGGAGCTGACACAGTCCTGAACTAAAGCTACTTAAGTGGTTTTCTGAAGTCAAAATGTTCAGGGATAAAAAGGCAATTTTTAGACCAGTGACTGGAAAGAAAGTGACTGACACAAGAGCTGTAAAAAGTAGATCCTATGTTGGCCTAAGCATTAGGTGGTATTCGAGGGGTACTTTGCAGGCCAGACTCTGCTGCTCTTGCTCTGAGCTAAACCCTAGATTGTATATTAAAAATACTTTCCACATTTTAATTTCTAGCTGTTCAGTTTGTTAATGAAGCTGTGGCTGTGGTTATTCTGCTGATGTGTTCACTTTAGATTTTAGTTGTAAATCCTGAAACTTTAAATATTTGGTCCAAGACAAACAATAGTATCAAGAGAAGCATGCTTCTGCTAACTAACCTTTCATATGGTTCCATCCTCTCAAGAGGGTCAATCCTCTTCTAGGCCTACTAAAAGTTTACCAGGAGTTATTACAAAGATCCATTGGGATGGTGTAATTGACTGTGACATTATGCAACCTGACAGTACCTAGAAAGTGCTGAGCTAAGATATGAGCAATTTAATGCATGGTATAGTGCATTGTTCAGTTGTGTAAGGTGATATGACTCCAGTCAAAATGATCTGGGGATGGGGGCCAAACCACAGCCATATGGAATGCTAACAAGATACATGCAAGGTTTTTCGTTTAGACCTGAGGTGTATGTTGAAGTCATTTCAGCTGCAGTACAGTGTTTTCTGAGGGGAGGATGAATTCTCTGTGTGTGTTTTTGCATAATAGGGTCTGAAAGACCTCTCTCATTCTCTGTACTGTCCTGCCCATCAGATCATACAGCTTTGGAGTCTACAGAATTACAGCATGTTTAACCATAAATCCTAGTGTCTTAGGAAGTTTTATTCAGAACACAGCCATGTTTCAATTAAGTAAATACATAAATTATTTATTGATAGTCTGTCAGTGGGCCACCAAGGTAGCCTGCAGGATATGTGCTCTTTGAGGGAGCTGGGCATGTACACTGTCACATAGAGACTAAGGAGTGATCTAGTAGATATTTATAACTACTTCAATATGGGGAGTTATGAAAATGAGAGAACCAAGACTCCTCAGAAGGTACAGATGATGTATCAGGAGGCAACGGTCATGATTTCTGGGAAGGGTCAAGTTAGCCAACCCATCTTCCCAGGAGAGCAGTGAGGCACCCAGCCAGGTGACTATCTTTGGGGTGTTTTCTGTTGATGACCAGATTCAGTTCTGCTGATAATCCTGCTTGGAGGGTGAGACTGGACTGGACAGCTTCAGTGGTTTCTTGTGAGCAACCTTTCAGTGATATTTTTCTCAGTTTCCTTGACCAAATTTGAACCTCTAAGATGTTGAAGGTGTTTAAAGGCTGGGTCCATTCAGCACTCCACCAAGCACAAGTTTCAGAAGAAAGCCTTCAGACACTGTCACTTTGGCTCTTCAGGCAAGTAAGGTCTATTTCAGCAGAGATGTTTTAATAATCTACTATAGGAACCACAGTGGGAGCTGCTGCTTCAAATGGAAAGTGTACTTTTTTGACCTTGACTTCTCTAAAATAGGCACACAGCAGCATGTATATATTTTATGCAGGGAAAAACAATCTTACCAGATCCTACTTTGCATATGTAATTTGGTTACAGGGAAGAGAATGAGAGAACAAGCTGCTTGTGGCAAGTATAAATAAATTAATTCATTACTGCATAGCAGTTCTTGCTGTGACATTATTGGGTGTTTTCACATCTTATAGTATGAAGTCTTATTGTCTTGGTTTGACCAGATGGACTAATGATCTTTTGGGTTCTGTTATCTGTAGTCTAATGGCACTTTAAAATATTTGGATTCCGCACTACACCAATCTTAAGTACACCATTAAAAGACACACATAAGAGTACTGGTTATTTTCTTGGCATTTTTTTTGAGCATGATTAGTGCTGTATGAATGGAAAAAAAAATGATTCTTGATAAGTCTTTGTGAAGGTGGTACTCATGTAGGAACTGAGCCCTGGACTACACGGTAAGTCAGGTGCTTCTTTTTCTTCATTAATTCTGATGATAAAATGGATGTGAAATAATGCTTACACTGATTTGGAACAGCTGTTGAAGATCTTTTAACAGAGCCCAAGTAGGAATAATGTCAAACCAAAATAGCTCTATAAGTAATTAGGCACAAATTAATAAAACCACAAAAGACAGAGGCATACTATGAACTTTGATTTAATCCCAAAGAGAAGAGAAAACTAAGAAGATTAAAATATTCTTGATGTATATGTACAGTGGCTTCTGCCTGGGAATTTAGATTCATCTCATCAGTGTAAATGCTAAATATCTAAAGAGGCAAGATCGAAGTGATTTCTGCGAGGCAGGAGGGGGAAAGCAGATACTGCTGTTCTAACTCTAAGGACATCTTGTCACTGAGATTTGCAGCTGGATGTATTTATTGATCCTCAATCGGTTTTGGATTCATTTGTGGTAGTGATGACCGAAGGACTCTCTTAATATTTTTTTATAATTATCCAGCTGAAAATGTTGCAACAGTTTACCAAATATCCAGCATACAGGTGGATAAACACTTCATGCAATGGGTGAGCAACTGGCTCACAGGTCAGGGGCAAAGGGTTACAGTGAATGGGGTGACATCAGTGTGGTGACCTGTCACTAGTGGAGTTCCACAGGGCTCCATCCTCAGCCCTTTAACATCTTCATAAATGCCTTGGACACAGGAGTGTGCAAGTCTGTAGATGATGCAAAGGTGGGAGGAGCTGTTGACTCCCTCAAAGACAGGGAGGCCCTGCAGAGAGTCCTCAACATATCAGAGGGCTGAGCAATCACCAACAATATAAAGATCAACAAGGAAAAGTGCTGGATTCTGCACCTGGGCTGGGACAATGCTGGATGTAGGTTCAGACTGGAGAATGAGATGCTGGAAAGCAGTGCTACAAAAAGAGACCAGGAGGTCCAGATTGATGGCAAGTTGCACATGAGCCAGCAGTGCCCTGGCAGCCAGGAGGGTTGAGCGTGTCCTGGGGGACATCAGGCACAGCGTGGCCAGATGGGCAAGGGAGGGGATTGTCCTGCTCTGCTCTGAGCTGGGGTGGCCTCACCTCGAGTGCTGGGGACAGTTTTGGGCAATGCAATATAAGCAAGGCAGGAAGCTATTAGAGAGTGTCCAAAGGAGGGCAACAAAGATGGTGAAGGGCCTTGAAGTGGAATGAGGAATGACTGAGGTCACTTGGCTTGCTCAGGCTGGGGAAGAGGAGATTGAGGGGAGATCTCATTGCAGTTACAACTTCCTCGTGAGGGGAAGAGGAGGGCAGGCACGGATCTCTTCTGTGTGGTCACAGTGACAGGACCCAAAGGAACGGCTTGAAGCTGTGTCAGGGGAGATTTAGGCCAGATATTAGGAAAAGGTTCTTCACTCAGAGAATGGTTGGGCAGTGGAACAGGCTCCCCAGGGAAGTGGTCACAGCACCAAGCCTGACAGAGTTCAAGAAGTGTTTGGATGATGCTCTCGGGCACATGGTGTGACTCTTGGGGATGGTGCAGTGAAGGGTTGCGTGTTGGACTTGAGGATCCTTGTGGGTCTCTTCCTATTCAGCTTATTGTGTGATTCTGAGATTTCCTGCACTACAATTTATTGGCAGGAAAGCTCTGCAGAAGAAATTAGCTTATCACAACATATCACAAAAGACAGGTAGATCCCTATACGTCAGGAGTAGTATTTAAGCATTTGAGAAATGAGCTCTTTCATACCACTGCAGTGTTAAGTTAATTAGTTAAGGAAAAGCAGAGCTCATTTTGAGTGTACATGGTTTTGTAAGGGTCTGTGGTTCAAGACATAAATCTGTGGTTCAAGCAAATGTCAGGTAGCTAACAGCCCAGGTAATTTCAGATTTTTTAATGTAATTCTTGACAGGATTCTAAGTAAGTCCCAGCTCTTTATCTTTGGGATTAAAAAAAAAGGAACAATCCCTCTTTTCTTTTCCTTCACTGTGCCACAGAGCACTGGTGATTTGTTCACTCCCAAGGAAACATGAGCAGTTAGGGTGATGTACAATGCTATGTCTGTGTGTGGTTAAATAACTGCAGTTTTCAGCAATATCTGTTGCTGTAACTGCTTGGTTTGACGCAGCCAGCTGTAACTCCAGGGAGGATATCAGACCCTGGCACTCTCTTCCAAAGCCAAAGAAGAGATCAATCCACTCTCTAAGGTTTGTTTTCCTAAGTCCAGAGAGAGCCATTGGACTCTTCATTTCTTGCTGAGTGGAGGACAGAAGGTCTGGGGCCTGGATGTTCTCTGTGGGGCTGATGGCCCCCGGGCAGGGTCCAGCCAGCTGGGTTAGGTTGATGTTACTGCAAGTGTCCTGGTGGGAGCTGGTGCTGAGAGCTGGTCCCAGAGTGCTCCAGCCCCTCTGACAAGCTCTCCCTCCTCTGTCACAGCTGTGCAGGTTGGAAGGCTAGACAGCACTAGTACTACTTATGTTACATCAATCCAGGGTCTTACTGGATTAACTTCTACTAATTCACATTCCCAGAGATGCAAAATCCACTTCAGCCCCTAAATTTTGATCAAATTGGCTGGAGGGAGATAATGAAATGTTTTTGCATGAAATAAAATCTGCCAGAATATTCTGCATGCTCAGCCCTGGCACTGGTGTGTTAGGCGAGGATGTTGCCTTAAATGTGCACTAGGCGGCACTTTAAGACTGGTTAAAGGAAGGAGAAAACTTAGCAACACTAATTCCACATCATCATGAGCAGAGTAAACAGTCTGGTGCAAAACAAAACATAAAAAAACCATAAGCAATTAAATATGTATTTAGCAGCAAGTGTGATTCGATTTCTGTTTTTCCTGCAGCAACTGCACTTGCTAAAAGTGGACATGCAACTGAAAATTACATTCTTGTTCTAAACAGATTGTATCTTTGTCGTCTTGTTCTTCTAAATAAATGGACTTCGCTTTTCAGCATCTAGCCAAACACAGGATCAGGTACTATGTTTTTTCGTTAATCAGCCTGTGTCTCTACAGCTCTCTGTGATGGTAGGTTTGTAATTTTTTTAATTTCTTCATAGGCACTGCTGAAATGTCTGTTCTCTAACATTCTATTTTATTTCCTTCAACTGGTTTTATCTGACTTAAGCCCATGCAGAACTGAAGTTCTGTTCCAGGACAGCCCTCTAGGGTGTCTCCTGAGCATGAGAAACTGGTTTTGGGGCCATTTTAATGTCCATTCCCCTGCCAGGGATATGTGTTGCCAAAGTGTTTGAATTCTGTAATGATTTATCTTGTCAAGCACATTAGAATGACATAAAAATCATAACTCCTAATTCTAACAGAATTTTCTCCTTCTGAATAGTTTAGGGAAGCTTAGAAGTAATCAGATTAATTTGATAGGTACAGATAAGCTAGCAGAAGCACAGCTTTGTATAGATTACTTTCCACAAAATGACAGGCCATCCTTTGGCTAAGAATTTGATTTTGTAGTATCAATAAGATGTATAAACTGTGAAATGGTAGATAAGAATGACCCATTCAGATCACAGCATCAAGAAAATGTACAGTATGCAGCTGAGATTAATTAATGTCTTGCAAAAACAAGGTTTATACTGGACTGCATATAAAATAGCCAGGCAATAAATGCAAACCTTTTTTAGAGTTTGTTGGCTACATTGTCACTTTTTGCCTTTTTTTCCTGCTTCTACTATGCATATAACTGCAGTTCATCGCTTCTGATACTTTTACTTTTGCTTGTTTTAAGAAACTGGTAGAACTGCTCAGCATTAATGAATACACAATTTTTCTTTTCTTTTTTTTTTTTTTTTTGGTCAGGAATTACTATTTTGTTGAAACTGAAACACTTTGTTGAAACAATGATTTAAAAACTGTCTGAGGAAGGTGTCTGAGCATCAGGAATACTGACAAAGTGCTAAAAATATGTTCATCCAAGATCAGCTGACAGCCAGGCACTGAAGATGAGTGTTGCTTTAGTTTGGTACTTATGCTGTACAGAGACCTCTATACGACCTCTGTATATAGGGTTATGTAGCTGCACCTACTCCAAGTGCCATTCTAATCTGTTATGTAAAATTATTCTAAGAAAAGTCTGAGAAAGTCAGAAAACTAATGCGAACAGAGAGCTCTGCAGGCACAACCCCAGGGCAGCTTTCGACTGTAGTATCTGCCTAGTCAGATGTTTGCTCTGAGCCACTTCAGCCCGGAGCTTTCAGACTTGTTATTGTGCAGCTATGCCTGCAATAAAATGCCCTGCTCCTGACATGGGCAGGGCACAGGCTGGGGTGTGTGCTCATGGGGCTGCTGGGGTACACATGGAGCCACAGTCCCTGCTTCCTCTGAGCAGACAGGAGGCATGCCTTTGTCTTTACAGTAAACAAGAAGAGTGTGTGACTGGAAATCAATAGGTTGAACTTAGCAGATGAGAAATGAGGTCTAATTGGTGATTAAACAACACGGTGTTCGAAACAATTAGATGTCGATCCATTTACCTCTCTCCTTTCTGGAGGGAAAGCTAGGTTGAAGGGCTTGAATTTCACGGCTCTTGCTATGTCCTGAGATCCCTCATGGCATTTGGGGCTTTGAGTATCTTTGACTTGGGAGGTCAAAGATCTGACTGATCAGGCAGTTTGAGTAAGAAGGGATCCTGGAGGATGTCTGTTGTCTGAAATTAATGTCTCACTCTTACAGGCTCCCTGACCTCTGCTGTGACTGCTTCCTAGCCAGGTGAGACTGCTCTTCTGAAATATCATTCTGGGAACCTTTGAACAAAGATGCAGATAGATGTTTCTTAGGTGATGGTAAAAGTGCTATAAATTTACAAGGTTGATGCCTCTTTGTCAGCTTTATAATCTGCTCCTTTTCTTTGTCTGTCCATGATGAATTATGTGTTAGAGAATACCTTCCAGTAGTATTGAATAAGTTTGTCTTAGTGCCAATATATGAAGCTAAATGTTCTCTTTCAAATATAGTTATTAGTATTGCTCTGGAAGTGTTGACCTTGGCAGAGATTACCAATGGGTCTTGAGTAGATTTCCCCAGTAGATGTTCCTGTCTGCATTGAGATGTTGTGATTATTGAATTGTTGCTGCTGACAGTGACAATTATGTAGTTAGCTTAAAGCTAGTTTTGATGTGTCTGTGTGAACAGGAGTGATGCAGGACATGACTGTGCATATGTGCAGGTATGCGTATGTATATCATATAGCTGTACCATGTGGTGTAAGATTCATGAACAGGTATTTTATGTTCTACCTTTTTGATGTTGTTGGTACTTCTTTTGTCTTCTCTTTTGTTCTTAAAATTAACCAAGCTGATCCCACAGAATGGTTTGCTCTCCTATAAGGGACTTCTATTAGCTCTGTTATCATCCTGTACAATCTGCTTGCTGATAGAAAAGATTCCATAGTAAAACAAACAGTCTCCCATCTAGAAATACCTCCTTCAGGTTTCAGCTTATTTTTTGCTTGTTTTTCTCTTTTTTGTAAAATGCTAAAAAATGTAATGGTTATTTTCTGCTAAGAAGCTGAAGTGTGCCAATTTTTGATTAATTTTAGTGCTTGATATTGTAAAGCCTTAATAAAGTCATATTAGTGCCATAGACTTTTGTTTTTTTCTTAATATAGTCCATTAAATTAACCCATATGGCATTAACTAGAGATTTAAGTTCAAGTCCCTTCTTTTTTTAATTCAGAGCAGAAGAGTGAACCTCTAGCTCTACTTTCCTTTGCAGGTGTCAGAGTCAACAGGATAGACTCTAGTGGTATTTTCTTTTTCTTTTTCTTTTGTCCCCTCCCCTCCCTTTTCTGATTCAAAACTGCAAAATAAAAACATCTGACAAATAGAAATATTTTGCAAACTCGACAGCCATTTCTTTTCATCACTGGTTCTAGAGAGTATGGCAATATTTTTTCAATTTTCCTAATGCTTTTGTTAGCAAATAAAATCTTGTATGTAATCAGAGTGGAGAAAGGATGCAAAAGTATTGCAAACATATTACAAAAATATTCCAGCACAGAAAACTTTCCTGGGGAGTTTTCTTGGGTTTTTTTTTTTTTTTAAGTGAAGTTTGAAATCCTCAGTGGAAAATTACTGTAAATCAGAGTAATTCTTCCTGGGAGTTCTACTGCCAGCAAATATAGCTTTGAGTCCATAGCTAATTATAATGTCTCTGCTTAGGCTTCTTAACTAGAAGAATCTACTCCATCAGCAGTTCCCAGTGATTCCGGCGCAGTGCGGCATACACGTGTTCCTACAGCACCCCAGGGCTTGTAGGTCATGATCCTTTTCTGCTATGGATATGAATGCATTCTTGTAATGTAGCTAAATCAGATGAGGGTTCCCATCAAGTGAACACAAGTCTACATGTAACACAATGAAAGGCCCCTGCACTTTGTTTTTGTGTTTGGGAAGGTGACCAAACTGATCCCAGAACCACAGAGTCTGGTAGAAGAGTCTGAGGTAGAAAGGGATATCTGGAGATTGTCCAGCCCCCTTTCTCCAAGAAGGGGTCAGCTAGAGCAGGTTGCTCAGGGCTGTATTAAATCTGATCTTGAATAACCTCAAGGGCCAAGACTCCACAACCTCTCTGGGAAACCTGTTCCAATGCTTAATCTCCCTCACACTGAAAGTGTGGGGTTTCTTCTTCTGACAGGATCAGACGTGAGCCTTCTTTTCTTCAGGTTCAAGGGTCCTAGCTTTTCCTCACGTGATCCTTAATCATCCTCAAGGCCTGTAAACAGACTTGTTCCACCTGTGTACATGTCCCTCTTACACTGGGGATTCCAGGATTGCACCCAGCACTCAGTGGCTGCACCAGTGCTGAGCGAAGGAGAAGGATCAGCTCTCTCAGCCTTCTGGCAATACTCTCCCTGACGCAAACCAGTGATTGCTGACTGCCTTTGCCACAAAGACACATTACTGGTTAATTATCAAGTTGTTCATTCCCTCCTTTGCAGTCTCTGCAGAGCTGCTTCCAAGCTAGTTGGCCCCCATCTTGTGCTGATGGATGGGATTATTCCTTCCTAGATGCAGGACTTCTGCTCTTCCCTCTTCATGACCTTTCTGTTGGCTCTTCTGTCCAGGCTGTTGCAATGGCTCTGAAATGGCAACATCTGGTGTACCAGCCATTCCTCCTGTTCATGTGCACACAGGCCCATATTACAGGTAATTAATGGACATATTAACCAACAGTGGCCCTAGTATCAACCCCAGGGGGACACTGTTAGGGGTTGGTGTCACCTGGACTTTGTGCTGCAGATCACAGCCCTTTGATCCTGCCAGTTCAACCAGTTTCCAATTCACCTTGCTTACGATCCACTAATCTACTCCATATTTCATCAATATGTTTATGAGAAAGTTCTGGGAGAACTTCTCAAAATCCTTGCTAAAGATTATAAAAATGTCATCGTAAATGCAAACTGACTATTCTCTCATTTTCTTTCATATTTTTGGACAGTATTTCCAATTTTTTTGCTTCATTACCTTCTCAGAGATTGAAGTGAGGCCTATTACCTTGTAGATTCCCTGCCACATTCAGCTCCAGATGGGTTTTGTTGTAACTAACACCGTCATTCCACACTTGGACCATATCTCTGTATTCCTCCTGGGTCAAATGTCCCTTCTGCCGCCTCTTATTTTTTTATAGTTGAGATTTTCAGGAGCTCTCTTTGTGTGACTTTCTGCACATTGGGGTGGACCATTCTTGGAGGGAAATGATTCTTGAAAAATGGTTGAAGTCTGCATGAGCACAAGGGCCTGTGCATGTGAGGCTTATTACAGCTGTCTAAAGAAGGTCACAAAATCCGGCATTTCCTCATGATATTACTGATTTTGGTCTGCCCAATGAATCTGACTTACAAGCTGTCAGCTGGCTCATCACCCATCTGCTGTTTTCACATCAAGGGCAATTCTCCCTTGTCACCATCCTGACCATCCAAATGGTGGATGCATCTGGATCCACCATTCCTGTTAAGGTTTCCTAATAAGCCAGTGTTCACCCATTGCAGCACTTGAGTGAGCTACCCCACATCTCTAACCAAAGGAGGTTGTAGCCCTGTAACAGACATCTAATTACTCCTGCCTGTTCCCCATGCTGCAAACTGGTGTACAGGCACCTCAAAGAAGCACCAATTTACTGATTTCAGAGAAAACATATGAAATCTGCTATCCTTTTGACACTTCATTTTTTTGCAGAGATTTGAGGCATCCTCTTCAGGTCAGACTGAGGTGTTTCCTGTTCACATTGCATACTTGCCAACCCCACCCATCATTTCCTTTCTGCATTGTCTGTTGCCAACTTCTTGGCCCCTTTGTTCTTGGTTTGAAGGTTTCCTCACCAGGCTGGCCAGCCTATTGGCAAAGATACTTTTGCTCCACTCTTTGAGTGGATCCTGCTTCTTCCAAGCAGTCCTCAATAACCAGAGGATAGCAGGAATAGCTGCTTCAGTCACTGTGCCCTATGCCATGTCATTACTGCTGGCTAGGCACATATAAATTTTTTAACCCCTTTTCCACAAACTAATGTACTCCATGCCTCTCTGTAGTGCCTGCTGAAAGGGTACTTGACCCTTCCTAATATCCTGATTAGGACTAGAACAATCTTTGACCAAGAGCAGCTATGAGACCTTGATAGAAGCTGCTGGAGCTTGCTAGAGACTTCATTCTCCTGTAGCTCTCCTTACCCGGCAGTAGCAGGAACATTGGTGCCCCTCAAAGCACCCAGCAGTCCTCCAGCAATCACAGGGGTTCAGAAAGATCTAGAAGCAGGGTCCAGAAACTGCTGTGCAAGCTGCTGTCTGAATTCAACACTGAAGGTGTTGGCTAGAAGCAGGTTCTAATTGCCTGTTTGAGGCACTTGTTTCTCTTCCTGCCTGTGCCTAAGGTGTCCTGACTGCAAAGCAGCAAGTGGGGACATAAATGAACTGTACTTGTGCAGTGCCTCTGAACCAAGGCTGTAGGTTGACTGCTTTTTTTGTATTTATTATACACAAAAAGATAGGACATGGAATGAAAGACTTCCTTTGAATTTTGTCCTCAGTTGACTAGGGTTTTTTAAAATAATTTTCTGCGTGTTTCAAGTTGCTCAGAAACAGCCTACTCTGGATTGAAAAAACCAGAAATATACCTAATATTGTAGATGGCAGGAGACTCTGCCTACTGCTGACACTTTGTACTGTTTTGTTATCATAAGTACAATGGAGGAGCACTCTTGTTGTTAAAAGTTTTCTTTCCATCTGCTCATTCTGACTTTAAGCATAAGCCTGCTTAACACAAAGGGAAGGCATCCTATCTAACAAGGAGAGGTTCAGGAGGGTTCACTGTAAACAAACTGATGGGAGAATGTAAACAGGAGCAGTGTATTCTGCTACAGATGGCTTCCCCTCCCTCTTGCCTTACAATTTCCATGTTTATAATGAAATATTTTCGTTCCTTAGAATCCTATAATGAAACGTGAGTTAGCAAGAAATGGAATTTCTGAAAATAAGGTTGAATTCTTTATCTGCTGCCCGTGATAATAGATGACTGAAGAATTAAAACCTTGACTTCACAGCTGACCTTGTTTTTGGGCAGAAGTTGGCTAGATCACCTTCCAATCTGACTTTTCCGATGATTTTATGAATGATAAGAGATTCTATAGCAATATTTTCAATATAGCACTTTGGGATTTAACTGCACCGGTATAGACCATAGTGCCACATCTTGCCTAATTGCTAACCTTTCTGTAGTATTTCTTCCATAAATTGTTATTGTATGAATGAGGGAATTTTTGATGTGTCCTATTTCCATCTAGAATATTATTCTTAATATTGAATTACTTTGAAGATGGTGAGTATGCTGCAGCACTTGTCCTGTGAGGAGTGATTGAGGGAACTGGGCTTGTTCATCTTGGAGAAGAGATGGCACAGTAGCTATGGGGACACTTAATATCAGCTTCCAGTGCCAGAGAGGTCATGAAAGAGATGGAGTCAGGTTCCAGGAATCAGTACTCAGAGTTGGCTCTGCTTCGAGCAGGAGGTTGGACTAGAAATGTCCTGAGTTCCCTTCCAAGCTGAATTACCCTACAATCCTCACATAACAGCCTCTACATTTGTTCAGAAGATGATTTTAATTCCTCTTATGAAATATCAAATGGCAGTAATATGAATGAGTTTGATTAGGCTTGAATCGTTGGGCATGATGTTTCTGCCCCTCCTGGAGAAGAGACCCTATAATCTGTCTAGTGATGTCAGCAGAAGTTGTGAAGAGAATCCAATGGAAGGAAAGTATGGAGTTGGAGAATTCAAGGGAGTCAATTATTGTTACCCCTTTTGGCCCCAAGTAGAATAGACATCTCATCTTTTGATGGTATGGTTTCTCAGTTTAGTTTCTAATTAAATATTAGTGTGTATGTAAATATTAGGATATTCTGTGTCACGCTGTGATGAGGCAAAGAGAGTGCAACTCTGATTTTCAGGTTGCTGTTGCTCATGGAAGGAGTAATTAGTAGCATAGCTTTATATCTCTGTTATTCCTGCCTCTGTGATTTTGGACATAATTCAGACTCATACGATTTCTTTGTGACTGCGATGGGTAATCCTGTGCTTTTTTTGCCTTCCCCTCCTCAACCCCCCCTAAAGATGAAATTCCATAGAATCAGAATAAAGGTGCAAAAATGTGTAGGATCCATGCATGATATGCATAATTTGAACTCTTCCTCTGCTTTCCTTACCCCCACTGCTCAATGCCTATTCCTCCTGTTATACCTCAACAAAGCACTGAAGTTTCATGCTGTTGTTGCTGATATTGACTTGCAGATATGCACATTCAATACTTGGTCTCCTGAGAAGCTGGTGGAATCCCTTTCAATTGATGTAATTCAGCAGCTGATCTTCAGCTTGCCATCTTCATTTTTGATCCATTTATGGACTAAGAGATTCAGAGAAACCAGAGCCGCTGTTTTTTGGAGGAGGATGATTAGCATAAAGGTACAAGTTCCACTTCCTCTTCTTTGCTATGATGCATACATTTTTTTTGTTTGTTTAAAAGGTACCTAGTATTTACCAGTGTGCAGAGTCCAAGAGAAGGTGTTGCTTTTGTGGCTAGGGGAAATACTTTGTGATCCAGACTGTATTTCCCTGCTTCATACAAGCCCAGCTGGTGAGATGAATGGCAGATCTGTAGTTCTGTCTGTTCCTACCAATGAAATGTAATGTCTGTCTTGCTGCTTTAATATCTGGATGAAGCCTGGGGTAATGAATTTGGAGTATGGAATCATCTGCATGTGTTTGGAGACACAACTGAGGCTTTATTATTGCTGTCCTTTCTCATCTTCATTAATTATTCCTGTAGTGAAGAAGAGAAAAGGAATAAAGTTTTCTCTCTTCTGAGATTCTTCAAAGATGGGACATCAGTCTGGATATCAGCAACTACACCTCCTTTTGATTTAAAAGAACATTCATAGAATTTTAATGAGTGGGTTTTGCAAACAGCAAGTAGAGAAAGTGGATTTATACCTCAATCCATATTAGATTGGACAGTATTTCTTTCAGATGAGTTCTAGGACATGTGTCTTTGAGAGGAGCCTCTCAGTTGCCCTGAACTTCTCAGAGCCAAACTGGTTATCTTCTTTCAGAGGTTGCTGACTTTGACTTCCACTAACTAAAATCTGATATGAAGTAAAAGAACATTTTTAATTACATTTATACTTAAAATTGTTGCAATATAAAGAGTTATATTTATTTGTCCACTCTTTTTAGCTCTAGGAACTGATAAAGATTGAAATATTTTTGAAGAATGGTTTGAAATGGATGAGATGCTTAAACATATCAACACTGTCTTTCTGTCACTCCAGAAAGTTGCCATTTATTGTACTCACTCTGAAGTGCTTTGCAGAGATTCTCTATGACTCTTTTATTTAAGTTTGGATTCATTTTTGAAATAGTACCAAGAAGCTGACTGAAAGGAGGCAAAACAAGGATTTAATGAATAACATATTGAAGTAGATTTCAGAAACTTTATGCTATCTTACTTCCTTTCACCCCTCAAATATGTGTGTAAATATATGTATGCCTCCCCCCATCTTTCCACAGGCTTGTCCAAAAATCCTTGCATTCCCACCTCCAACTTCTTATCTTTGATTGAAACAATTCCAGTTTCTTTCATCTCTCCCACATCCTCAGGAACTTTTCAACACTGGGTCTGATAGAGCCAGCTTTCTCCCTTTTCTTTGATTCCTATTACTTCAAAGTAACAGTAAACTTTTGATGTGAAGGAGAAAATTTCAGGAGGAAAAGAGGGGTAGGAGAGAAGATGCAGACATTTAATGACATTTTCCTGGGAAGTTTCCCAGCATAATATTCCTGAAAGCTATTCCCTGAAGGTATAACTACAAAGTAAAATGTAGGTGTGATTGCAGCACACTAAGAATAAAATGAATATACTTGTATCTCTGTATCTACATATACAACAACACAGGGACTAATAACTAAAATTCAAACTGGGGGTTGAAGTACATGGCTGCCAGTCTGTGGCTGCATCTCCATTGGTGCATTACTATGCACATTGAAGCTAGAACAAAGACACCCATGGACATCTTTTTCTCTGATTTCAAGTATAAACTGGAGACTTTGGCTTAATTTCTAGTTGCCAATTAATGATAAAGGATTTGATATCCCAGTGGTTTAACACTCTGCCTATTCTGTCCTATAAACAGGAATTTGCCCTTATGGAGACTGTAATCCTAGGGAATCAGATAGGAAAAAATCTTGGCCTGACAGACTTCACCATATTTTTTTTTTGGAAATACTCAGTATCTTTGTCCCTTGGCTCTTCAAAACCAATTGCTATACACACACAAGTGAATTTTGTACAATGCACAAAAGCACATTCCTAATCGTGACATATATTTGGAAATACTTGTATTTTAAAAGCTACAGTTCAATCATAAACAGTTTTGGAGACAAGATGGTGTGCTTTGTTTCTCTTGTTTGGGAACCATTAACTACAAGAGTGGATTGTAAGTAATTCTGGACTCCTCCTTTGATAGTAAAAGTTTACAGCCATTATAGAACTTCTTCTTTAACTTTTTGAGAAATTTTGAATAGCATTTGAGTTGGTTGCTCTGGCTTCGAGATATTTTTGAGTCTCTTTACATAGTGAATATCTCATGGAATTGCTGAATGTCAATTAGAAGCAAACATAACAATTAAAACTAGTTAGACAGAAATCAGCTAAAAGTTCAAACAAATACTTAGCCTACCAAATTAAACTGTAGAAAATTGCATATGGAAAGATAGGTTAGATTGCTTTATTTTTGAACAAGATGCACTTTCTACAAAATACTTCTCATATAGTTTACAATTCTTATTTTTAATCTTTTCCCAAGAGGCTGATTTCAAGTTTATTGTGCTGTGTTTCTAGTGCACTCATAATTTTGGATCTATTTAATTTCTTCCTCTTATCCTTTTTTTGTTTTAATGTTTCCTAGAAAGATTTATTCAGGTTGGAAAATTTAATTTGTTTTGCCTTTTTTTTTTTTTCCATAACAGTCTCAAAGGGCTCCTTATCTCCTTTCACTTCTTTGTTAATTGTATTTTATTTTCACCTGTTTAAGACTATTTCCCCAAGGAGTTTGAAGGATTAAGCTTTTGTTCAATAAGAAAGAATTCAAGTCTCAAGTTCAGATTATAACTAGTCATGTGTGTATATGTATAACAAGCTTGAGACTATGCTGAGATCCCCTGCCCTTTTTTATCTTTCAAGGGAGAATAGCTTGAACTTGCATTTTCACAAGGTGTCTACATCTAACATGTTTATTTGGGGTCACATTTACTTCAAATATTAGCACTTCTTTAAAATTCTGTGCAATTAAGCAATTCAGTGCTGTAAGTTTTACTGATATCTATAGTCTTTAGAGACAAAAACCTCTTTTAAATGTCTTTTTCAATTGAAATTAAAATATCTTGTGAAGATAATTGGAAATATTTTCCATTGCACTTGCAGATCATGGTGCTCCTACCTGGACACAAATGTAGGAACAGCAGCAATATCACTGAAATAATCCTTTGTAAAATCATCTGAAAAAATGCTAGAGCAAGTATATTTTGCCTGGATGCTAAGTTGATATAATTTTTAAAATGCAACATAACTTATTAACTCAGAGATGCAAGCAAAGTGTCCAGATAAATTACTAGACATTTTTCAAACCTGCCTAAGAAACTATGACTATGCTTTTTTCTCAATACCATGGATGTAAACTGGTTATGGTAGAACACACTATAGTGTTTCAATATTTTTATTTTATTTATTATATTAGAAAGACATGCCACTTATAAAACATTATGATTGCATAATTTTAATGTTGTTTTAGTTCCCTCTTGTGTAATTGGTTTCTGTAGGCCATAACTGAGTTTTCTTAGCAAGGTCCAATACCTACTGCTAATATGCTGTGTGCTTAAGCCAATCAAATGATAAGTTAACCTCTAATTTTAGAGCTAATCCAGAAATATTTTTGCATTCCTTTCAGCAACTGTAATATGACTTTAATATACTCTGTATGGTTCCTCTGATCTATCAAAACATGGATCATGCATTTCTGACAATCCTCTTTGGACCCATGCTGTGATCATAAGTGCTAGTAGATTGCAGGACACTTCTGTGGCTATATCCTACAAAGCAGGCCTGCTTTTTACAAATGCATTAAACATTAATACAGACAAATGTGAAGTTTTTTAGTGCAGAAGCTTTATTTGCCTGGACATGTATGTATTTTTTATTAATAATTTTTACCATACCACACACTTCTCTCTAGAATTTGAGCTCTGAGAATGATTCCTTGGACTCAGTAAATGTTTCATTTAAGACCAAGGGAACAAATGAAAATCGCTCAGATTTACATTTCAGTGAAATCTCATAAGTAATGCATGAACTGTGTTTCAGAACTGACTTGTACAGGGCCTTAAGTACCTTGTAACACTAGTCACCTTCCATAGGGAAACTACAGAGAAGAGAAATTCTTTCCCTCTTTCTTTTCCAAACTACAGAAAATTTGGAAGAATTGTGAGGGAGGCAACTATTGGTCATGAAAACTAAAAATGTTTATTTTTAATTATCAGGGAATGTCCTGATTTAGTTAGTTGTTACTGATTAGAGGATATCACAGAAAATACTTGTATTTTTGATATGCCAAAGTCACTGTCACCGTCAGGACTTTCAGTGTGAGTTTAATATGAATGGATAGGTCCACTGCCAAGAAGTCTGCTGATGGAAACAACTACACCAGCTCAAAACCCTTATGAAAGCTTCTTTCTAATGCTCGTCAGGTATTTTTCTTTGCTTTGTAGGATTTGAGATTGTGACTCCAGTTTTAAATGGATTGATTTATCTGACATGAAAATAGTTTTCCTATAAGCCTACAATAATCCACTATCACTGTGTACTGCTATTCTAAAGTTATTCCTAAAGAATGACCTGCTTTTATTATAAATAAACCCTTCCCATCATATACTGCTACTGCTACTACACATTCTTTTGCATGTTAACATAATAGTATGTATCACAGCTGACCTTTATTATCTATATAATCCTGCTGAATAGGATAGTAACTTCAATACTTTTTATTCAAATATAACCTCTCTTGTATAACATGTACTAGGCTGCCAGTTTAAGTTCTTGTGTGCTTAAATCTACTGCAAGGTTATAAAAACCTAGAAGAAATGCCAAATCATAATCAATGAACAATGTGTGTACATAGATGCAATATGAAGAGGAGAGAAATTAAAGATTTCAATGACAACTCTAAGCGGCTACTGTTGACATTAGAAATGCAAGGATTAAAATGATATCTGCATTGAAATGCTAACAAGTATGATGATTTAGACAGTGTGCCCTGTTTCTAATTATTATGCATAGCTCGCATATAACATAAGTAGTTGTAACCTTTGTGTGAAGAGCAAAGTCAGGAAATGTTAATCCATGGGGAAGCCATCACTTCTCTCCAACTGCCATAGAGAAACTCTAGCTGAAATGATTGCTCTTGTTCTCCAGTTCAGGGGAAAAAAACATCCTTTTGATGGTTAAATATCCCCTTTTATGCTGTGTATGTATTAGTCAAATTGATTCCCATGAGAGTTCTCCAGGCTTGTACAACACTATCATTCAGTGCATCTACAAAGAGAGCTGAAGGAGGGAAAATGAGAAATGTTAGAAAAAAATCTTGTGAAAACCTAGAAACAGCAATTTTATCAAAGATGGCAAGACTTCAGACTGGAGAAACAACATACAGGTTATTTGGAAAGATAACCTGTCCAGTGGGAAGGTCAGAATGTGACTTCACTTGGAGCTCAGGTCTTCTCTTCTAGAGACAGGCTAGTCACAGGTCTAAGGCCCAGTGTCATTTGGTGGGCACGGAGGGGCTGCTGGAGACAGGTCTAGGGAATGCTTTTGGCAACGATTTGTCTACAATGTTTATGCACATGTCCTACCCTCTCCAGGCCTGTTCTGGCTACTTATTGAAAGATTCTATGGCAAGGCCCTTTTTGACACTTTAACATGGCTTACAGGCAGAAGTTTCAGCTAAACTGCCATGGGTATTGAGTGCTAGGACAGGAAATTATTAAGAAGAGAAAAAACCATATGGCTGATTGCAAAGTGCAAACAGACTTTTAAAGTAAGTAGATATCACTCTTTGATAGTCTGATCATAATCCTCAAAGTTGTGCTTTTGCTGCTCCCAGCTTCATTGTTACTTCACTTAGTATCTGCATTCTGCTTGATTTAGTCAAGTAAGTAACTACTTCTTGCCCTGATTTTCATATTTCTGCACAAGAACTTGTGATTTGTTTTCATGCAAATCAGTGTTGTGCACAATTGTGCTATCACAATTGATTCTGCCATTGAACTTTTTTCACTTGGATCCATCCAGAAGATTCCTGTTTTTAAGTGTTGCAGTGCTTTGGCTTCTTAATCATCTTTCTCCAAAACAAATAGAGAATGTTAAAGAATGAAAAACTTAATTTAGAAATTTCTGTGTTCTTCAGTACTCTCTTGTGTATCTCATGTATTTTACATATACGTTCTTCAGTCCACGTGCTCTCTGCCATTGTGCATTGCAGAGGTGTTAACGCATAATGGTTGGAGTTGGAAGGCACCTTAAAAATCATCTTGCTCCACCCTCCCTACCCTAAGCACAGTTACACCGATACTTTTAGCTGATGGGTGAAGATTAGGATTCCTTTTAACTTTTTATGTAAAAAAATTTTGAAGTACAGAGAGGGAACTTGATTTTCTGAAAACAAAATGTAAGGTGTTTCTGAAATCCTAGTTTCAAATTTGCATGTGTTCAATCATCCCACCCCCAGTTTCCCAGTTTTGGGCTATGTTACATAATTCCAATGTTGTTCTGAGGAAAAATATATATTGAGTTTGGGCTCAGATCATTCCCAACCTCTTACAGGAGAAGGAATAGTTTATATTTTTTGGAATAGCTTGTGGCAATAACCTAGATCTTAGCAATAAACCTTATTTATATTCAAGAAGGCAAAATGTATACAGCAGCAATAACAGAGAAAAATCAATGGAAAACATAAGTGAGTATCAAAGCTTTACAACACAGGTGCAGTCAGAGGAAAAACTGTCTCCCTTAGTCATATTAGGTATGATCTGAGCAAACAAAGGTCTCTTGAGAACTAATCTCAACAACTATAGGTACTGGATCAAGGAAGTGAAAGCTTTGACTCCTACACAGTTACTTGAGATTTGAGCTGGACATGGTGGCTACCAGCGTGAGCTAAATCTGCAGAATGGAAATGCTGAGCTCTGGGGAGAAAGCGTGCTTGAAGAGAAGAAACTCTTTCATGGCTCAGCTTACTTAGAGTGTATCCTGTGTTTTAAAAGCATATCAATAACTCAGGAAGTGAATCTGTAGCTGTACTAGCAAAAATCAGTGCTGTGTCCTCAAACAGAATGGGCTGAAAATCAGGTCTTTAAAACGCAGAAAAATAAACCAACATTGAAGAAATTCAGGGTCTTGTGATTTTTCATCAGGTTTTATTCCTAGCAGTCACATTGACACTTCATAAATTGTTTTTGAAAATTTATTTTATTTGTTCATTAATTATTTTAACCTGACACTTTCAGGTTAGGCTACTATGATTTTTTTTTCTTAAAACCATTTTATTAATTTTTTTCCCATTAAATTGAACACTAACAAGTATGTTTAACATTTACATATAGATTTTCAATCTAAAAACATGCAGATGGCTGTCTTCTTTAAAAAAGTGCTCCTGGGATGAACTTGATATGTTAAATTTTAACTTGTGGTAAATTTTTACAGTTGAGTTACAAACCTCTGGGAAATGGTGGGGTGGGTTATCACAAAAATGCTAATACAACCCTAACTCCAGCAGTGATGTTGTAATATATACATCATTAAGTTTCCATTCTCATGGAACACTTGGTGTACAGAATATTTACATTCATAGTACTATAGTGTATCTTACAGTGTCCCTTCAGGTAACAGCAAAATGATAGTTTCTTGTAGAAAATTATGTGACATTATTCTAATATACCCATGCTGATTTAAGCTCAGAGAAGCTTAGGAGCAGGATTGTCATAATACAATATATATATATATATATACTTCCTATACTAGCCCAGAAAGTATTCAGACCCTTTTAACTGTTAGTTTAGTAGTTTCTCAGAAAATGGTGATAATTCAGAGGACTTTTTATCCTTCTGGCTTCTACAGTAATTGTATAATTTTTTTTTTTGTTAAAATAAGTCTATTATTCAGAGTTGCTTTGTGTAAGGTTCAAATATGAAACACTTTTTTCAATGTGTTTTTGCTTCCTGTTTGTATATTTACCAATTTATCTATGTAGGTTTTATACTAGGTGTCATTCACCCTTAAATGCTCACAGATAATTGATTTTCATTCTAACCCTAGCAGGAAAAGTTGTAAGGGGGAAATAGTTACATTATTTGGAAGGAGACAATTAGAATGCACCCTTTTTCTGGACTTTGAGAATGGCAAGGAAAACAGGAAAAAAAGGAAAAGCCTTTGAAAGAATGACTGTGATCTTTTGTCACTGAGGATGGACATTAAAGAACAGAGATCCATTGATGAGGGCAAAGAAAGACTAAGATTTACTAAAGTCAGGAAAGGGCAACAAAAGTTTGCATGAAGACACTTGCAGCACTTGAGCCTGCTGAACTATTCTCTAGCACTTTAGATTCATCCTGGCCAGCATGGCCACATTATTTCTGCTTTGCTTTATTGCCTGAAGATGAAGACACATTTATGTTTTTGAAAGTACAAGAACATTTGCCTGAACAGAGTAAAAAGCAAATTCTATATAAGTTACTGGATGTCTTTCAGACATTTTGAATGTAGAGAATAATTTTTGGGTCTGATTTTTGAGGATTGGTTCCAGGACTGAACCTGCAAGACTGCCCAACAGGACACGTGTGCATGTGCTGCTTGCATGATGCAAGTCAACAGACAAGCAGGAATTATTCATAACAGCTCTCCATGAGTGGAAGCCTAGGAGATAAGGTGGATGATGTGTGTGTCTCAAACACCTACAGCCAGGTAGCCTTGGAGCCAGCCAAGGATTGCTGGTAAGAACATGCTGTGAGAAAGAAGAGGGTATGGCTGGAGAAGGGGGCACTCGTGAAGGTGGGGCAGCACTTGTCTGGGGGACACATACTCGTTCTGGCTCCGGGAGATCAGCACAGCACAGTATAGCACGGGTGTAGGAATAAGGCTGAGAAGAAAATACGGGCTAGGGGTGGGTTCAAGACCACCAAAGACTCCCAAAGCTCTCTGAGCCATAAAAGAACAGACTGCACATGATAACTAATCTGCATAGAAAGTGAGAAAATCACCTCCAGGGCAGGGAAAGCTTATCTCTGAAAAGATACCCTCATGAATGCTCTCCAGGATTCTGGGCACCCCACCAGCTTGACTGATGCTAGAGACAGGGCTGGTAATTTCCCTTTCCTTCTCTGTCTCTCTCTTTAATTCAGCTCTCTCTCCCGCTCTGCCTCTCACTCTACCCCTTCATCCAAAAAGCACTGCTTCGGCTTATACTAGGAGATAAGGGACTACCATACCAATTTCCATGCCAAATGTATAATTTAACAATAAAATCCCATTCTTTTTTTTTGGGACTCTCTAACTTTTGTGTTTCCATTTGACCACAAGCATACACAAACCTTGAGTGTTGCTTTCCCCTTAGGGTGCAATGCCACACCATGTTGCTAAATAAGTTATGAACACTAGGTATGAATGTTCTGGAATAAACACTGAGGTATAACAGCCCAAGTAAAGGTCCCATGTCTACTAGAAGGTAACATCTTTTGTTCTCAAAATACATGTAGAATTGAAATGACAGATTAATTCTAATGGTGAAGAAAGGGCCATGGTGAATCTTTTGTGCTGAAAATGCATTTGGGCTAAGACTTTTCCCAGAATAGATCTGAAAAGCCATTTTGTAACATTCCAGTGTAATTAGTAATTCACAGGAGTTATGACTGTATCCCTGCAGAGCTTTGTTTGATCCAAAACACACAGCAGCTACCAAGTACTCTTCTGTAGAGTGCATGCAGCTATAAGAGAATGACATTTGAGTTAATTAATCTGTGGAAATACTTTTAGAGAGAAAGACACTAATGTTGAAGACTTGTCAGATTCTGCTTTCTGAAAATACTTTTGTGACAAAAGATACCAGCAAGAGGCTTCAGTACCAGCACAGCACCTTGTTAATCTGTTCCGTTTTGTTTCTCTGCATTCAAAGAGCAAGTAGAAATTTTCTGTTGGAATGAATCAGGACAACAAAATAGGAACAAAAATAAAGCTCCACCAGAGAAAAAAAGTGCATTTTTTTTTTTTTTTTTCTGCACCGACTTCACTAAAATTGCTGCTGGTCTCTGTAGACTTCTCCAGCTTTTTGAAACCTTAGCTCATGGCAACAGCTGTAGCATGTATAGGTATCTAATTGTTGTTATGTTTATGCTTGTGGATAGAAGCTTTCCATTTTAATTAGATTTTCTTTAAGTACTGTCATCCTCTTGAGGCACTAAACCTTGAGTTTTTTTCCGTTACTTTGCCCTGTCCTGGTGAGGGCACTGGTGAGAATGTAGGACATGAAAAACATGACCAGCATTTCACTTTAGAGAATGTAGGCATTTACTGCTATTGGAGAGGATCTTCTCGTGGGTATATTGGAAGTGTGTTTGGTGGGGCTGGGAGGTTATTGTCATTAGAATAAACTCAGAGCTCAGATCTTGCTTTTAGATGTGGAGGTTGCCAGCCAGCTGTCAAAAATGACTGAATTAAGTATCTTAATAAAAATAGCTGAACTGAGAAATTATTTTAGTCTTCTTGCTCAGTCACTTATTTTATTGTGATTAAGGTTTGTAATTTAGAAATACAGAATAAAATGGTATGTTTTACAGGCATTTAAGTTGAATGATCCTCTGTGGCTAGTAGCTTGCACCATGAATTTTGTACAGACTGTAATTCCATCAGAATCATTATGTTGGCAAACTTTTGCCATTTTAACAATTTTTGAAAAAAAAGTTTGATTTATTTAATTGCAAGGGCAGATGAATACCTGATCCTAAATGGGGAGAAAAGTATTAAAATACACAAATATGTGAAATTTCAAGAAGTTATCTACACAGAAGAACTTGAAAAATTGAAGAAGTGAGAATGTGATTGTGAGAATACCTTTAGATATTTAACTATTTGTCATCATAGTCTATTTCGGCTCATTTTTATGCTGTTGAATATGTACACTTACAGTATGTCCTGGGCATACACAGAGACTGTCTTTTGAGCTTTGGAAGAAAGGAAGTGGTCTTAGGCAAGAAGAAGTGTGACATACTCCAGTAGCTTCCCCTGTTTGGTCAAGGAGGTTCCCTAGACGTATATTTTTGGAAGCACTTGCCCTTGCCCCATGATAAAATCGGTCATTAGAAAGAACAAGACAAAGGCCTGCAGAGCAAGAACACATTCAGAAAATATTAGACATTAGATGGCTAAGAGACAACGGGAGAATTCAGATTCTGTATACTGACCTTATGATCCCCACAAATGGGACCTGTGAGAACACTGGTTGTGACATTTCTCCGTGTTACTTAGTATGGCAGGTAAACTTGTCAGCTGAAAGGGGAAATTCTGAATGGCAGTATTACATATTCAGGATCAATGAGCCTTGACTGAATATCTTTCTGTGTAATTAAAGATCCTGCCTATATCATGAAGGTTGATTTTATCCTCTGCATCTTTGCATTCAGACAGAAGAGAGATGGTTTTCTGCAGTGGAGTTAAAAGGATGCATTGGATCTGTGATGGGCTGTGAGGTTGCTAGGGCATTGCAAGCGAAGGCAGTTAATTATTTTAAAAGTTGGAGCTGGTCAGAAGTTCATGCCTGTTTCTTTCTTAGAGATACTTACAGAATGCTCTTTTGTAAGTGCACTCCTGAATTCACTGGGTCCTTTGGAAGTTACCAGCTTTAGAGTTTTATAATTTTACATCTAATAAGTTGCTTCTTTTTCTCCTCATAAATGGAAGAAAACAAATCAAAGACTTTGCATTTGAGACATAATTTGGTTCCTCTCCTCATTGCTTTCTAGGTAGTCATTGAAGTTCCTGTCTCTTTGGGCAGTGTCCACAGTGATACAGTCCACATTTTATTCTTGCTTGTCTTTCCGCCATTCTTCACCAAATATAAATATGCAATAAGAGTTTTTGAGAAAACCTCAATTTTAATTGCTTTCATGGAACTTCTTTTCAGGCCTCTCTGTGTTCATTTCTCTTTCTAGAGAAATTTATTAAGGTGAAGAAGAAGACAAGAATGTGTAGGTTCAGTTAGCACTGCCCAGTACATGTAAGGATCAGACAACTATTTTACTTAATTCTTCATATAAAGACTGTTAAACTCAGTGATATTTTCAAAGTCATTAATTTGTATCATGTTAAAGCCAATTAGCATTCTAATTTGTGGGGGTTAGTCTGTGGCTTTTTTTTTTTTTTTTCTATAAAAGTATATAATAATAGTAACAGAGTTTTGAATAATTAGAAAACAGAAAAAAATCTGAACTGAAAAAACTGTCTTGAATATTTTGGTACCAGAATTTTCTTCTCCCAAAGGCACTTAAGATCTGAAAGAACAAGGTAAACATCTGGCTGTGGTGAACTCATGCTCAGGAGCAATGACTTGAAATTTACTCCTGCTGTCAAATATCAGTGAAACTTTGTACTACACTCTACAGGTAAGAATTAATTATCATCACCATTTCTTAGCACATTTTGCAAGATGCTTAACATTTTTGGGACAACCTCCTGTATTTTAATAGTCTGTTATTATCTTGGTGGATTTGGAAAAATGTTAATCCTGGAAAACAAACTAATCTCCCCAAGAGGAGGGTAGAGAACTCCATAGGAAATGGATCCAACTTCATCTGCCATGCTTTTTCTGTTTATATCTCTGCCTTTCACAACAAAGACAAAGTTGATACTTTTTACTAGTTTAGGAAGGTTATTTGCTATTCTGGAGACAACCGGAAATCTTTGGGATGACTTTTTAAGAAGCATAGTATTTGAGTATGAAAATTAAATGTGTACCTTCCTTCTTAAACAAATTCTTCTAAACTGCTTATTATGTCTCTGTCAACAAAATGCTTACATGTGAGCTCAACTCTGTGGTTCAAAACAGAACTAGTATTATGTGGAGGCATTCTAAATGAAAGAGAGAAAGAACAGAGTTGTAACTTTTGTCAAAAATATTGTCAGGAAGTTATCTCAGGTTTGAAATGGAATGAGAGGGAGCAAGGAGAAAGAGGCATTTGTCACTGAATATCTATTACCCTAGTGAAAAAGTCACTGACCTTTGGGATTGAGGATCCTCCTTCAAATTGTAGCCCTAGAGCAGGCCTGCAAGCTAAAATGTTAAACTGAGTTATCGTTTTATTTTTCTGCCACAAACTTTCTTGTGTTTCTTAAAATGTGATTGGATAATTGTAGATGGATGAATTGCCAAATGTAGACTTTTCTTTAAGTATCGCCTCAACCAATTACACAAGAACCACAGTGGGTGGAACGCGTTGCCCTCCGCAGGGAATGACACTGCTGCTGTGAAGTGAAGCATTTGCTCTGTGTATGGCAGGGATGTCTGGGATCTTCCTGCCTATTATCACTGAAGTGTTGTGGATACCATCAGGGTAGAATACCATGTTTTCACATCTTCCATTTTATCTATGCATCTATGAGGCTTCCTTCCTGAGAAGTTTCATAAGATCCTCCATACTGCTGTTCCTCTTTCTTCCACTTCCGGCTGCCACTTCATTACAAAAGGCTTTCAGTGTACCACATTTTGAGCAGTGTGAAGGCTAATAGCAGAGAAGATCATGGATTTTATACCCAGCAGCTGTATTCTCAGTTATTGTCATAGCAGAGGAATGTACAATACATTTCTAAGTACTTCAGAGACAAAGCTGACCCCTTCTGGGATAACTTGCCGAAAGGTCTATCTAGTGTCAGTTTGTCAGTGCAGTTTTCTTTCTGAAACCTGTAATTGAGAACAAGGGGAAAAGTACATTTTGCAGGAGCTCCTACAAAAATGCAAGTACCAAACTGAAGGTAGCAGTGAGCAAGGTTGCAATTGCTAGTGGAAGATGGCTTGAGAATAAATTGATTTTATACCTAGCAGTTTTATAGCTCCCCTTCTCAAGATAATAAAGATATGGTGCAGGTTACAAAAATTCTATCACAGCAATAAAAGCTTTATAAAAATACTTGAAAACATCTTATTTTTATAGATATATAGCTGTGTAAAATATAGTTTCAAGTGAAACATATAATACCAGTTTGAATATAACATTCAACTAACATTGCTGTCAGTGCAATGCACATACCCCAGCGGGTTCATATTTTGGATCCATGCTTAGTTTTAATCAGGACTAACTCCAAATTTCATATTCAGATGAGTAAATAAGTATTGTTTTGGAGCCCACAAACATTTTTGTACATGTACAGAAAACAGTGTATTATGATCTCCCATTATTTTTGCATCAGAAATAATTTACTCTTGTGTTCCCTTTTGTCTCTGTTAATCAAGTGTTTGAAATTATTTTAATGCATAAAGAAATGCATGTACAATGGAATCCCCTATTACTCATATTTGCAGTTTACTGGGGATATAAAAAACTCAAATTTAAGTGTCCACTCTGGCCTTGCATCAAAATCCCAAATCTCCATTTCTCACATTATAAGCAATGGCTGTAACTGAAAATCTCCTGATGTCTTTGGGATTGGGAGTGTATTTGTATCTCCACAGTTAGGATCTGAAATATCTCAAATTTGAAAAAAAAAAATTCTTTTTCTTGCTCATCTTTGGAGGGACAAATAGGGGAGAATGTTCTCTTTGATGAAATAAAGGAAACTGTTCTTCATCTTCAGTTAAGATTGAGTTTTTCTAAAATGCAGAAGTTGATTAATATGCTACTAATGTAATGCTTGAAAATCTTGTTCATCCACTTGCTTATAACTTCATCAAGAACCTCCTGGTAGCAAAGTGTCAGCTGTGTCCTGCATATATCTCAACACCCAACAAACCTGAGCCTTCTTCATCATTCTTTGCCACACAATCTATTTTTACAAGCATTTTATATCCTCCCTGCACAGAGGAGGGAGAGTCTAAAATTAGGCTCCTAAATTGCTAGGTGGGGAGGTAGGGATTTTCAAAATCTTGTAGTGACTCATAATCAATTCCTATTAAATTAATTCAGATTTCTACATTTTTAATACAAGTGAGAACAATTTTGAACACTGGGCAAGAGGCCAAATAATAACACATTGCTTATGGACACTTTTTTGGTAGAAGAAAGACTGTTAGGAACGTAGCACATTATTGAATTATGAAAAGTAGGAAAAAATCTGTTATAAGAAATATAGGGCAAAACACCCTCTCCCACAGACCATTATGTTCAGTGTCAATAGACTACATATCATATAAACAAATAGCTGTTGATATTAAAATAAAATGGATTTTCATGGGAAATAGAGTACCACACTTGCACCTTTGTAAAAAGTGTTGAACACAGTTTTAATATAGCATTCAAAAGCTCTTCATGGAATAAACAGGAAATATAATCTATCAATTCAGTAGCCAGTCATCTGACAGCCAAAGACTAAGGGAATTCTTGTTCGTTGGCCTTTTTATGGTTTTTTTTTTTTTTTGGTAATACTTTCATGAAAGACTTATGAAATTCCACTTTTAATTCAGAAAAGAACATGTTCATGTGAATCCCACCACTTCATGCTGAGGTTGTTTAGTTATAGGGCAGAATCAGGCTACTAAGTTGTTCTACTTTAGTGTTACTATTTTGGTTTTCTTTACTCAAGGTGTTTTTCAAGTTTCCTATAATAAATGGAACTTTCCCATACTTTCTCAAGGGAATGGATGCATTCTGTGCTTTGCTGATATTGTGAAAATGTAGATGGGAGCCACTTAGTAGGATTTTTCCATCATAAGTTTGTCACTGTGTTAGGTGAAGCAGTGACACTCTAAGCATTAGGAGTTGTATACTTTGAAATCACTCTTCTGCTTATTTATTTTCTGAGTTTTTTCAAAAAATGATTTTTTGTATCTATGTTTTTATCTTAGAGTAGCCACTTAAGCAGAAAACTAGCAACTACTACATGAAAATTATTTAGCTATAATTAATTCAGTATTACAGAAATTCTCAACTTTGGTGGTCATGTGTTTTTTGTATTCTTCAACCCCTACATTTTAGATGAGATTTGCACTTCCAGTTTTACTTAAGTGCCCGATATTGTGTAACTGAAGCTATTCTTTATCCTTTTTATTGTATTTAGCTTATCTTTTCAGAATGCCATGACGATCATGTTTGCAGTTCAGTAGGCAGATGCTTTCTGGACATGACTGGGTATTTCTGAGCACAGATAATGAATTCAGGGAACTTTTTAATCCTTGGACTGTTGCTTGAATTCTGTATCAAGTGCACAGCTGCTGAAGCTGTATCTTTCATGCACAGTGAACCACATTGAAGAACCCTTTGAATACGTTAACTCGTGTACAAGTGAATGCCTACACTATAGTTACTTAGCAGAAGACCAAGGCTTGATTTCACATTTAATCACACTGAGAAATTGCATGATTCCTTCAGTCAATTCCACCACTTCCAGAAAAACTTGTATTTTAGGGGAAGATGAGGGACATGCATATAAATACCAGGTTGATTTTGCCTTCAGTCTGATGAAATGTGGGCAGATACTGCAGAACTCACCCTTAAAAACTGAAAAAAACTGTGTCAGAGTTTTTGTATAAATTGCAGAGGACAAATACCAGGAAAGGGCTGAGTTGACCTTGAAACAAAATTAGACTCTGAAAATTATCTATTCTCAAACAGCTGCTTAAATTCTGTCAACAGCTTTGCTCTCAGACCATTTTCCGGTGATGGGCATCAGCAGCACTGAAGGCATTGTCAGAACTGATTGCAATTGCCTCTTGTTAACAGTCTCAATAAAAAGAGACTGAATGTGCCTTAGGACTAGGTATATCTTCTCTCCAAAGGTGGTCATCTCAGTGGATGCTGAAGAGCAATAATTTGTCGATTATGTGTATGCTACCTGATGTGGAGAGCAGAGTGCCTCAGGCTGTTCCACCAAATGGTAAGTCAAGCTTTTGAGTGGAGCGTAACAAATAAAAAATTGTTCTAATGCAAAGCGCAGAAACAGTACAGCCTCACTCTGCTGTCTCAGCAGTTCTTGTCCAGCCATTTGGCCCCTGTCCTCCCACAGCAGGCATAAATCTGACATAAGCATTGTATTGCTGGCTGTGTGGGTGACTGGAGAAATGTGTAATTTTGTGCTCGCACTTGATCCAGACCACATTTGTTCTGCCAGGGGGTCAGAGAATACATATATTAAGTAAGGATGAATGTTGAACCATGACTTCAAATGTCTCAGACTCCTTCTCCAAAGCATTCAATTTAAAGTTTAGCAGGGTTTAATTTATATGAAATAGCAAATGCTTTTTAGGATTTAGTAAATGACTTCTCTAGCTATATATTTCCTGTAGAGAAAAGTGATACAGTTGCAATTAAGAATTTTAGAAGAAAAACGAAAATTCGACTGCTTTAATTTTCAGACTTTTTTCAACATCTTTATTGCTTACATCCTTCTGATTTCAGGGAAAATTTATTTTTGCCCACAAGAAAAAGGGGCAGGGTAAAGACTGAAATTAATGTCTCAGTTTTGAAATTTCCTTCTTCTGGAAAAAAGAATGAAGGTAACTAAGGAGGGGCATTAGAATTGAAAGACTCCTCTTTCCCTCTGTCTTGCAGAAAATGGGACAAACATCAAGGAAAAAGATTCCCTGTTAAGAAATTTTCTGTTAAAAAAAATTATTTATGAGCTCTAATTCATATGTCTTCTAATATGTTTCGAGAAGATGTAATTTTTTTGGTAATGCATACTTATTTAAGACCAGGAAGTCCTGAGCTCAAATCTATCCTGGATATGGTTTATTATGGCCATTGGTGAAGGAATGAAATGAATACCACAGTGCAATTTGGGATGTAATACAGTAGTACCAGTTCAGATATTACATTAAATTCTACTGGAAAATTGTTCTGGCACTCTTTACACATTTTTAAGAAATCAAGACCAACAGCCCTTATCTAAAGGAAAATATTTTAGTGTATCTAATCACACCTTGCCTAAGGAGCTGTTGTTTCTCTACACAGAAAATGAGCTTCCTGATTATTTCTTGATTCTTCAGCACAAAAGCATTTTTGGAATATGACTACTAGTGCTGTACTATTTTCTTTAGTAGTTTAAAGACCAGCCTTTGTTTCCAGGAGATGACAAATGAAATCAAACCAAACCAACAAATCAGATATAACTATATTTACATTGTTAGACTTCTAGGCATTTCCTGTGAGGGCAGAAGTTGAAATCTGCCACTGGGGCTGGAGTTTTCATTTGTCATCTTTGCTCTGATTTCCTTTCTTCAGACAGACCCAGCATCTTCAAAAACAAAATTATTTGCTATCAGGACAGATATGATTAATACATACTACAGCAAAAGTCTACTAGGATACTAATATGTATCCTCTGTTATAAAGTATAATAATCATATGAAAAAGTTATTGCTCTCCCATTTTGATTTAAAAAGTGAAAAGTATCTGGTGGTATTTGAAAGACATGGTGCAACGCAGCATAAATATGAAGCGTAACATTATTCAGATTTAATACATAATACCAGCCTTCTTCCAGAATGTGTTGATGTAACAGGCCAATTAATTTTATAAAATGATAGATCATTTGTAAAGTGATATACTTAGGGTGAGGTAATTGTGTCAGTGGAAAGATTGCAATTTCAAGGAGCCATGCCCAAATGCTGTTTCAGCATATCACTAATTAGCACACTACTCCAGACTGTCCCAGATTAATATCTTCTGCTGTGTGTACTGTATATAGCTATTAATAATGATTGATTACTGAACAGAGTTGTTGTGAACCACTGAAACCATATGATAAACTTGCTGGAACAGGATGGAGAATTTTTCTGTTCATATTCTGTTAGCAGTAAAATATTGAGAAGTGTGGTCTGGCGTTAGGGCAGATTTTAGTGATTAGCAGACCTTGATTAGAAGCTGTAGAATTTTCTTTGCTTGTTTTGTTTCCTTTTTAATATTAAGATGTGACCTTTCAAACTTACACATGAAAAAGCAGTGAGAACCACATGTGTACACACCAATAGGAAATGGTCAAGACATTAGGGCATTCCCTGCAAATGATGCTGCATTAATTAATCTCAATTCATTCTAATTACAGACTTCAGTCATCTGAGTGCCTTTACTGCCGCACACTGTTTCCAGGGATATATTTTCCTTGTTGGGGCTGCTCCATTTTGAATAACTAATCAAACTTCCATTGAACAAGTACTTGAACATCAATTTGTTGCATCTGAAAGTGCTCTAATCACTGTCATACAAACTCAGGCTGCCTCTTGATGTGGTTAAATGAATGTTTAATTTTGTAAAGTAGAACAGATACAATAAAGCATCTGAGAGATCTATGTCAAAGTAGCTAACGGCCTGTTTGGCAAAGGTACTAACCTCGTGTGGGGAACCCTGTCTGAAATCTCCACTCTGAAGAGGGTATACAAGGGTCCTGCAGCCAGGCAAGAATGATCAAGCCTTTTAGCCACTTGCTGTTTTAGAGCTGGACTTCCCAAGAAGCAACTCCTTCTGGGAAAGAAGCAGCATAACATGATTAACAATGTTCAAGGTTTTAGAACCCACTGTAAAACTTAGTATCGCCAAACCATTTTTCCTTTTCTCACCCAGCCAAAGCCAAATGAAAATAATTTCACAGGGATCTTCCTTTACAATCCTAATTAATATTTCAGGGTTTTTAAAATAGCTTTCTACCAATTTTAAAATAATAATATCAATAAAAACCCCATGTACAAGAAAAATGCAGCCATGACCTCATTTTATATATTAGTGCATATTAAAAATTGTTCATATGCTAAATTTTGCCATGAGCTCTGAGATACCAAGCAAAAATATGCCAAGGAATATTGGTATTTCTTATACTTGTAATACCTACTGTGTGCTCTCACAGAGGACAAACGGAACTTGCCCCTAACTGTTTGCCTATATATAATTGCAATAGATTTTAGCTACATTTTTGTCCTTCTCTGCAGTACCCGTGTGGTAATAAGACCCAGGAGGGATGCATAAATTAGCTTGTACAACATTATGGTATTCCAATGTATGAAAAAGTGGAAATATACCATTTTTACTCTCTCTGCTGTTCTATGAAGTGGGAAACATCTAAATGTTCTTCTCACATATGTCTGGGTGGTTCTACTGTGCTTTATGCAACAATCAGGCTGGTTTCTTTAGCGCCTTGCTGAGGGGAGTGAACACACTGGGACATGATAGAATAATGAATAAGTCATGGGGTATGAGATTGCTATATTTGTGAGTTGGTTCCTGCATCACCCACTCTCTTCCTTCTGCCTTAGTGAGAGAGCAGGTTTTCTTCCCTTGTGAAGCAAAACCTGTTAGTTTGGCTTGTCCATCCTGAAGAATAATTACAAATGTACTGGAATATATTCAGTAATTAACCTCCAATGACAAAGCATCAACCTCAGGGAGAATCTACTCACTATATAGTGTTTGGCAAGAGTGTAAAAATTTTGCTCAAATAGTAAGGATGCATCAGCAAGGAAAGAGAATAAAAGGCAAGATCAAATTCAAGATAAGTGGAGATTCTGATATGAGCAGGATACTCCATATTTGCCTCTGACTTCTGTTTTGGCCATGGAGCATTTCTTCATTGGATGCTCCAAGGGATGGAATGTTGCCATTCACCCATTGACACTGTGGTCTCTTCTTGTTCCCACATTGTTTTCCCTCTCTTTGAAGACACTTGGAGATCTTTAGTAGAAACAGCCAAGAAAGAGATATGGAAATGTGGACACAATGGAAATTGTGAGATGCAGATGGTAGGCCTACACCTCTTCTATTGTGAGATTAGTCTAGGACGTCACTATTCTAGGAAAAACATTCTGTGAAGCCTCATGACCACAAAATAGCTTCTTTGAGATGGGAGTTGAAGAAAGGGAGTAAGTAATGGGAAAGCACAGAAGAAGTATGCAGGCTTAAGAGAAGCTCAAAAAAAGGTCAAGGAGACATGGAGATTTGAAGAAAAGGCAAAAATATTCACAGCACACTGAAAGCCAATTCACAGGAAAGCTCCAAGCTGCCTAAGTGCTAAGAAAGCTAGGGCAAAATCCTTGTGCCAAACATGCTTAACTGCAACACACAAGGCAATGTGGCATTGTGATGGGCTGTCATGAGACAACTTGCGCACATATAGCAGGATAGAAGGATGCCAGCTGCATAAATTTAATTTTATTCATTTTATAAGATGTCCTCTTATTTTTGGTTTGATTTTCATTTTTTTAAATTTTAATTTCCTCACATTCACCACTCCTGCAACTGTTTCTTCCCTGATATTGACAAGTATGTAGGAAACACATTATGCATGCAAAGGAATACAGCTGACATTAAACTTTCAACAAGGAAAACTGTTCCACTTCAATACTCTAAACCTTACTGTGTAGCAGACCAGCTACTTCACCTCCATGAGAAAAAACTGCAGTAGCTACTCCTCCTAGACAAAAGGCTAACATAATTTGATATGGCCCTTTTATTTGTTATTTAATCAAATACAGGAATATGTGGCAATTTTGCAATAAATTAAGAGCACTTCACTTGAAATGTGCAATCTAATTACCCTATTTTGCACAATAATGTAGCAAATTTCTTACCGTCTAAAAGGGTGGTTTTGTTTTTTTTGAAAACTACATGATGCCTCATGCAATTTCTATACTTTCAGGGAGCAAGATTAAGAGTTTTTATTTTATAAGTGAAAAAATCATACAAAAGAAGGGTAAAATAAAGACCTCATAAGGCAAAGATTGTCAATAAATATATATAGACACTTGAGTGAGAGGGTGATGGTGTAGTGGAGTCCAAAATCCTAGTTTGTGAGTGAGATGATACCTTGAAATAATTCATGTACCAGACAGCAGCCTCAGCTATGAAATTAGTAACTAAATTGTGAAGGACAGATGGAATTAGAAAATTCAGCAGGTGCCTGCAGAGGATCTGGCAGTGCTCCAATAATTTGCTGACTTCTAAGGGAGATACACGTGGATATTAGTGGGAGGAAGATTTCATCCTAGGATCAGTAATCTTTGATTTATCAGTCAAAATGTTATCTGGTCCTGATGTACTTGCTTATTTAAAACAGATCTAGGAGAAACTTTACTTCAAAATCAAACCAAAAAGTGCTTTCCACACCTCACCCTTCTTGTCCAAAAAAGTCCATAGACAATACAGCAGCCAGACTGGATATTGGAAAGGTGGTTCCGACATGGGGATAGCCAAGGAAAAATCATAGCCTGACAATGTGAGAAGCAAATGACAAAATAATTAATAGCCAGGGAAGGGTTTGACAGCAGTAGAAAGCAATCTGGAGATAGCTATAAGTCTGATGCTTCACTGCCTCTTGCTCATTAAAGATCATCATATGGCTATATAAGTAGTAGTATAAGTTGTAAACTATTTTTCAATAATTTTTGTATTTTTAAAGTTAGGTTATCGGAAATACACACACCCAATAATTATATACAACATATGTAAAAGGAGTGTTTACTTTATCCAAAGTGAGAAAAGCTGATATTTCACTGAGTATCTCTAGTTAACAGATAATGTCAATAGAATAGGATGTTATCACAGGGTAATGTTCTCCTGCTGCTTGATAAGTGCTGAGTCGAAAGCACAATGTTTATTTTCAAGGCAGGGGACATTGATTCTGTGACAACTTTCTATTTCAGTGACATTCTTGCTATTACATTAGATTGATGCACTTATGACCATTTTGTTTAATGGATATTAGTTTAGTAAAGTGACAGCTGCTTATTGTGTGACTATTCAATATGCTAACTACAGTCTGATTGGCTTCAAGGAAAGAACTTGACTGATAAATGTAAAAGGTACAGACTATTTTAAAAAAGGGGATTCTGAACATATGAAAGAAGTACTTAATTTTTTTATTCTTAATAATTCTGCTGTAGGATAGATTGTTTACTTTGCAGGATTGCATTTTGATATAATGCTCAACAACAGTAATTTTGTATTGAAAAAAGAAATACAGTAATAATGAACATCGCTCTGGAAAACTCGATCCACTGAATGTTTGAGCATTTCAGCTGGGAGCTTTTCCCAGGTAAAAACTGGCAATTTGTTCTTTAGAGAAAAAACAAATAACAAAAATGCTTTCACTACTGGAATTACTATTTTACTACTTTGGAGTAGACTATGTAACACATTAAAACCAGACAGCAGATGAATTCCCAAGAGTAAAACAACCTTTTACTGTAAAACACTTTCACTGCAAGTCATGGAGTAAAGTTCTAGTGTGTGCTCTCTCTCCTTTTTACATTCGTGAATATTTTAGTGTCATTACCAAAGTTGAACTTTAAATTTTTTGTACTTTTTTTCACCTTGTAAGAGAAGGGAAAAGGAGATTTTTTTTTCACTACACTGAGTTTTAGGCCTAAGAAAATGTTTCATACAAACCAGGTTGTTTTTCATGGCCGAAAGACAAAGTCAAGTGAATAAACATCATTTATCCTTCAGAAAAAAACCCCAAACAAACCTTATTTGAGTAGCAGCTAAGGAAAGCCCTACTTAACTTTTCAAAATTGGCATTGCTTTCATGTGAGCAGCAGTGGAAACAAGAGAAGGTAGTAGAAGAGTTTAAAAGAATTCAATCCATATTCCCATTGAGGAAAAATGCTTTTCTGCAAACGTAGTATCAACCATGTCCAGCAGTAGTCCTATTGATTTTAATGAGTTAAAGTACTTTATTACACTGAAAGTCACAAGGAATGTGACCTGGATGATCTAGCGGTAAAGCAGAGGACTTAATTATTTCTATTTCCTTGTCAGTGCAGTAATTTTACACTGCGCATTTAGGATAATGTGGGAGGCATAGTGCATGCATTTGTACATGTGTGGGAGAAAACTAGGGAAAAGTAATTACTTGAAGCCTCCTCACATGCAGTCAGGAAGCAGAACATTACCGTACATTTTATTAAATGACATAATTTAAAAAAACATTCTGAAAATTTTAAGAGAGCTCAGTTTAGAGGGTCACTGTAATAAGCAAATTTCAAACTACAGATGTAGTTGGTATATATCCCAATACGATCTTTAATGGCAGTCAAAAACTCTCAAAGCATGAAGGAATGTGCTTGGTGATTTTTCTTTCAATCCAGATCAGATATTGGAAAAAGACTTTCTCAGCATTTCTACTTGCTTTTTTCCTTGAAATCTGTAAAGTGATACAGAAAACACTTTGAAATTTGAAAAAAGATTGAGTTTGGTGTAAGAGAGAGATAAAGACTGGTTCAGGTAATGTTCATTCATAAACCATAAGCCAAATTTTCTACTGATGAAAGCTATTTTTTATTTACAACTAAGCCTATGTTGGTATAATTTTTTTCCTCTTGGATGATCCCTTTTCTCAGGTGTCTGTTATCTTTCATAGCTATAGGAACTCCACCATTTCCTTTCAATGAGAAAGACATGTCAAGGACTGGACAATGGTTATTGAGGGTTATTGGTTATTTTACACACTTCTGAACTTCTAAAAAATCTTAAAAAACTTTTGAAAATCTTAAAAAAGGACATGATCTGGATTTAAATACCTGT
Source organism: Onychostruthus taczanowskii (assembly GCF_017590055.1). NCBI lineage: Eukaryota > Metazoa > Chordata > Aves > Passeriformes > Passeridae > Onychostruthus > Onychostruthus taczanowskii. The sequence continues at coordinate 11,724,349 of NW_024499239.1, read as the reverse complement.
AGGCAGCCAGAGGATTATTTTAACTCTCAAATATTGCCATGTATGCAGTAAAAATCACATTAAAATGATCTCAGGTGACAGGTAGGTATGTAGTTTCTGAAGAAACTACAACTCTGGCATAAAATCCTAAAAATTTGACTTTTTAACTAGTAAGATAATATTTTTTGGCAAAATGGGAAATTATTCTTAGCGTGCTGCTGATACTGATGTACACTGAAGTCTGAGAGAAAGGAGCAGATATAAAAAATAAAAGCCTTGGTCTTGAGCATTTAATCACTTACATTTCTTTATAGTGTTAGATCTCATCGGTTTTTCTCAGTGCCACAAGGAAGATCTGTGAATGGAGACACAGCTTATCAAGGCCATATTTTCATTTCCTAGCAGTAAATGTAGGGCTCAGTGAGACAGAAGCGTTTCACTGGCTGGATCTGCTTTGAAGTGGTTACAGGGTTTCTGGAGAGAAAGGGAGATGGTGTTTTCTAAGATTTATGCAGGAAACAATTTCTGCAATGTTTCTCATGAAGGCCCTGTCTGTAGTTTGTAGGACAAAGAAATCAAATTACAGTAAGAAAATCTGTAACTGCCCAGTCCTGACTCCTGCTGGGACAGGTTGATTGCCCCAGGATCCAGAAAATACTTCATCTGTGAAATGGAGAAGAAAGTTTACATATAGGTAAAAACCCAGTGTCATCTGATCATGATGGTTAGGAACTGGAGCTCTTTCCATACATTTCACATCCTTGGAATAAAAGAGCCTGTTGAAAGCAAAGCCAAGTCGTTAGTGCCTATGACCACCCTGATTCCAGCTGAGTTGTATTACTCTTGGGACAAATTCTGAACTTGTAAGAAAAGGGAAGAGAAAAACCAGAAGAAAATTACTGGACCCTCATTCTCACTGTGGAAAAAAAGAGTGTGGTAAGGAAGACTTTTAGCAATAATAATGTGTGAGAGGTAGTTGAACCTGAGCAGAGCTGTGGAATCTTAGACAATGAAATAAAGAATAAAGAACTGTCTGTCTAAGAAACAGTTTGCTTATCAGAAAGATGAATTAATTTACTACTGACAAAAATGACAAATCAATCTAACAAGATACCTGTCAAAACTATCTCTCTGTTCACTTTCTTATCTAGAATATGCCCCATAAACCTATAGATAAAAAGAAAGACTTAAGAGAGTAGTTGGAAATTAGCCTGATTTGTACCCACATGCTTTCATTTGCGTCCACTGCTATCAAGTGATTGACAACATAACATAAATCAGTTTTTTTTTGCTTATTAATACAATATGAACTGCAAAAAGATTAAAGTCTCATTTACATAACCTGAGATGAAAAGAGGTGAAATATTATAATTATCTTTTCAAGCTAAATTTGCACTGCCATTTAAAATTAACCTATGCAAATGACAGGTTAAACCCCAGGAAAGCTCTGGCTCTGTTTGAAAAAAGTACAATCAAATTCCAATCATGAGTATGTTTTTATGCTAGCCCTTCAATTAGTCACTTGAATCCATAAATATATGTCAATATAATGTAAATTATTTTTTGGACTTGTTTTGTTCTTGGCTTTTAGCCCCCCCC
>NW_024499239.1:11532508-11722708 GCF_017590055.1 Onychostruthus taczanowskii | reverse complement strand
CCCCCCCCCCCCCCCCCAAAAGATACTAGGTTTTGAAGTCTGCATCCTTACTTGTATTGAGTAGCAATAGCATTAATTATCTATAGGGTAATGGGATGTGTTGCTTAGCCCAAGTAAGGATAGTTAAGCATAATTATGTCCACAGGTAAGCTGAGGATCTGTTTTTATCGTAGTTCACAGGTGTATGGGATGATTTTGGTAAGATTTGCAAGAGCAACAGTTTTTAAAAGGATCCTGGTCCTTTTGTGAATCCAAGAAGGAAGAAGATTGTATATATTTGGCTTCTTGTCAGCAGAATTACAAGTTCAAGAACATATCAGCTAGGAACCTCCATTACACCTTGGTTTATACATAGACTGAAAATATTTTCAAAAAAGAGAAGAGAGCTTACATTTCCATGTAATTCCAACCTGACATGGGAAGAACTTGGATACAGATGCAGACACAAATAATCTTCCTTAGCAAACTGACATGTTTCATCAGGTGGATCCAAGAAAATTGAATATGTTAGATGAGCTATGAACTTGTCCTTAATCATGTGCCTTCTAGGCAGATATTTCACACTTGGCAGCTGGAGGTCTCCTTAATAATGTCCAGCCTCAATTATTTATTAAGGGCAAATAAGGAGATGGAAATTTTAGTGAATGCAGGCCAATTCCTAAGCCAGCTCAGCAAGATTTCATGGGAAGGAGGACTGAATGGGTCTGTAAATTCCTTTGTAGGCATGAGGTATGGGGCCTGAGACCTGTGGGATAACAAATGACTTTTTCTGCTTCTGCAGAGAAGATAATCCTGCAGGAGTTCTGTCTTATCGGTAGCATCTACAGAAATTGTCAGTACTGTGAAGTGAAAACCCTCAACCTTCCCCGCTGATAAGTGTTCTTTTTTTCCAACATTTGAGGTGTGTGTAGTTTGGAAGTTGTGTAAACAGTCAATTTTTGCCTTTGTTTTGGCAGCCAGTCTACAAGCAAAGGAGCAATGGAAGTCTGATTTATGAAGGGGTTAAGTACTATGTTTCCCACAACACCCTCCCATTCCACTGCAAGAACCACAAACTCAGCACTGAGATGTTTTTAAATCTTTTCTATGTTCCTGAAGACTAAAATACTGTTTCCATTTTCTGCCAATCTCAACCTATTTCTGGTTTACTTACTGGGTGAGAAATAGTGTACATCCTGTGGCTGGTCTAGATAAAAGCACATACAAACTGATCAGATAGTGACTATATGCTGAGCAGCCCAGCAGGTTGTCAAATACTAAGTTCTGTCTACCTTTTCTTCAGTGAGAGTATTAGTATGGTGTCTACCATCTTTTGAGACATCAATTTTCATGAAACTCAGGTAGCAGCTTTGAATTATGGCTGAAAAAATTTAATAAAAATTAGTCAATGAAAGAGAGAAACATCTAACAACCTGTGCAGTCATGTCAGATATAGCCTTGCCAAATCAGACTATAAAATTGAGGGGAGGGGAAAGAAAAGATAAAGGGAGAGAATTATTCAAACAGTAATGAAAGGAATATTTCTTGCCGAAATGAAAGACTGAAACATCTAATTTAGCTTGGCACAAAAGGTTCCATTCACCGTGAAATCAAATATTTTGTTCCAAGGCACTTGTGAGAAAATAAAGAAAATGAAAGGCTAAAGTCAAAGCTGACAGAGAAAAAGCCTTACCCTTGCAAAACAAGTTCTTGGAACTATATCTACAAAGCACTAGAGATCTGAATTGTACTACTTCTATATTTGGAAGGGGGATTGATTCCTATTTTTCACTTTTTTTGTTGCATTGCTCAAGTAATGAGCACCTTTAAGGTATGTGAAATCCCACCTCTTCTAGTACCACTTTTAAAATACACTTTCACAGTCACAATAGGTGAATGTGAATGTGCATGTCCGAGAGAAAGAGATAAGGTTTATAAACAAATTAAAACTATGTCTGCAAGTATGGAGAGGAAATGGGAATACTTCTACCCATGAAAAAAATGTGTTTGACACCCAGGCTGTCCAGGAATTAATACACATATTATTGGTAGGGAGAGAAATTGATTTGATTTGATGTGGAATTTAAGGTATTGCTGACCATCTGAGAATTTGTACCAGCTGCTGAGCATTTACAGACAAGAATTTATCATTTAGGACTACAAACAACATACTTACTCTGATTATTTTTGACACTCTGTTATCAAAAGTTTCTTTGCACTTCTGATCTCAAAACTTAGAAACAATCACCAGAGGCGTTACAGTACTGAGGTGTCATACTGATGTGTCAGTACTTTTATACAAAGCATCTCAGGCCGGAGGTTACCGAGTTGCTGGTGGCTAGGTTTGAAGAGGTGGGAGGAATGTCCTTTGAATTTCTGCTTTAGCAGCCCTGAATGCTGAAATGCTCCACTCTGACTCCAGGTCTTGTGAGGATCAGGTGAAACTAGCTTTCCTCAAGAAGCTAAAGATAAAGATGAAAAGATTTAGTGGCTTGTATTCATTTGCCCATGGGAGGGGGCAAGGAAAGGGCAACTGCAGGTGTTAGCCTGAAACTCCCAGTTGTCCACCATAGAGAATAAGGAATGATTACTTCTCTGTATGATTGCAAGAAGGGAGGTCTCCTTAGAAGATTTTACTAAAGGGAGTTTTTGGCACATCACATATAAAGAATATCCTCGTGAAAGTGGAGTTTGTTTGTAAAAATGTCAATAAGAGTTTTACTGTCATTTATTTAAGAACTTCTGTGATATGTGCCTACTTGGACTGTTTTCCTCTAGAAGGCCAAATGACTCAACCCCAAAAATGTGTATCTGAATACTTCTTTACCTAAGAGATGTTCTGTTCTGGACCCAATCTGTTTTTCTCTGGCTTCATGAGATAATTTATTACCTGAATATAAGTGAACTGTGATGCTGTCCAAGTTCTGGATCTTCTTATAACTGATCCCTGATTGGTTTGATGAAATGATCTGATGATGCTTTTGTGTCTTGCCTTTTATTTATTTTTTCCTTGTATAATGATTGTTATTTTGAAGGACTTCTGGTGATACTAGCCTTTATAAGACAGCAAATCCAAAATTTTTTCTGCCTCAGACAACCTGGAACTTAAAAGTGTAGGTTTTGGATGCTGAATTCTTGAAGCCTTGAATGCTACGATTTTCAGACAGCAGGCTCACTCTGTTTACCTGTGACCACAGTAAGTGGCATGCAAGGTGCTCAAATGAACCCTGAATGTGTTATGTTGTACACCGTGAGGATTACAGGTGGGAAAATGTTGTGCTCTGATAAAGCTAATATCTTGTGCTGATAATTAAGAATATCTGTGCCTGCCACTGATGTTTAGAAAGATGAGAAAAGAAATGGTACATCTTGCAGATAACATATTTTTGTTCTCTGTAGGCCACAATAGTATGTCTGTTGCTTCCAGATGACAAATGTCTGGCATTTAGACAGACTGGGTAGGGCAAGTGAAACAAATATGGCCATACTAAAATTTAGTGTGCCATTGACCCAATTACATGGCATATTTCCCAATTTTTGAGAATTGAACTAGTCTTCAGAAAATTGTTCCAATCAAGACTTAAGTCTTCTAGTACTTGTTAGATGCATATTGAAACAGCTGGATTAGACATTTGAGCTGTGTCTTCATATTTTTTTTTGCATCTTTTCTAATAAGTAAAATGATCTACTCTCCAATAACAGGCACAATGAAAATGATGTTTAGGTGCTATTGTTGCAGACTCTCTGCAAGCTTTGAGGTATTGGCATAATTTACACGTGGCAGAGCTTTGGGAAATAAGCAAGTTTTCAGTTATACAGGTATAGACTTCAGTATCTAAATAAATTAAAAAGTCTAGAGAAAACTGGAATACTTATATCTGTCCTCATCAATTCTTACTAGCCCTTTTGTAAAAGCTTTCCTGAGAGAATAGTGTCAGTACACTCCTTTAAGCTTCACAATGTGTTTGTAAATGACTAAACCTTGCGCAAATAATTAACATAAAGAAAGAAAGATTGATACCAAGGGATGATTCAGTAAATGTAACATGAAATATTGTAAAAATTTTCCCTGAAGTGTGAGAGTTCACTTGTCAGCATTCTGTGAGCTCTCTGGATTGCCAAATTTTGTTTGCTAGAGTTAGTAGTAAAGGGTAATAGTGAAACCTCTGAAAACTACTGACTGACATAGTGGTTTCACCACAATTTCTCTTCATAATGATTTGAAACAAAATTTTTAATTTAATTAAAAAAATAGGAATATTCCTTATGAATAATTTAGCACCAAAATTACTTACACATAGCATAGAATTTTTGTTCTATGGTGACCTTTTTGCCTTGGATTAATTTCAAAAGGTCTGCAATTTATTCTGTCTGTAGTCTGAAAATTTAAATTCTGAATGTATCTACAAGAATGATCACAGACCATAAGCAGCAAAGGAGGAATACATTCTCTGGGTTATCATTTCAGCACTGTGTACACAATATGTCAGAGTCTGAAACTTTCAAATTAATTACTAGTCCTGGTGATGCTGAATGTGTTTTGTTGCCCTTCAAGCTTGCAATTAATATTCAGACAGTTGTGAAGGGAGGATAATTTGGTGATTTTCAGTTTATTCTTCCAGGGAATAAACAAGAGAAGAGAATACATATTTCTCTTTTACTGCAGCTCAGAATCAGTTGATTAAGTTGTGTCTGCAACTGTACACAATCAATGTCAGTTAGAGCACAACTTTATTAAAGTTTTCTTGAATTTACATAACTTTCAGAACCATTACATGTATAATTTATCATGATGATGCAGTATCGTTGTAGGGTATTTATAAGCTTTGTGCAGTGGGGCAGAATTTCAAACCTGGTCCTTCATTAATTTTTAATTCAATAACTTAGCTGAACTAGGTGAGCACTGATAGCAAGAGCACCAAGAGCTTTACCAGTCTTTAAATGAAAATGCTCTCTATGTTCCATGCCTCTGCAGTCCTACGGGACAAAGTTTAATGTGCTTATGAAAGTGTGTTTACCTTCAGCATGTTCACTAAGTTTTTCTTCCAAATAATTTTTACCAGCCTGTGGTTTGAATTTATAGCCAAACAGCTGTAGATTTCAAGTATTTAATTAAAAATAAAATTTTAAAAATCATGGGGGTTTTACTTGGAAAGGGAAATGGTGAGGAAAACCTGAGGTCTCATACATGTATGATAAAATTTCTCATTTCTCATTTTCTGATATCCCTTCTCTAGCCATAGCTCAAAGAAGGTCTTTTTAAAGGAAAACGTTTTCTTCTGTATTTAATCAAATAATGACAAACAAAAACATCAGGAATTATGGATAGTTGGGAAAATATCTTAGATCATAGACACATAGAATAGAATCATAGAATTGTTAAGGCTGGAAAAGAGCTCTAAGATCATTGAGTCCAACCATGGAGTTAGCCTAGCCCCATGTTCATGCCCAAGACATGACCCTAAGTGCCTCGTCTTCTAAATTTGTCTTTTAAATACTTGCCGGGATGGATGATGACTCATCCACTTCCTTGTGTAGCTTGTTCCAATGCTTGAAAACCCTCTTGATGAAGACATGTTTTCCCAATAGCTGATCTAAACCTTCCCTGCTGCAATTAGAGGATCTTTCTTCTTGTCCCGTAACTTGCTATCTGGAAGAAAAGGCTGTAGTGAGATGCAGGTCAATTTCCTTTCAGGTAGTTGTAAAGTTGTAGGTGGCCTTGGTGAGGGTGGGATCTCAACCTTGACTTTTTTAGCTGTTTGAAAATCTGTGTCTAACTTCACAAAGCCTCTGACTCCTAAAGTGTGGCAGAGAGAATAGGGACAGGCGCTCGGAAGATCTCGGGCTGTCATGGAAACCGATAGGGCCCCTCTCTCCCCTGACTTAGAGAGATAAGAGATAGCCACAGGAAAAGAGGCCAAAGAATGTAACCTCTCCTAACACTGGCCTCTCCCAGTTTCCCTGCTAACCATAAAAGGTAAAAGTTAGACCCCAGTGAGTAGAGGTAGAACCAAGGGTATATATATCGATGAGAAAACCAATAAAAGGCTTTTGAACGGTCCGCCATGCTGGTGTCTGCGACTTCTTAGCCCGAGCAGCCTTGGGGATTTGGGCTGCCGTGCTGTGTTCTGAACCAGGGCGCCGGGCCTTTAACCATAAGGCCACACTAAAGTCATACTTTCTATATTGTTTGAGATGCTTTAGGAGGGTGCTTTTTGTTTTCTGCATAGTGAGGATGATCTGTTTCTAATGACACCTCAACATAAATGAAGAAAAAGGTTTAATTATTGAAATTCCAGCCATTGGAAACTGTTGATAATAAGAGATAAATAGCAGATCCTACTCTCGTTGAAATAATAATAATAATGTCAATTTCTATTGATTTTTTTGTGTTTAAAGAAAGCCTCAAGTGAATGGAAGATCTATTCCTTTCTGCTACAGTCACACTTTGTATTGGTCACTGGAAGTACTCTTTCTGGATAAGCTGACTTCTTGATCTTTCAGAAATGTGTGTGACACATTTAGCCTGTAACACTCTTCTCTCATTTACTAATTGTGGGTGAAGGTAACAACCAATATGCATAATTTCTCACACAAAATACTCCAACATTATGTAGAATGTTAAATACAAATAATGCTACTCTGGGAGTGAAAGAAAATGGAAGAAAAGAAAGCAGCTTAAATCTCTCCCCGTTCCACCCCCCAACCTTCCTCTTCTATTCCAGAAATAGAAACCATGATGAAAAATGATATTGTAGCTTTGAGACTCTCTTTGGGCTGCAGACAAAAAAGAACAAAATTAACCTTGTTATATTTTTCCTTCCATAGTCTGAAGAAGGCCACATGGTTGAGATTTCACTTCTCATTTCTATTTCCAGGGCATATTTTCTTATCCTCTTCATAAAAGAATGGATTTTATAGCCATGTGTTGATCCAGCAGCTGGTTTGTTTTTTAAATGAAAACGTTATCTGTTTTTTATTCCAATACAATTTTAAGCAGTTTTACTCAGCATATTTGAATTCAAAATCCTATTAAAGGTGCAATATTCCTCTACTACTTTGTCCCCCACTGTGCTGACATTCAGTTTCTCCATTTTGAATAGAAATATAATATTGTATATCTGTTCAGGTTGATGTAATTTCCAGCAGTGAATTACCAGTCATTGGGCTGCCTGTTCACCTTCCTATCATGGAAATTTTGTATTCGCACATATTTTTCTCCACATTTACAAAATGAATTATGGCTGGCTATCTTGCAATTGCTTTATAGCAGCACTTTCTTTCTAAATCCAGGAAACTTATCCCTTTGCTTCCTACCATCTGATGGAAGTAATAAGAATTGCTGAGTTAAGATAAACACCCTCATTTTGTGGTAGAGAAGGGAGGGGGATAAGAAGGAAAATGTTAATTTGTTTTAAAGTTAAAAGTACTGACCCATGCACTGAAGATAAGCATATCTAATTTTAAATCTTCCATATCTATTGTAATGTCTAATTGCATAGTTAAATGAGCTATAAAAGCAGAAATGCTGCTGTAACCTCTAAACAATTTTACACAGTTCTAGAACATTTGAGATAACAGAAGAAAGCTTAAAGAAGCTTTTCTCCTCTAGTAATGTTAGTACTTCAGAGGACAGTGTTTATTGAACAGGAGAGGCTTTCTGCTTGGGCAGCACTTTCCTGTTACTCTGGACACACTTTAGATTTAAGGAGGCCATTGAATGCATCATGTGGGCTATGAACACTCTAAAAAGGTCCAAAGCCATTAGTGGAAGTGTCACTCAGTGCTCAGTTCTCGTCTTGGATTGATGTAATGCTGGAATAACTTGATTGAATTCAGTAACTTTATTCTAAATTAACATAATTGCTCTCATAATTATTTAGCCTACAGAAGCATCTGGAGCCCCTAACTAGGTCAGGGCACAATTTCACTGGGCTCTCTGCATTACACACACACATACACAGGTTAATATGTCACACAGCTTTATGTACAGACTGCCTCTCTCTGAATACTTGCTTGGGGCAAAATAAAACAACAGAGAGGTGAATCCACTAGTCTGAGTGTTAGTCTCTGTGACTGACTTCACTGAAAGTCCCATAGACTTTCTGTGCCTCTGCTGTCTTTCTAGAAACTGCTGATGGTAGCGCTTCTCTTGTTTTATGAGAATAATTGCATTTAAAATTGTGAAGTGCTCAGGCACCATGGTAATGGGGAGATGCATAAGTGTTGTGGATAGACAAGGTAATCTGCATCCAATTGTTCATGCTTTATAGCCCTTAATGACAGATACTTCAGGGGAGTTGTTTATATCCTCAAGATGAGATGTGCCAGCATATTAGATTTTTTTTACTACTGAGGGGTAAAAAGGAAAATACAAAGTAGCTGTAAAATAATAACTTCTCTGCAGACTGTAAAAGACTTCAAGTTTAATAACAGCAATGATTGTTTCTAAGGTTAAATGAAATCACAATACTGTCTCTACAAAGTGGGAATTACACACACCTCACACAGCACAGCTCATATTTCCTGTAAATGTAAAGTACAACCTTTTGTTTCTACTCAGAAGTTTGAGTCTAATGATGCTTTAGGCAATAATGAAAGTTCTTGAAAAGAACATTATGTATTGTTCCTTAACTCTGCCCTGCCTGAATTGTCATTAATTTGTTGTGCCTAGCAAATGGAAAGTACTAGGACAGGAGCTGAGTGGCAGTTGCACCAAATTAATTTGGGATTCTGAAGTGTGTTAATGTTCTTAGGGTGACTGGCTTCAGTGAAGCTAGGATATAACTTCAAGACACTTGAAGTTGACCTGATTATACCTTCTTTTTATTTCCCAAACTATCGAGAATGACAGATACTGTCAGAGAGAACTTCCCAGGGTTTTATGCTTCCAGGATTTGACAATTTTTGCTAAAAAGGAAAATGAGTTACATGGAGAGAGAATTTATTTACCCCCTTTTTTCAGCAAGACCAGAAAGGTTTAGACCAGCTCTTCTGATAACACATCTTAGTACTCCTCAAGCTATTATGTGACCAGTGACCAGTCTGATGTGATCATTCTGATGGCTGGGTGAAGTACAAAAGTCTTTATGTGCTTTTTTGTGATACAGAATTCAGACTTAGAAGAAGTTCCTTATCTAATTTTTGTAGCAGTACTGTAAGGGATCTGGGCCCAAATGAATTTACTCCCCAAAAAGACCATTTACCTTTTGGTAAATAAAAATGGAATTTGTGTTATTCCAAAGTTTCTACTACTGCCTCTTTACTGATCAGATTTTTGGCTGCAGGATCTTCAGACAGCTCAAGTTAAATTTGGGATAGCCCAGTGCTGTACTATAAATGCTGGAATTGCAGGAACATGATTGTGCAGCAAAAGGACTGACCAAAGTTTTCTGTATCTACATACCTGCGTTTAGATGTACTTTTTAAAGGACAGTCTTAATATTACTGTGGACACACAACTTTATTTATTTATTTATTTGTTTTTTAAATTTCTGTCTTGTCCTGAGTTCAATAGCCAAACCTTGGAGTGTAGATGTGAGGCAAAGTTTTCTGGGTGCTTGCTTGGTTTTGGTTTCCTTTTAACTTCCTATAAAAGACCTATTTTTCTTACATCTTTATCAGTACCTTTTCAGTCTCCATTTTATAAGCTTCAATACTTTCTCAGTAGCATCTTAGAAAGTATAGTTTACTGGAGATAACTCCTAGGATTCTCTAGACAGGAGAGACTTGCATGGTTTGTACATTCTTGCTCCAGTGGTGGTTGTTTTTTCTAAAATTTTGTATCATGACTGATGTGTCTGTAAGGAGAATTTCATAGAAAAATGTGTGACTAATACTTTGCCTTAGTATTATATAATAAAAAGTAATGCCTTCTTTAAATTCTAGTGTCTTTGAGGATACTCTCTTCTGAATAACCAAAATGCTTTGGTTGCAAATTTCCAAGTATCATGAGTTTCAAGGGAAAGATTGTGAGGAATTAATTTTAACAAAGCCATGTGGTAGAAGATTAATGGATTATTTGCTTTGAGAACAGTGGAAAGAAATGTGGGACTCTGCTTTTAAATTTATCAGAAATCTAACTATATAATTGAGTTAAAGTGTGGAAATGTCTTAACTGTGATGGTTGCTTGCCACTTGATTTCTCAAATGAGGGAGACTTTTGCAGCTGATCCACAGAAGACCAAAGCATTGGCTTACTCTGACATATAAAGTAAGCAAAAATGTTTTTCCATTGTGTCAAGATGTTTGTGTCACTGGTTTTACTTATGCTACTGTTACTAATGTACAGTCATTGTAGTTAGCCAGTGCTGGAAAAGATAAAATTAATGCTGTTAATTCAGCTACAAGGTTCGTGGATCTGTGAGCAGTTGAGCAACATAACTAGGGGTCACCACCTGGATTAATGATGCTTCATGTCTTGGATTGATCATATCTAAATGTTAATCAATTCCAACCAAATGCCTGATGCTGGTTCTTTTCTTTTCCAATTTGTTATTTGTCAGTAATATGGAATCAAACAAAGATATTAAGCTCCCAAGTCAATTAAAGTGCTGTTGCTACTATAATTATCAGCTGCTTCTTCTTATGATAGATTTATTTAGAAATATCTATACTTGTTTTTACACAAATATGGCAATTTGTTCTTGATCAACTAAAGTAACTGTGTATTTCATTTGTATTTTTACTAACAGATAGCATCCCAAGAGTTCAGTTATCTTATGTGATGGGCAAAGAACTCTGGTGAGTGACTTAGAGGACAAAGTAATTTAAATACTGATATAGAAGAATTTTGAGATCAAACCAAAGGATGGCAATGTCAACTAAAAGTGGCATTCAGGTCAATAGAAAGATATACTCAAGTAAATTCCCACTAAAAATTATTTCTCTGTACTGACTAAAACAACTTCTTTTCTGATATTGAATGAGAATTTTTACAGACCAAGTACTCCTTTTATGTCTGATGCTTATTGGACAAGGAAGATTGATTTGCCTTTCTCAATGTCTTACATGAAAATTATTTTTTTCTCTAATCTCTTTTCTCACATTAAAATTTCATCTTGGTGAAAACATTTAACTCCTTGATGCCTTGATCACAGCTTTCCAATCATTCTTGGAGACAGAAAATTTCTATCTGGAATATGAGAGTTTACAGGGTGACCATATGCCCTGTCATTGTGGCATGCGTTAGATAAGAGGTTTTCATACTCCTGCTGATTATATTCCAGCTGGTGTCACTGACACACAGTGCTCATAACATGTGCACATATGAATAAGACTAAAGGATATAGTAACAGGCTTGAGATAGACATTTCCAGAAAAACACTGCTTTCCCCTTTTCTTTATGTGAATGCAACAGCATTTCTTTCTCTTCTCTGGAGTTCACTAAATCTCTTTATTCTTATACAAAACTGGGATGGGCAACACTGTCAGGTAAAGATTTTATACCTGAGTCAAATAAGTCAGAGATGGAGAAGCCCTATCTCACGTTGTAGGTCTTTTTTCTATTCTGGATAATTTCTGTCTAAATATATTTTTCTCTCATTGCTTTGAGAGTGTCTGCACCATAATAGTATACAAACACATAACTGGATTATGATAGAAAATTAATATTTTATCATAGAGAGCTCTGGGTGCCTATGACATCAGTGTGAGAAGCTCATTTAGGAAGCCTGTGAGTGTTTTGCTGATAGGACTGCACTCATGACACCTGCTTCTTGCATAAAGTAAGATTTTTCTTTTAGTTGTTTAGATGAAGGTGCTTGCTTATATTATCTATTTATTATTGAGATTTGACTCTCCTAAGAACATCATCTTCAGCATAAGAGAGATTGCTGAAAGGAAAGAGAGTCTATAATTTTTCTGCACTTTTGTTTAGCTTCTGTGGTTCTAATGAGTTACCAGAATGAAGTTGTAATGACAGTAGCCATTCAATATGTTGGCTTTGGTTCTGGAATCTCTAGTTGCAGTTACCCAAAGCTACTAGTGAAGGCAATATGCTTATCATCAGAAATAGATTTTTGTCAGTAGACTCAGTACCAAAAATTACAAGTTTGTCTTAGTAGATATTCAAACCCTTCAAATTTCTTGTTGTCTATCTTAATTGTATTTTAACTACAATTTCCACAAACTTAACTGCAAGAAGAAATTGTACAGAGATAGTCCCAGACACAAGAGAACTGAAAAAGATATTTTTCTTGAATGCAGGAAGGGATTTTTTTGTTTGTTTGTGGTTTTTTTTCTTTTTTCTGTTGTTTTTTGTTTGATTGAGTTTTTTTCAAGGGGAAGGGGTGGCAGGGACAGATTTTGTGCTACTATTTATTTTCATGGTTAGTTCAGCCTCCACTAATCCCATGTTTTAACTCCAGCTTTTTCTGCATTAAATAAAAGATTTTACCTGAGCATCTGAATACCACTCTAGGGTTTTTCCCCAGGCCTCCCCTCCCCTCAAAAAAGAAAAAAGCAGTGTAAAAAGACTATCTCTGGGTTTGGAGATGTTGTGCTATTTTTCCCCCACCATGATTTTAGAAAATTTATTAAAATAATTTGCAAAAGGCAAATCATAGCATTTTTCTGACTCTGAGAATAATATTGAGTGGATTTTTTGCTTATTATTCTAGCATTTCAACTTCTAAGGCATACTTCTCATTATCATACTAGGGCAAGTTACAGAGTTCAGTGACCAGAAGCATCAAGAAGTAATTAAAAAAATCTCAAATGATGTCTAATTAAAAACTGTTCCAGGCAGAATGAATTAAACAGCTTAAAGTTGCTTACTGCATCCATCTTCCTGATGTCTGAAGGAGTTGAGTTGCAGAGGTGAATCATATAATGGTAAAAAGCCCTTGCAGTAGGTAAATTCAGAAATGGGGTAGACAATAAACTGAAATTACAGAATAATCAGGCTGGTAAATTACATCATCAAATTTCTTGGCAAGAATCATTTAAAAAAAAAAGTTTTATTGGCTACCAAAGGCAGAGCCATAAGAGCTGTAGATTTTTTGTGGCAGATGAGGTGGTGTAATGACATCAATCAGATCCTTGGGTAGAAGCCAATGCAAGGTTTTAAGAGGAGGGCTAATACATGCCAGCTTAGTTTGATATCTGATCAAGCCATGTTGTCAAATGACATCCTAATATAATTTCCAGTCTTTCTGCTGGTAAATCTGTTGAACTCTCTTCCTTTCATCCTATTTCACTTCCCTATTCTTTCTTGCTCCTTCCCCACTCCCAAGGTTAGTATCAATGTGTCTGTTAACTGTATCTGCATTATGAAAGGCTAGCAATCCAAATTCTCATCCATCCCTACAGCAACATTTTTGGTCTGTAAAAACTACTGAGAGCTATAAGCAGAAACCCAGTTCAGAGCCACAAAGCTAAAATCTCCAATATAGAATTTAGTGACAATGACAAAAAGAATCAAACCTAGCTGCCTTGGCCAAATTGATGCCCACTAAGTTAATAGTTTAAAGAAGCATTTGCTTTGCTGTCTGCAGAGTTTGATAAGCAGTAGTTCATAACAATACTAGTGTTTATATCTGCCTAAATTATGTATGTGCAAAGAAGAGTATCTGATACTCACCGTTTTCTGTTCTTCAGAAAAGAATACTTAATTATTAAAAAAAATCAGTAAGTCACTATCTTGAGATGTATGGACAAGTTACACACTACATTATGTTCATTACACATGAACACAATGTATCTCCTATTCTAAACACAATTAATTTGTTAGTTATGATAAAGATAAAGTAAATGAAAGTTGACTAAACTCTGAATAGAAAATAATAATAAAATATATTTAATTCCTTGAATGACTCACTACAAAGAAAGAATTCTACTGCTAAGTCCAAGAATGTCCATCTATGACTTGATACAATGCAGAATATGAATTGTATTATAATTTTAAAATTTTATTTTATCATTCTTTAGTGAGCACTTTTAGGATGATGCTGTTTAACTAATTGCTGTAACAAGTGCCCTGTTACTTAAACACTATGGCTGAGAGCATTATGCAGACTTCAGGAGCCTGGAGACAAAAAGTAAG
Organism: Onychostruthus taczanowskii; assembly: GCF_017590055.1. Classification (NCBI taxonomy): domain Eukaryota; kingdom Metazoa; phylum Chordata; class Aves; order Passeriformes; family Passeridae; genus Onychostruthus; species Onychostruthus taczanowskii. Next base: position 11,708,685 of record NW_024499239.1, on the reverse strand, counting down.
TCTAGCAACAGAGCCCATTGCGCTGAAGATATATAAATTAAAAAGATTAGAACTGACTGCTCTGGGCAGTGTAGAGTAATGATTTTTAGGCCAACGCAAGATTCTAGATGCTCCAGGAAAATCCCATGATGAGCAATGTCAACTGATGTCAAACACTACTGAAAGATCTAAGATAATAAATGTAGCAAGGCCAGTTGGTATTGAAAGCAGGTGGTTAGCCATGTTCCACAGGGCAATCTCTAGGCTGTGAAAAATCCTAAAATCTGAAGGAGATATGTACTTAGGAAACCCAAACCCATGATCAAAGTATTATTTTCTCTAAGTGTCCCTTAAATTAAAAAAAAAAATATTTCTACTATTAAAGGAAAAAGAATTGACCTTAAATTTAAATATTAAACTTAGCCCTGTAAAATATATATTTATAATTATAAACCAACACTGTATACATAGCAAGTTTTCATGGTATAAAAATCTGTCCTCCCAGTAATAATCACTATATGCACTAGTGAGTGTATCAGGTTTGGTGATTTTTCAGAGGAAAAAATATCATTAAAAAGGTCTTAAGGAATATGTGACTAAGGAGAACTGGTTGTAAAACAGGTGCAGACAGTAGCATTTAAGGAGATTGAAGTTTAAATTAGAATTTCTAGTTATGTTGTATCCATTATATGCAATGACAGAAACATGTCTGGAGGACCTTGTATAGATTCAACAAAGGTCTACTGTTTATTTTGATTGACAAAAAAAGGAAATACAGATTAGATGCCAACCCTCATTAATAACCTTTGCATAGTGGAAATCAGGCAGATAAAGATGACTTTGAAAGATTGTGCTTATCATGTATCATCAAACTACAGATAAAAATTATATAAGCAATAGTCAACCAAAATACAAATTTTGGTGTAGAGTGAACCAATGCAATGGAAAAAAAAGGCTGAATCTAACAGTTTTGCTTTATAGACATAAGGCAAAATGAGGTGATAGGATTTGATTTGCTCTTGAGGAGGATATATCTGGATTCCATTACAGTCTGGTGTTTTGGTTTTTCTTTTTAATTGGCAGGGGATTTGTTACTGTAGTTTTGAGGTTATGTTGTAAGTACATGTGTTATGGTGTAACTACACATTAAGGAGCAGAGAATATTTTTTTTCTTATTAATTTTAAGTGACTTACTAGGTATAAGACAACTGAACTGTGGGCATGGTGTGCAGGAGTGACTGGGGCAGGCATGGCAAGTCTTGCTAGGATATGGTCAGACCTTGAAGACTGATGGTGCAGCTAACCAGTTGCAGTTGGACCACTGCATTTTACCTTTTTACAGAGATCCAGGAATTATATTCTTTACACATAGTTCAGTGGGAACCTAATTGATAATAAAATTCTGTGGAAAAGTTTTATGACTCTTAGTCATTGGCCCTGGGTCATATCTAATGAGCAAGAAAAGCAGTTTCTCCTATATCCTCTCATATTTTTCCTACATAATTCTTAAAGTTCTTTTTGTATATAGAGCAACCAGATAATCTGAATACCCAAAGTATTCTCAGTGGATGCAAAAAAAAAAAAAAACCAAAATAAAAAATCTTGTCTCACCCTGACAATCTGAATCAAACTGTGGGTGAGTTTGCTTACCCTAACAAAGATCTGGCTTCTTTAAGAAGGTTCTATAAACTAATCTGCTACATTTTTAGATTGGTTATATTTTGGTTATCTCTCAAATACCACTTTATTAGACAGTTTTGCCTAATTACTTTTCTGTAATCAGGAACTGCTGGCTAAGAAAAAAGAATTGTCATATCTTGAGATATGGTATCCAGGGAGGTCCATATCATTCTTATAGGATTATATTAAGAGTGGATTAATTGAATGAGTCCCTATTCTTATTACAATCTCTCCTTATTAGAATGGATTAATTTATCACATTTTCTTTCCTCTTCACAGTCTTTGACATAAGAATGAATTATCACACTTTTCATTGGTGTTTTTCCAACTGGGTGATGGCTGCCTTGCTTTTCAGCCTGTTCAGAAAAGAGAGGAATATCAGTAACTTGCTGTAATGAACTTGTGTGTTGGCAGATGGAGGAATAGGGGGGATTCTGTTTTACAAAGGATTGCAGTGAGAACTCTGTGCTCCAGAAGATTCTGAATACCTGGCAGACTTCTGTCAGTTGGATTCAAGAAAAGATGTAGAGAGGAGTGTAATTGAACAGTCTCTCTGTCTGTAGACCAATTTTACCATGGTTGACATTTTTACTGTGGTTTACAGTCATACTCTTAATTTTGGTTTAAGGAGAATAGCTGAGACGAGCAACTTCTGTTGTCTGCTGACTGCTGTGTTTCAAAATCTTCATACCTACAGCATCATATTTCTTTGAATCAGTCAGCTTTCAACTCCATGCGCATTATAGTAAGTGTGCTATGTTAAGGTGTCTACTCATGCAGTCATTTTTTGATATTGCAAAACTTAATTTTCCTTCTGAAATGAAGATGCCATGGTGGAAGAGCACCTTGCACATAAAGTATATTTATTCTGTATTTTAAAGTGCAGATCAAGTATGACCTTAATAGAGCTAGCTCTAGCATATTTTTAGGGAAAAACATTGAGCTTTGTGATAGAATCACAGCATCTTTAAAGTTGGAAAAACGCCTCTAAGACCGAGTCCAGCCATTAACCTAACATTGCCAGGTCTACCACTTAAACCATGTCCCTAAGCACCATATCTACAGTTTTTGAACACTTCTAGGGATGGTGATTCCACCACTTCCCTGGGCAGCCTATGGCAATAACTGGCAAACCTTTCAGTAATGAATTTTTTCCAAATATCTAATCTAAACTTCCCCTAGCACAACTTGAGGATGATTCTTCTTGTCATATTGCTTGTTCCCTGGGAGAAGAGACTGACCTCCACCTGTCCACAACCTCCTTTCAGGTATCTGTAGAGGGTGATAAAGTCTCTACTTAGCCTTCTCTTCTCCAGGCTAAAAACCTCAGCTGGTCCTCATAGGACTTGTGCTCCAGACCCCTCACCAGGTTCATTGCTGTTCTCTGGACACATGCCAGCACCTGTCTTGTCATGAGGGGCTGAAAACTGGACACAGGACAAGAGCTGTAGCCTCATCTGTGCTGAGTACAGGAGGATGATCATTGTCCTGGTCCTGCTGGCTACACTATTGCTGACAGTGGCCAGGATTTCATTGGCTTTCTTAGCCACCTGGGCACACACTGGGCTCATGTTCAGCAGGCTGTCACCCAGCACCCCCATGTCCTTTTCTCCTAGGCCGCTTTCCTGCCAGTCTTCCCCAGTTTGTAGCATTCCATGCTGTTGTTGTGACCCAAGAGCAAGAGAGAGCATTTGCCATACAGAACCTCATTCCCTTGGCCACAGCCCATCCAGATCTATCTACAGAACCTTCCTACCCTCCAACAGTTCAACAGTCCTGCCCAAACTGTCATCTGCTTGCTGAGTGCGCACGTTATCTCCTTATCCAGATCATTGATAAAGATATTAAGCAGAAGTGGTCACAACACTGAACGTTGGGGAACACCACTTGTGACTGGCCATCAACTAATTTAACTCCATTCACCATCCAGCCAGATTTTAACCTAATGAAACTGCACCCATCCAAGCCATGAGCAGACAATTTCTTCAGGAAAATGATGCAGGAGACAGTGTCAAAGGCTTTACTAAAATCCAGCCAGACAATGTCCACAGCCTTTCCCTCATCCACTGAGCAAGTCACCCTCCCATAGAAGGAGATCAGGCTGGTGAAGCAGGACCTGCCTTTCACAAACCCATGCTGGCTAGATTGTGCTGCACATGCTGTGTGATAGCTCTCAGGATGATCTATTCTGTGACCTTCCCTGGCACCAAGGTCACGCTGACAGGCCTGTAGTTCCCAGGAGGTGCATCAGTACTGCACTTTTAGGTCTTAGTAGAGCTTCAATGAAACCAGGAAGTGCAAAGGTACAGCTACATCTGACTACTTTCTTTAACACAAATGCTGCTATGCATTATGATTTGACACTGAAGAATCAGGGCAAGCAGACTCCCTCCCAGAAGGGCTAAACAGCTTAAAGTTTATAAACAGAGGTCCAGAATTTGTTCTGTGACCCCACAGAAACCATTTAGAATACTGGTCACAGAGCACAACATACATGCTTCTAAGCCTGTGCCCGGGGATGCATATAACTGTTAAGGTAAACTGCACAGCCTAGAAGCGTGAAGAAAATGTTACTACCATCCCGTTTTATAGTATTAGTATGTAAATAGTATTTGATTTTAAGTGGTCTTTTTTCTCCAAGGTGTCCTAGGATGGAGATCATATTTTTCTTGAGTGGCTCAATCACTGCCACTCCAGCAGAATGAGTGTAGTCTGGGCACTTCCAAGGCACTAAAGACTATCTGAGGTGTAGACCTGGATTCCAGATTCCGGTTAAGGCATGCAGGGATTCCTACTCCACAATGGGTTGCATGGGTAATTTTCTGTGCTATTTCCTCTACTTTGGTCAGTGTATTTTATGTGCTTCAGAGGTGGTAAGGCACGTCTCAAGCACAGCCATGCACAATCCTATATATTATATTTTGTTTGTATACAAAGTGGTAGAGGAAGAATAATTTCCTTCTTATTTCAGCTAGTTATTAGTTTGTACTATAAACATGAGGAGTAGTGACCTTTTTAATTCATTTATTCTTACCAAGCTATTTCTTTAGTATTATCTTATAGGGCTGAGGCAGTTATGGCAATTATACGGTATATAAAATCTATTCTCCTTTATACATATGAAATTTACTTAATTTCATAGAGCGTCTTTCCATGCTTGTATTAAAGAGCCATATGAATAAAAATAGTCTTCAGAATAAAATTACAGGCATACTGTAGACATTGTCTAAGTTTAGTGCCTTCCACACAAACAAAAAAAAAATGGTAATTTTTCAAATGACTTTTAAGGAAACCTTCCAGAAGTTTTTTTCTTTTCTTTTTCAGCTGTAAAAAATTATCCTCTTTTTGTTACATTTTCTAACTCAATTTCAACTCTATTCTTTTCAATGAGATGGCAGTCAAAGGAGGAGATTATCCTGCTCTGCTCTGCACTGAAGTGGCCTCACTTTGAGCCCTGTGTGCTGTTTTTTGGCACCACAACAGAAAAAAGACATTAAGCAATCAGAGAGCATCCAAAGGAAGGCCACAGGGATGGTGAAGGGCTTTGAGGGGAAGCTGTATGAGGAGAGGCTGTGGTCCCTTGGTCTGTTCAGCCTGGAGAAGAGGAGATTGAAGGGAGACCTCATTGCAGTTACAACTTCCTCACGAGGGGAAGAGGAGGGCAGGCACTGATCTCTTCACTCATGACAGGTATCAAAGAAATGGGATGAAGTTGTCTGGGGAAGGTTAGGTTGGTTAACAGGACACCCAGAGGGTGGCTGGGCACCTGAACAGGCAACCCAGGGAAGTGGTCACAGCACTCCTTACACACTTCGAGTAGTGTTTGGACAGTACTCTCAGGCACATGGTGTGATTCTTGGGGCGTCCTGCACAGGGCCAGGAGCTGCACTCAGGGATCCTGATGGGTCTCTTCCAATTCAGCATATTCTCTGATTTTACGACAATATGAATTAGCTTTGCCATAATATTCCCCTCCTGACAACACAATCCTGAAGCTTGACTGAGAATCTCCCTACTAGCCTGGTGTCTAGGAGCTCACTAGGCCCTACCTAAATTCCTTAATAACTTAAACTTTTTTTGGTAATGTTTAGGGTGGGAGAGGAAAGCTTAGAAACCAGCCATTACATCTAAATATATTGACTGCTTAATTATGTTCACACATTAAATGGCTGATATGAATTATGGTTCTGGTGCCATAAAAATGTTCATTATTTCCTGTTAAGGGCTTTCAAGTGATATAATTTCCGGATCTTGGCCCAGAAGTTTGGAGCTGTAGATGCAACGGCTGTGCCTCCAATGACACTTCACTAATTGCTTTGTCATGTGACATTAATTGCATTCTGTGCAGGAATTCTCTTCTCCTGATTGAAGTGGGCTTTGTGTGTGTGGTGTGAGTATGTTGTTACATGCCCTGTCTGGCAGAACAATATGGGCTCTTTACTGCGTGCCCTTTTAACTTGAATTGTTCCTCTGAGATGAAGAGGTGCAGTTTTGTGTTAACTGAGGACCTGCAGAAGAATACAGGGTTTATTTTTACTGTTTATTTTTTCTTTCGGACAGAAAGAAAAATATGTATCTCTCATGGTACACAGATGCAATTAGGTGGAAACAAGAATGGTTAATTTCCATTCTTTCTCTTTTTATGTCCATTTTAGAAATAAAGATATTGAAGCTCGAGACTCTATGGACTAATCCTTTTTCAACCAATGTTCTAGTTGTGTCAACTTCTCTGATCAAATCAGGAAATCAGACATAAAATCTGATTCTTCCTTGTTGTTAAAATCAATGGATAAGTTTCCATTAGAAAAAAATCCAAAAAACTTATGAATTTTAATGTCTTTATTAAACATACAGTTTAATACATAGGTAATTTCTTTCTTTTGCTTTTTAGAGTTCCTAAGAATATATTTTTCCATTGGCATCTCGTACCAATTTTATTTATGCAATTTGGAAGCAAATTTGTTGCTATAGAGATATTTTCCTTGGAATTATTACTGAGATTAGGAACAAAGATGAAAAAGTAGGTCCCTTGAAAAACACTTGATACAGTGACTGATTCTAGAAAAACATCCAATATTCATTTTTCAGAACTAGAAACTCCATCAGTTCTATCAGTTTCAACAATTTCACTTGGAAGCCTATCTTTCAGCAAGATCCCAGGATCTGTCAAAAGTATCTGTACATAAATGACAAATAATTTCAGTTTGCCAGCTGTTCAGAAACTGTCTGACCAAGCAGACAAAATTAACACTCCTGTTGCAGATTAATGTTTAGCTAAGGTTATGGACCCTTAGGAAGATGAGGAACCTCTCCCTCCTGTGATTTGAACTCTCTGCTTTTTACCATTATTCTATGGTTTTGATCTTTTTAGTTGAAACAAATAACACTGTGCTGTTTGCATCTATTGACCTTATTCTACAAATCAAGCTACTATTAGCAGACATCTGCATGATGGTGTGCCAATTAAAATTAGGAGAGTAAATTCCAGTTTGCACACAAACAGCAATTTACATAGCTCTTCAAAGAGAGGAACTCAGATGTTTTAAGAACTCAGTGCCATTAAACCTTGAGGCAACTGGGAAAGGATCATAAAGGGTTGAAAGGCAATAGCAGATTTAACTTTATTTCTCCGTAGTAAACATAGATGCTGCAACTTTAGCTATATACCAGATACCTGTGATTTCTCCAAAGTTAGCCAACTATTGATATGATTATTTTGCTTCCAGCTATGGTGTTCAGAGAACTGAGATGTATGCGGCGGTTATGGCAATTGGAAAGCAGACAAAGATGAGAAACAAATGTTTGCAGCTACTGAATTAAAGCATGATTAAAATAGTAGTTTACCAAAGTGAAGAAAAACAACCAAAAATCCCTGTTGCTATTTACTCCAGCTCAGAGAGAACGCAAGGGAAATGAACATAAGTTAAAATGTGAAGTCAAAAATTGACTTAAGGGATCTATAATGACAGGACCCTGTACCACCAGGTTCTTACCCAGCAGAGTATTGAAGCCTTTCTCTAAGGGCTGAGAAACCTTTTGCTCACTCTGGCAGGCAGCAGACCTATATATGGTACCTTTTGTTACCACAGTTATTTACAAGTGTTCCTACAGCTCCACTGGGATCTTTGAAAATTGTCATCAGCTCCCTGGGATTCTCTGAGCTCACGTTTGCTTCCCTTCCTGTGACTTTCCTAGAAAATTTATGCTTTTACCTGCTGAGAAAATTTTCAGCATTGCTCCTGTGACAGCAACAATACAAATTCATGGAGGATGAGCTGTGGGACATATTTTATTTTACTGGGCAGTGTCTCCAACCATTGAACCGGGATTAAGTGAGAATCCTTAAGTGGTTCACATCTATTTTTTAGTTTTGAATTCTCTGTCTTTTTGAACTTTAAGATTTTGGGCTCTTAACATGTATGGAGAGTTTAAATCAATGTACTCCACCTCACAGCCGTCTAGGCACTGTTACAGTGTAGAGTCTGCTGGGTTTTGTGATTTTCTCTCTTCTCTCTCTTTTTTTTTTTTTTTTTTTTTTTCCCCCACGTGTTGTTATATCAGGGTCAAATTTATTTTGATGATGAAATCCAACATTTTATAGGGATTTTACATCAGGATTTTTCAAATAATTCTCAAGTGAAATCTAAATTGTGTGTTGCTATCTGTGAATATCCAATGCAACAGACATATTTTCCTTAATAGTACACTTTACTCTGTGATGACAATGATCTATTAATAATTTGGAGTCTACAGAAAAACATTGAAGATGTGATCTTATTTCAGGCCTGTGAATCACTGACTTGGAATATTTTTGTAGAGGAAGGAGACCCTAGAGCTATTTGTTGTTCTTTATCTCAACTCTTTCTTCTGTGAAACAGTAATAATACTTGCTGTGTGATTGGAAGGTCTGCCTCATTAGTGTCAATGACTGCTGAATAGTAGGCTGAAAAAAAATGGTGTACAAATGTTGCAGTTTATTATTTTAGATATTACATGTAACTATCTAAACAGAATGACACAGCTTCACATTCTGAAATAATTTTCTCTAAATAACCATAAGAACATAATTTTCAACAGGAGATGCTTATGGTTTGAACAGTTAGAAATATTAGCATCTGAAACAAATTAAAGAATCATCTACAGACAAGCTTTTTTATTAGTAATAATGAATAAATATATTTAAAATATATTTCATGCATAATTGCTCCACGGGCTCATTTTCTGGCCTTCACTTTTATCACAGTACCTGACAAGATACCAGTTCAATGTCTTGTGCTTGAGTGCAGTTAATGCATTCACTCTATACAGCAAAAAAAGTTAAAAAGAGCAAAAACAAAAACAAAGAAAAATATCTAATTTTGAAAGTGCAATATGTGTTGCCATATGTATTTTAGTTCCCCAGGAAAACTCTACAATTCACTGGAATTATGGGTTTCTAGAGCTACTACAGGAAGTTACAACAATCCAGTGAGATACTGGGAAGAACAGCAAGTGCAGGGACAGTTTTTGATACTGCAGAGATTTTGCTTTTCACATCATCAGGCAGCAGACTGGACTTCTGAAGAGACTTCCAGAGAAGACTGACAGGCTGCTTTTTTTAAGGTATCCAGGATAGGATTTTTATTCCTTGTAAATCCTACCACAATGATGCTAGGAAGAAATACATATAATTACATAGTATTAACAATATTTAGAAGCTGAGGTTAGTTGACCAGAGCAGGAAAACTTGTTTCACTGAAGTTTAGAACTCATTTGAGCATTGTTAATGTCTATACACAGAAAAAAAAAAATATATATATATATATATATATGGACACATTTTCTGAATGCATTAAAAAATTGTTTCTTGGGGATTTAAAATTTCAGCTTAATTATACAAAACCAGAAAACCAAATACGAGAAAAATTACTCCGACCAGACACAGGAGACATGGGAAATTAAGAAAATCTGATGACAGCAAAATAGAAAGATATATATGAAATGAACAGGAAGAGACTTAAGATTTATTTTTCCCTTTTGTATGGTAACATTGGTGATGGAGGTGGAGAGTAACTGAAGTAACATGGTACTTGGTAAAGTAAAAATAGAATACAACCTTAATACCCAACCTAGACTGTACAAGTTTATATGAAATTCTGTAAATGGCTCCAAGGGTGTTGCCAAACATAGTCACTCCATATTCAGGGCAGCACTGAATAAGAGGGTGCTGGAGGGACAGCTAGAGGGAATAGGTCATTTGGACAGTTTTTCTTTTCAAGGGCTTGTTTGTTCATTCTCCTCTCCATTCTAATCACCACAAATCAGTGCCTGTATGATGTCTCTTGAGTAACATGTTGGGCATTAGATATATGCTAATATGTTTTGTAGTTAGATTAATAATTTTTATTTACTGAACTTTAAAATTATGACTTTAGACTTAGTAAAAAAACCCCACCAAAATCCCAGAAGTACTTATACAGTATTTTCTTTCAATTTGCTATAACCAGATTTAACACGTAATGCAAATGCTGTAGTTTTAACTTTTAGCACGTAATCTTAATGACAGTAAATGGCATTTGATGTATTCAGTGTTGTTCATCACCAATTATTTCCTTCACACATTAGTGAGAATACTTTTAAAAACAGTTTGACCTGTGTGCTTCTGGATGATCCAGGGAAAACAATGAAGCTGTTAAAAACGTTACCGACATGTACAACAATAATGAGGAGTGGGACACATTTAATTATAATTGTGAAATTAGACTGACTGTAATTTAGACATGATGGACACTTTCACAAAGATACAAATCATACTTAGATGTTCAGTTTTTTTATTTTGACCTAGTAGAATCTTCTCTAGCTTTTTCAGAAAACCCAAGTGCATTTAGAATAAGAAATGTTTACTTATTTATGGCTTTTTATTTCAATGCTCAGGGTTGGTTCTTTATCTCTCTTCCTTTTTCACATAATTTCTGCCTGATTGTTATGAGAGAATGGTCTAAATGGTTTTTTTTTTCTGGAATATCTTAGTAAAATCCATTCTTTTCTACTTTGTCTTCTCAGTAAATTTCTATTTATTTCAGAGTTCAAATATTTCTCATTGCTTTGAAATGTAAAAGTGTTCATACGTTTGAGTTGTTTGAACAGTCTTGTTTAACTAAAAATTACTGTCGCCTAAAGTAGCTATTCTGAAAGGGGAAATTAGGGTTGTAAAGTCCCTTACTGTTATGATCAAACCCCCAGTTTCTATGGAGTGTGCAGTCAGTGTTCTGCAGGTCAGCAACTGATTTCATAAATTTTTTTTGTCATTTTAAAGCTGTAAAAACATGAGGTTTACAATTCCAAACATAACTTTTTTTGACTGATCATCTAAGAATGGCTGAACCTCTTTGTTCATCTCAGTGGAATGTAAGTAGTGACTGCCTAAAGATAAATATTCCACTGGAGGTTGTTTTAATATAGATAATTTATAATTTTTATTAAATTATAATAAGTGTTTTAGATTTTATGATTTGTTTATAGTAATTTTCTTGAGTCTGGGTAATAAATGTTTTCTCACTGCAAACTCAGTCTAAATCAAAACCTTTATATTTTACAGCATCATTTGCAATGGAAAAAAGGGGAAAGAAAGACTTTCTGTAGTTTAGTAAATAGGAATTCAGGTGAGATCTGCACAGTCAGAGTTCATGAGCAATATGTTCTTTGTTAAGAGTGGAGTCATGCCAGCAACAGAAAGTTAATTCCATCAGACAGAAAGGAACAGGTACCACTCTCACATCTTTAGTCTGAATCAGAGGAGATATCTCTGCCTCACAGCAGAAAATCTAGTCTGGACCCAATAACTTCCACCATTCAGACGTGGTATGCAAGTGCTCTGTTGTTTTATTCCAGTTATGTTTTAGTTCTCAAGCTGTAGTAAAAACTCTTCAAATCCTTATTTAATCAGATTACTTTTGTTATCTTGAAGTTTGAGTCTCCAAATTGCAGCTGTCTACAATGGAGTGACATCCAAAATTAAGATTAAATTATATAGCGGCAAAATTTTTACAATCTAGTTAATGTGTGTTTTAAAAAACATTCCAGAGTAGAGAGTTTCAAAACATTCTCTTAGATTATGACTATTGTTTCCAATCCAAAGAAACCAGTTCCTCAGAACCTTCAGATAATTCCTCTAGGGACTGACATTAAAAGGATTAGAAATAATCTATAAAACACACAGTTTGAAAAATAGTGACTTTGTTGTCTACATCACAGGAAGATTTTAAAGCATTTGGGCAATCTGTCCTTCTACATTACCTGCTGTTGTTTTTAGCTATGGCATACTCAGAAAAATCTTTCAAAAGTTTTACTCCATTTCTGGCTCAGCAAAATGGTAAAATCCTCCAATGACTGTAAATGATGGAGTTTTTCCCAGTCATTGCTGAAATTATTGCTGATGCTTTTTAGTCCAACTAGGAACACATTGTCCTACAAAGATTAACTAGTAATCATTTCTTCATTTATTCAGTGGCAATAGTCCCAGGTTTAAATACATATCACACTGTTGATCCTAGCAATTATCGTTTGAACTAAATCTACACACAAAATCTCATTTATTCAGAGCTACATTAATGAGTCAATAAAGCTCTGACGAATCTGGCTGTGTGTTCCTATATATATTATCTTGAAATTTGTGTTGCAACCAATAATTCAGAGAAGGTTGTTTTTTCGGTTGATTTGTCTGCAGTCTTTCATAAATTTCAAACTTTTCCAGTGCAGAAAGATTCCTTAGACTTGGGATTTTAATAATAGTAGTAATAGGCAGTTTTATCACCTTCATTGAACTTCAGATGACACATATCTTGCTTATATTTACATTACTGCATCAGGTGTAAGTGAGTGTCAGTGGTAAGCAGATTGTGACCAGTGGTAATTTGTCCAGAAGAGGATTTATCCAATTTGTAGGTGCATGAGCAGAAGCACGTGCTCATATAAAACATCCCAGTATTATTCATTTGGCAGTGCTATAAAACTGTGGGTATCTTTACCTGCGCCAGTTCTATGAAATGTTTTTCTTTATATGACTTCTTTTATGGTTTTAAGGAAAGTGAGCATTTCCGCATTTCTGACCTTACAAAAGAAAAATTCCCCCCTTCAGTGTCCCCAATGTCACATGATTAGTAACCACACATATGGCATGAAAACCTCAAGACTTTATTTTAACGAAATACATGCTTGATTCTATTAATTTATCTTGCAATTTCTGGGGTGTTAAAGGAGGATTTGCCTTTACAGCTGTGCTGGTTAGCCATGAACAATATTTTTTTTCAAGAAAAGATGAGATTCTTATTGATTCCATCAGCTTTGGGGATTTAAAAAAAATTAGAAATTATGCAATAAAGGCTGAAGAAAATTTGTGAAAAAGCCACAGCAGTTAGTAGGGCTGAACTCTAAGGCTTGCTTTTTATGAACACTATACCTCCACCCTCATGATTATTTAGTTTTAATGAATTTTACTGAAGAAAGACATATAGTTGTTCATGGACCATGATGCTTAGTTGAATGTGAACTAATTATAGCTCTACAAAATGGAGTTTAGTCAGAGCACCTTAGTTTTATTCCTATATTTTTACCTAATTATGGGGGTTTTAAGTTTATAGGAAATAAGAACATTTTTCCAGTGACAATTTTTTTTTTTTTTTACAAATTAACTTCAAATATAGTCCGGCATTTCCAGACCATAACTGATTCTGAGTCAATTACGGTACATCTTCCTTGGCTGTAAAGTAGAACCTTCTCATGCCTTGGTGTGGGGTCTGGCTGAGAAGCTCTGAATTGGGCGAAGTTGAGATCTGCTACTGCCAGGAACATTTTCAGTAGCTTTAAGAATTTGATATTATTAGGTAGAATGACTGATTCCCCATGTTTTCATGTTCTTTAAGCAGTCACTCTTTCTAGTGTAACATCAAGTATTATCTCCCTAACAACGCCTCAGCTTTCAATGTCTAGTTTGTATAAAATTATGAGCTTTTGAGTTCAAAGACTGTGTGGAAACTTTGTGATTTGTCAGCTGAGACATATACATGAAACAGTATGAGCACATTCAGAGCTGCTGTATAGTATTTTATTGTAGAATAAATATTGGTGAAGAATCTGAATCGCTAGCTTTTTTTCCTCCTTTTTTCCTTCTCTAAATTTGACATAGAGCTAAGCAAAAAAGACTTTTTCCTGTTTGTTAAGAATGTATCAATTGGAAGAAAACATTATGGGACAAAATCAAAATGGCTTTTTAAAACTGAAATTTAAAAAATGAAATCAGCAAATATTTTCCGAGTTTTTAATTGAAAATCAAAACTTGTTTTTCTGGTATACCTGCCATTGGAGTAGTTCATGTGAATCCACATCCATTGCTGGGGAAAAATAGGCATAGAAAAAAGGAAAATACGGTAGTGGGTTTATTTTTTTGTTTGTTTCTTTCTTAAACAGCCCTCTGAGGGAGGAGGAGAGACTCTGCCACGTTCACCCCCTACCCCCAGGCCATGTGAGATGTGCCCACATTACTTTGTACAGCTGCCTGACTACTGCAAAAGCCTTTCTCCTTCAGACTCTGGCTGTGCTCACCCCTGCTGCGCCAGGAGAGACAAAGGAGTTCAAGTCTTGATATCAATCACCTGTTGTGACACTGCCAATGCAGAGCCAGTGCCTTCCTTCCTGCAAAAGAAGGCCCTGGGATATTTAAAGCACCTGGCCACATTTAAACACCCTAGCCTGGCTTCTTGCCAACAACATATTTCAAGCATTTCAATGTTGTTTTCTTGTTCAACATTTAAAAAGCAAATCAGTGACAAATTACCAACCTGTAAATTTGAACTGCCCATTACTCTGCAATTAAGAAAAAAAAAAAATCATTCAAGGGGTAAGTAATTTGTAGGTATTTTTTTGTGCAACACTGATGTAAATTGCACACTAGGTAGTTAGTTGATGCTAGTTCTTATAATGAACACAACATTTTTTTCTCCAGCCTTTCCAATTTGTGATACTTGGACTTTGCCTTAATTTTCATGTTTATTTATTCCTTGAATAAATTGTCTGTTCCCTTGTTCACCTGCTAGATGGTATATCAGTGATTCTGTCTGTGACTTTTAGAGTGGTTTTTGGCATTCCCAGTATATATTAACAGAAAGACTGTTCTGCATGTACCCTTTGTTGTCACCTTAGCTTTATAGGAACTATTCCTGAATCCCATGTTATTAAGTGAGGGCTGAGAATGGGCAAGAAAGAAAGATGTATAAAATGTTTCTTTAATACGGAGAATCAGAGGTGAATGTTACCTAAAAATGAAACCTCAGGTGTAAAAATTGAAAGCAGAATAGTAACTTCATACAATTAATTGAAACAGGTACAAAAGGTAATTTGGCATGGTAATAATATTAAAAAAATAGGTTACAGATTATCTCTGTGTTTTACATGCACTTTCCTCATCATCATTCTCACATAGGATACCCAAGTACAGCTTCAGAGCAAGTGTTGCTCATAAAAATAGATTAGGTTGAGCTTGGCTAGCTGCCTCATATCCACCCAGCCACTCTTTCATTTCTTGTAAATAGGACATGGGAAGAAAATAGGAAAAAAAAAAGCTTATGGGTTGAGATCAAGAAGGGAAATAACTTACTCATTGCCATCAGGGGCAGAGTCTTGCCTGTGGAAAAAATTGCTATCATTTTTGCAAGTTAAAATAGAGTTGGATAGTGAGAAACAAACACTAAACCACCTTCCTCACAAGCCTCCACCCCTTTTTCCCAGGCTCAGCTTCACTCCTTCCCTCCTCACTTGTCCTTCTCCCCTACTCCCTGAGATTTGCAGGGAGGTTGGGTGCTGCAGTCAGTCCAAAACGCTTCTCTGCTGTTCCTTCCTCGCTCTTTTTCCTGACTCCAGTGTGGGCCCTTCCCATGGGCTGCTGCTCCTGCCAGGAGAACCTGCTCTGGCATGAGCTGTCCTGAGGCTGCTGCGCCTTTAGGGAATATCCAGCTGCTCTTGGGTGGGTTTTGGTCCACTGGTCTGCAGTGTGGACATCTGCTCACCACAGCTCTGCTGTGGTCTCTTCCATGAGCTGCAGGGAGAATCTCTGATCCAGCACTGGGAGCAGTTCCTCCCCACTCCTCCTTTTTGAACTTGGTGTCCATAGAGCTATTTCTTACGCTTGTGTTTAACTTGCTCCTCTCTCCTGGGCAGTTTTGCCCTTAGATACGTTCTCCTGGAGGTCCCACACCCATGGCAGCAAGGCTCAGCTGTGCCCTGCATTGGGGCCAGTGGCTGGAATCACTGAGGCCACCGCTGCAGCCACCCTTCAACTCCTACAACCTCCCTGCTCCTCTCTGTATGGTCCAACTCCTGCTTTTGCTGGGCCTTCATGTTTCAAATCTTTCTCAAGGAAGGTACAAGCAGGTACAGTCTGTGCAACTTGATTCACAGCAAGTATATTATTTTAATGTGAGTTTCAACTAGAAGAACACACTGAAATTAACATTTGATGTCTTGTTCTTTGATATCTGGCATTTTTCACAGGCAGACTATAATAAAGAAGTCAGTTATTGCTATTAGACATATTTTAAAAGAATTCTTTTTTGATGCATATCTTCACTCAGATTATTAAATTTAAATCACTGCTGCTATCAGTTTGAATACTAATGATATATTCTACCAGATGGAAGCCTTTAATAAATTTTCACTTTTCTCTAACAGTTAGCTGTAAATCTTAAATAAGAGAATTTTTGGGTTATACCAGCTTTAATGCCTTCTGTCCACACTGATTTCAATGTCATCAGTACCTGGGAGGCAGGTACTCTTTAATTAAATTTTATCCCTTCCCATTTATTGAGATTCAAGGCAGTAGCACAGTCAAAGCTGATCTTTTGCTGGTTTCTGAGCTGCCAGCCATTTTCCTGCTATATTTGTGTACTTGAGACTGTCCTTCATTGTTTCAGTTGATGTATGTATTCCTTATATTCAGACTTTTGAGCTCTTTTCTGTAGTTTTTTTTGTGAAGCACCAAGTACTGAGGCTTGTGGAAAAGGAGGGAGAAAGGGGTGTAGGAGCTGCCCACTTACCAAGTAGAAATATTTCCTCCAGAAACAGGAATATTTCTTGCTGATTTCAGGTGATTAGTGCACTTTGGAAGGCATCAGCACCACAGCACGGGGGCAGCTGTTACAACCTCAGGTGCAGAATGAATGAAAATAAATGAGTATATCTCTTTTATCAGTGCATTTGATGGCCTGTCTTCATCAGTTGGTAATATTTTCCTCCAGAGTCATCAGCTGTATTCACTTTTAGAGTTCTGAATTTTTGCATGGGGGCCATACCCAGCTAAAATATATGCTGTTGTAGAGAAATGAACTTTATGTAGCTTAACCTTTTCTCTGCTATATTCTATCTAGCTTTCTAGCATTCTAGGGAATGGCTTCTTCAGGGAAAAAAAATGTCTATTTCCCTGCTAAAAGTATAGGAAGAGGTAAATTGGAACTCCTGGCTGTGGTGGGGAGGGAAGAATAAACACTAGATAACAGAAGAGAAAATGAAATCACAGCATTCAAACTTTCTGTACCTTGGGGGAAAGAGAGAACTAAAATACTTATGTGAGTCAATAACTATTCCCAGTAGAATCCTTGGAAAAGCCTACAGGTAGAGCAAAATTTTCAGTTATTGAGTTATTTTCTCACCAGTCTGTTTCACTTATTGATTAGTTTTGTCATTAAACTTCAGAGCCACACAGTTAAATCTGTTTCATCCATGTACCAGACTCTCCAAATAATTTCATTATCTTAATGATTATCTGAAGTGCCAATTACAAGAAAGTAATTAATAATATTGTAATGCAGAGAACAGTTTTTGTTGAGTTTTGTGGTGGTTCTTTGTTCATTAGTTTTCTGGTTTGTTCTCTTTCTGCTTCAAAGTAAGTAAAAAATGCTCATTGAAATGTCTCCATCATGAAACAAAAGATGTCAATTACAGAAAAGTACAAGCACCAACAAAACATTTCAAATCATTTTAAGAAATTTTCTGACATAGTAATGGTAATTAGTGTATTTCAGTTTCAACAACTGTAATTAAACCTGACCTTTAAGTTAATTATGTCTTGACATTTATGATTTGAAACTAGCTTTCCCTGTGGTGATGATGTGTTATATACAGACACTAATAAGTAGTTTCTGCAGTGTGAGCAAGCAGATTTCAGATGTGCCTACACTGCTCTTCAGAAAAGAGCATCATGCACATAGCTTCAATGCATTTGTGCAGTTTTAGTCGATGCTGCTCCTAGATTTTGTAATGGCATCCTGACATTCCTTCTTGCACAAAAACTCACTGACACGATTTTGAAAGGAGCTTAATGACCAGTAATACATGCTGGTATTGTTTCAATTTGTTATTTATATAAAAGCATTAAATCAGCATGGATGTTAGAGGAAAATAAGTCCATCTCTTATAAAGGCTACAGTATAGCAAAGACATAACTAGTCAGCTGTGGGAGTTGGAAACAAGACATATGACAGAATAAAAGTTGAGAGCTGTTCTTGCTTATGTAGAACATTAAATCTAGTTTGGTTCAAGATTAAACTAAAAGGTGAGATTCAATAGTTCTAGAAGAAACATCAATGATGGAACATGTAAAGAGAGGCATTTCTGAACAGAAGAACTTTGAAAAATGGCATAGCTAAGGTGTTTTTAATGAAGATAATAACAGCAGTGTTGAAAAGCTATCTTTATGATAATAAAACCCCCATTAGTCTATTACAGAGAGAATTATTTTGAGTTTAGAAATTATTAGTAGACTTCAGGAAAGATCTTGGCTATTTTGAAAATCCAGTGGGGCCTTGTTTTTTTGGAAGGGTTGGTAACTTTGTCTCTCCAGACCTTAATGTGCTTAATACCTGATGAACACTATATTTCAGAGCCCTAGTGCTAATACTGTGCTTTCAGAGTCAAACTCTCAGTTTGACCAAAAAATCCCTAGCTGCCCCTCTTTTAAGTACAACAATTTATGTAGTTTCCTTCTTGATCCATACATTCATCTGCTTTGTGTGAATCATGTGTTGAGAAATCTCTACTGCCTGTTTTCAGTCTTCATAACCTCAAATCCATAAGAATGATTTGTATATTGTAATTACACAGCTATTCATCTATCTATATCTACCTACCTACCTACCTACCTACCTATTCTATCTATATGTCTTTCAAGTGAGATCAAACCAAAATTCAAAATGATCTGTGCGTATATGGAAAGCTAAGTTGACTAAATAATACAGCTGTACCATTTTCTATTTTTGGTGGTTTTAAGCTATCAGAATATATGTCTGATTAGCACAGGGTACCCAAAAGCATTTCCCTGAAGCCCACAAGCAGTACAGTTCATGCATTTATGGGGAAATCAGAAATCTCACCCTATTACCCATTTATTTTCTTTCCTATGCTGACAATTCCTCTAAAAGTTTTCTTAAGCTGTTTGCTTATTTGGATGAGTTATAATTTATTTTCCGTTTTGTTTCTTCACAAAATTTTGACATGTTTTTATGGTGGGTCACTTATGATAAGGAAAGGGTCAACAGAAAGTTTTACAACTAGTTTTGCTGAGGATATCTGGACTGTGGCTGCCTGACCTGTTCATTGACTGTGTTTCTAATTGGGTTGTCATTGCTATCCAGCCAGCAGTGTAATGTTGCTAAATGCTAGCTTAGTGAGAACATGAAAATCAATCTGTCAGTAAAGGGCATAGCAAGCACCATGCCTTTAGAGTATTATGTGTTTGGCCTTAGCACTCTAAAGAAGCTTTTCTGTTACTACTACTCTGAAGGACTATTGTAATCTATTTCCAAACTGAGTGTCTCATACCTTAAGATACTGTCTTTTAAATGCCTTCTTGCATTGCATTAAGAAGTGGTTTTTGATGTAAGACAAAATGCAGAAGACATATGTTTAAGAGGTGTGTTACAAAAGAATGCCATGCTTCTTGACTTCTGGTGCAAAGAATAGTTGTGCAGTACAGCCTGACATTTTTGGCCATAATTACTGCAGTTTTTCCTTTCTGAAATAAAGCCTTAGACAGCATGGCATCCACCAGAACTAACACAGCACATGAACAAAGCAAGTAACATCGTGCAATAAGTAGAGAAGCAATAGCTCATTTTTTCCTGCATAAGTTTCCTCCTAGCTATGCTGTTTTTGGCATTTTAGAAAAATAAAACAATTGATCTGATCTGAGAACTGCATGAAAAATAAGAATGCTTTCATCAAAGTGAAAATGAAAAAAAATAAGCCCTTGAATTACTTGTACTTTAGGTTGTCGGATACAAAGGAAGTGAGCCAAACATTTACTTGGATTGAAACTTGGTTATAGAAGTGGCTTGGAACTTAGCCTGGAAAAAGTTCTAAGCCACCCCATCCCCATTGTTCTGTTCATCATACAATTTACTTTTCCTTTACACCTTATGCCCTGATGAAAAGGTAGAAGGTGTTTGTTCCTTCTTTTTCCTTTCTGCTAATCAAGTAGTAAATATCAAGTCTATTTTAATTGGGTAAAAATAGTTTTATTGCAATGTTTGTACCATTCTTTTCAAATTTAAGACCTGAGTTAACATCAATTCAATAATAAAAATTCAGAAATATCTCCCTTTTTTGGTTTATTTTTGGGGTTTGTTTTTATTTTTTTTTTAATTTTTTTTTTAATAAACCAGAAATATATTGTAGAGTACCTCAAGAGGTAGTGGTTGGGTTTGGCACAGAGGATTGTCACTCACATGCATAGTGTACTGTGTACTGTATACTTCTTTTGAAAATGATCCAAAGGCCATGAAGTCACTGAAGCTCCAATGTATTTTTAATTAGTTTTAAATCTTTATGCTAAACAGCTGGGAAAAAAGCAAGTGAGACAGAATATGACCAAGGTCGTTAGAATAGCATGCTTTAAATTGTGGTTAACCAAGGAAGAGCTGTTTTCTTAAAAAAAAAAACAAAACAAACTCCAGGGAGTATCATGTAAGACTAAAAGGTGGCAGTACAAGGTAAGCAAAAGGCAGCATTTCTTTGTGAAGCATGTGGGGGACATGTCAGACTACAATGCCATGGGAAGTTTGGGATGCCAGATGGCTACAGAAATGCCAAAATCAATTGAACAAATGCTTGCAGTGGGGCAGCACTATTAAGCACACAGACATAATGCCAAGCTTAGGATGTCCATGGTTTGTACATCACTGGATGCAATAATCCCAGGAAACAGTCCCATGCATTTCCATTGCTCTGCTTTTCAGTGTGTGCCTGCTGTTAGGCACAGCCTGCAATGGGTGGCCTGACAAAGGAGACCTTTGGGATGAGCCACGAGATCTGCTTATGAGCTCTTAAGTGACTCTGTGAGCATCACAACTGGTGAATCTGTTTTTCCACAGCTGTGTGAAACACATTCGGTTCTGGCAAATGAAAGATGTGAGCACTGATTGATGTTCTTCCCTCAGACTGGAGCAGTAAATAGTGCGCCTGTCTGTTTTATAGTATCTCAAAATCACTGGGCATGTACTGCAGGTTTTATTCTCAGGGAAGTAGCATCTTCAACACACTTATTTTCTTGAGGCACGGTAGGTATTTATTATCACTAAGCTCATGCCCATTTTGGGGGGAATGTAAATATAGTTGACTTGGGCAGAGTGATCTGAAATTTTGATAGTACAAATATACACGGAGATATACATAGCCTTGATCATATAAGCCTTGTTTAATTCAGAAAGGAGGCTGAAAACAAGATGTCCATTTCTTTGTAACAAGCATCATAAATATACAGGACAAGATGCAGTTTAATATTAATGTAAGTACTGTACACTCAGAGTGTTATAAATCAAACAATTAGACAAGGTCCACACCCTAAACATCTCACCATCTAATTAGGATGGTTTCAGTACAAACAATTAGAAGCCTGACAGAGGGAACAAAAATGGTCACAGGAGTTTATGAATGTGAAGAAAAATAGCTGCTATAAAGTACGCTAAAAAGACAAATGATGTGAAATTTTCTTCCAGCATTGCACCGTGTGGAGGATTATCTTCTGATAAGAACTAGGCAGATGTGATTTTCCTTATTGTTATGAATTTTTTAGGATGAGATGTTGCTCTGAATATTATGCCCTATATTATTATGTTCATCTGTCTTTCATAGGAAAATTCCTGTTAAATCTTGGGTTCAGTTGGTTGTACAAAAGGGGGCATCTTTTCCTTCATGTGTATTAAGCTGACAAGACTTTTACACAGAATTGTAAGGTGACACATGATCCTTCAGACATGGAAGAAATGCACAGCTGCCACTAAGAATGTGGGTCCAGATCAAGGAGTAGGGGGACCTTTTCCCAAGGACATTGGTGCAATGCCTAATATGTAAGAGAACTATGGAACCTGTACTTTCAGAAATAGCAGGCAAATTTCAAAGATGCCTCAAAATGTGGGCTCTGTAGTTTGACATCTTAACAATGGCTTGACATTGCTACAATTTTTGAGTGACCAAAAGCAATAAAGAATTGACCATAAATACTTACACTTGAAGACATTTATCTGAATAGTTTTATAGCAAGTTTCCTTCTGAGGGGGGGAAAAAAGGGAGATTAATACTTCAGCTAAATTTGTATTAGACTAATACCAATTTGTCATTTTATCTTTATTTGATGATTTATTTATGAGGATGATTTAATTTCAAGACCTATACTATTTTCTGAGCTGTTACCACTTGAAATCCTTCTATACCTCATGCTGTTAAGCCTTTGAACATACACACAATATACTTCTCTTACATCTAGCTTTCTTACATTATAGGAGAAAGCAAACATTTTTAATTTATCAAAGAATGTCTTTCATTTCTTGCCTGCATTTTGTTTCCTTTATAAATAATTTTTATGTACAGTTTTAAAGATATAAACAAATCCTTCATGACATTCTTTCTGATCATTAGCGTTCACAGTCTCTCAGATCAAAAGTTTTCCTGTGTTTCTTTACGAATGTGAAAACTCCTAATCCACATACTCAAGAAACTTGCATTAGGAATCTTTTCCTTCCATTATTTCTGGTTTGTCTCCATAAATCTAAAAGGTAAGTGATGAATAATATAGTTCTGTTCACATGTCCCTTGAATCAATGGACACTAAACACTTTAAAAGTGGTTGAATATGACTGGAAACAAATGCTGATGGACTTTTCTTAAAATTTTAAAAATTCCAGTGTTTATCTTGATACTATAAAGGTAGCTCATACCACATATTTATTTTTTTTTCAGTAAAATGCAATACAGTTGTTGTAATGATAATTGGTAACAAAATAACTGGGCTATGTCAGGGCACTGACTGACTATTCTGCATGCAGGTTGCTCACATTTTCAAAATTAGAAGCAGAACAAAAGTTATTGCAGAGAAAGCAAATGGCTGCAAAATTTGTCTCCATTAATGGGTAGCTAGTGAACAAATATGATTTTATGGAAAATGTGGGAAGAATGAGAATACCAGTTCTTTCTCTTTGTCTTTTGTATATTATATACCTTCAGAATTGTCCTCCAACTTCACAGCATAGGGAGCATTAAAAAAAAAAAATGGTGTTTCTTATTTCTGTTGTGTCCTTATTATCTCTGCCATTTCTTCTAAGCCAGTTCACAAAATTCCCTTCATTTCTTCCTGCTTATATCTCTACTGTCCCTGGCTCATCATACCTCAAAATTTCATGTTCTTCCCATCCATCAGAATTTCAGAGAATTCCCTCTGTAACTCTTTTCGTTCAGTGAACTCTGAAATTTTCCCCTTTGTCAAGCACAGAATCCTCATTTTTATTTTTATTTCATGAATGTATTGTCAAATTTAAGTAATTCAGATCTTGTGCTCACCCATGGCAGTGCACCGGCTGGCTTTGCTGAGTGTGTAATTCTTGAGTAAGAGAGAGGTGAGACCACTTTACTGCCTGTGTGCTCAAAGGAGTCTCCAAATAAACATGCAGATTGCAGCATGGTCACATCTTCATTCCTTTACATGACCTGGTACATTGCTCACTGATTCAGTGAGTCTGTTCCATTTTATTGGGAACTCATGCCTGAGGACGTAGACAAAATTGGTGCCTGGAATATACCTCTATTATGAGGGTTTTTTTTTTTTTCTAATGTGACAGTAATAACAATTGTACAGGTTAAAACATGGACCTAATTAGTGTTTTGGGCAGAGCAGAAGCTGAAAAAAAGACTTTCTGAAATCATCAGTACAGAGCATTCTTTGTTCTGTTCCTAGACTGCAGGTATGAATTATGTGTCCAGGCATTTAAACTCCCAGAGGCAAATTTATACCAAGTCTGGGAAAGGTATTTCCAGAGAGTGCTTTATCCTTTATGGGAGATTTTATGATGAGTGTCTATCTTCTACTTGATGGTAGAGGCATCTTTCATTGGACAGCTGTACTGTTGCATCGTTTGAATTCTGCTTGAAATGTACAGCTGTATATTGCAGAGGAGGCTGAGTCCCTTTAGTCTTTCAAGTCCAGTGATTCCTAATAATGTTAGGCACAGAGGGATGTTTTCAAAGACATTTAGATACTTAGAGGTACCTAACAGGATTTTCAAGATCACTAAAGGAGACTGGACATCCAACATCTTTGGCTTTACCTGAGGTAGCTGACTGTTTGCTTATATGTGAGGTTTTTCCTTCATAGTCCATCTCAGCACTTTTCGTAATCTTGTCCACAAGCCTTGCTTAATTTCCGAGGAGTGTATCCTATTTGTATCTACTGTATTAGACTACGTCTAGGTAAAATGTGTTAAATCGCAATTTTTATATTATAAGAAAAAGAGTTTTCATTCAACTCTCGTACAAGGTCATCAATTTTGCAGTGTAGTCTGGGGGGTTGTCATGTGGAGTCATCACTTTTCCAGAAAACTGCGGGTACTTTTATACTTCAACTGCCATACTGTGATTGCTTTGCAATTGGTTCAGCTCAAAATATATATCAGAAAAATGCTGTGCTCTTTCAGAAGAAACATTTTCCATGTAGTGGAGCATGGTGCTTTAAATATGGTGGGCAGCAAACTAGTATGTTTTGAGGGACTGTCCTCTGATGCAATACCATTTATTCTTTGCTGTTATTCCCATGACATTAAGAATCCATTCAGGAACATTTTCTGAATGAAAATTCTGCAGGTGCTAATGGAATGACCACACAGACAGGACACATCCTTTCCCACTCCTAATTTAGCTTCAACAGCTTCTTTAACCAGATCAGCATTTATTTAAAGTAATGACTATGTGATTTATTCCCCTGTCCCAGTTTTCACTTTGCTCTCATTCTGCCAGTCTGGAGTGACACGAATTTTTTACTTGTCTTAACTTTCTTTGGACAATAGATTTTATTTTTTAGAAATGTTATTTTTAGATAGGTACATTTTTTTAAAGGATTGTCTGTGAATAAAACACATATACTTGATAGAATTTGGAACAATTTCTGTCAAATCCTAGACAGACTTACTTATGCTCTGCAAGTAACTACACATTTAAAACCTCAGTTCCTTTTCAGTGTCGTTTTGTCTACCTTGTTGTTTCCCACTTGCAAGAGTAAGTGGACCAAAGTCAATTAATTAGGGGTAATACATATCAAAAATAAGAACTGCTTAGATTGCTTTATGCTGAAAGTCCCTGTAAGTGCAGTGTGTTATTCTTCAGAGCAGCACTCGGAACCATCTCTTCATTCTGCTGCTGTAAAAGAGATCGGGTGGTTCCTTGTGCCCACACCCTGGGCTTCTCATGCCCTTGTTTTTCAGAGATTTTTCAGCAGTGAGAGTTACAGCCTGTGGAACTTCCTGGCAATAGGGATGACAGGACAAGATGCTCGGGGAAAAAAAAAATCCATGAAGATATGATGATGCAGTAATTGCACATTCAGCTGCTGGGAATTTATCTGCTCTGGTAGGATCACCCAGGAACTGTATACACTGAACAAACACTATTAAAGCCTCTGCCTGATTCCATTAGCACATGACAGAGAGACCCAAATCAGTACTAAAGGCATTTGCAAGCAGCTGCTGCTGCAACAAAGATAATATTGGCACAGCTTTTCAATTGTGTAAAGAATAGGCGGCATTATTTTAAACTTCCAGTTGTGCCTTATAGACAAAATACTAACTTGAGTAATTTTTAAAGCTAATTATGTAACAGAGATTTTTTAAAAAAGCTCTGAAATGATTGAATGGATATTAAAAAATTCAAAATCCTGATGTAACAGCTGCAGTAGTAATACCTATTGTTAAGTTTTGCTAGACTTTCCTCTGTCATATAAGCTCAAAAGTACCAGTCTTACTTTTAAAATATCTTCTTCTTTTCATGACCTAGGTACAACATTTATTACATGCTCTTAACATTTAGTAGCTATGCAATAAAACTTCATGACCTTGAGTGCATATTTTGTATGCATCAAATGGAATGATTTCCTACTGAGTGAGTTAAGCAGGGTTTTTTTTTGTCTTCCCTGAACTATGATGGACCACAGGCTTTCTGAATGCAGCTGTGGCAAATTAAACCTGACCTTTGCTAATGGGGACTCCAATCAGTTGGAAACTGTGAAAAATAATCTGTACTGGTGCTTTTCCTGTAGACTTGAAGTTTCATGCTCTTCAGCAGATATATACTGATACATTCCACCACAGTCTACTGGTGTGGGTAAGAAGAATTTGGGGACAGTCCAAGTTCTCTCAATGTTGTGTTTTATTTTAATGTCAGGCACTGGCACCTTTCTGAAATTGATTTGATTTCTCCGTACAGTGAGATCTACCTTTAACCTTTCAACAATACATGTAAGACTCATAGAGGTACCATTAACATTCATGCTGTGTTAAAAACAATTAGTCTTCCGTATAGTGGATGGTGTTGAGAGCAGCATTCACTAACAAGTCCCATAAATGGCTTGTTTAATTACATATGAGTGAAAGAGTTACAGCTTCTAATTTGAAAGTCAGTCATAGGGTAACATGAAGTTAACACCTGCCATGAAACACTAGAATTCTAAACAAAATTTTGAAGTAAACATTGACTTCATTTATCTTTTATGGAAAATTATTTCTTTGAAATGTTGTGATGAGATTCTGATAGCCTGTGCATTGATGTCTTGGTTTGAAAAGACAGGTGTCTGCTAAGAAAGGCAGGAGGCCCCCTTGAAATGAAAAATGTAAACCCTCTTTCTCTCAGAATTATTGTAATTTTGAAATTAAGGGGCTCTTAGGCAAAATATGGGAGTAGGAATAAGTTATTAGGCAAAAATAAAAATAAGACAATGCAGTAATACAAAACAACACTGACAGAGTCAGAATACGACCTGACACCCTGTTTGTTGGTCAGGATGTTGGTACCAGTCTAATTAAATGGGTGCTGCTGTCCTCCTGCAGTGACAGGTGTGGTTCTGTTGAAGCAGTGATCCTGTAGAAGGGTGTAGTTTTCCTCTGCAGATCCAGTGGTGGTGTAGATGGGCCTGGCTTTCCTCTGGGAATCCAGCGGAGAAAAAAGCTGCTCCTCTGGGAATTTAGTGGCAAAGGGCTGTCTGGTGTTCCAAATCTCAGATTATATCCAGGTAGGAATACTTGGCTCCTGCCCCTGGGTGGAGCATTTCACAATGGGATTATGTAATTTTATCAGTCGTGCAGTGACAGGCAATGGGGGGCTGTCTGGTGTTCCAAATCTCAGATTATATCCAGGTAGGAATACTTGGCTCCTGCCCCTGGGTAGAGCATTTCACAATGGGATTATGTAATTTTATCAGTCGTACAGTGACAGGCAATGGCCCATGAACAGAAGATATCTCCTGGAGGAAGGATTGGTTGTGGAAGAGATAAAACAAACTGCCGCACTTGGTTTGAACAGGCGGCTCAATTAACAGAAGAGAACTGCCCCACCTCTAACAGATGGCAATAGAATACACACCCCCAGCCACATCTTGCAACCTAAGGCAATTGACAATGGTGTTCTGTGCAGTTTCCCCATTAAAAGCCTCTACAAAGGTGTTTAGAATGCATTGGTCTTCAGAAGTGTTAAGTAAAGGCAGTTGTATAGTTGAAGTGTTCTCTGTGCACTTCACATGAATGGATTCACACCTGAAAATTGTAAAGTGGGTGCTGGATTGCCAGGTTGGTTTCCTGAAAATAAAATGTTTGGCTGAGTGCCAGTACAGGGACCTAAAATCTGGATTATACAGTCCAATGAGGCCCTAATCACTTTAGAGGCATATCCAGATAAGATTACATTGTCTCAGTCTGACGATCACTGTCACTTAATTATCATGCTCAGGTATAATGATTCCTACTTTAGTTTTAACTGATAAAGTGAATTGTCAGTCATTAGGGTAGCCTTGATAGCGACTGTTCTTTAAATCAGTCTGAAAATGGAGTTGTTTTTTTCCTGCTGGTGTGTCTGCATGTAGCTCTTAATAATGATTCATCATTAGTTTCCTAGCTTGAATTTGACAATGGATTTGTTCTGTTCCCACTGGGCTACTTCAGAGACTTGGCTCAGTGCAAGCAGAAGCAAGTCCAAGCTATCTTGATGCAGAAATAGCAGTGCTACAGCTACTGCAGGCAGATTAAGATGAGAAGAGAAAAACATGAAAAATCCAGTTAATTGATCTTTTGCAAACATGATCAGTGAAATCATGCATTCTGTTGAAGGCAAGAGTAGCTTATCCATTAACTTCAGAGAAGAAAATGTCAGGTCATGTGAAAGGTAAATAAAACAAGATTTTTATATGTTGTTTCTGAGAACAAAAATACTTTTGTTCTTATGGTAGTATCTGAAAAGACCAGACAAGAATGTGGTATAAAATTTTTGTACCTACAGAAAGTAAGGAGCAAACCTGGAGTTAAGGAACTTTACCTTCCAGATACGAATTATAAATGGATGCATTACACTCAGGGATCTCAGTCTCAGAAAGATTAAATTACTCAAAAGATGTCTGTCAGAGACAGGAATGAACACAAATCTGAGTTTTAGTCAGGTGTGTTTCAAATTAAAGGCAAGTTCTTCCCACTTTTAATATATGCTTCCTTTATGGGTTTAAGTGTGATTTCAACTTAATGAACTATTTGTGGCAGATTTATCAATACCAGAACAGTAAATTTTGCTGGAGTTCATACTGGAACATACGTAAATAAACCTGCAAGTTCAAGGTTTATATACAAGCAGATCAAAAACAAAGGAGTGGGACACAAAAACATTCTTGCTTATGTCTTGGGACAGAACTTAGTTCAAAGAAATTCTCATGCTGCTGTATCAAGATCAAATTACCCTAGCTGCATGAACAAAATGTAGGATATGACTTCAGCTTGAAACATGGCTGGGACAAAATTATGTAGTTAATGATTTACCTGGCTTCCAAAATTAGTTTGGGGGAATAAATGTATTCTAGCATTTGCCTTTTGTTTTAGCTTATTATTGTTAATATTTATGGTATAGCCACTTTTTCTTTGTTGTGTGTGTTTGTGTTACATCTGTAAATTAGAAAATACTATAAATTGTATAGTAATTTGTCAGATTTTTTTTTGACTGACTTCTGTGGGAAACTGTGTTTAAATAATGGCAATAATTAAAAAAGAAAAAATACACTGTTCACAGGAGATGCCTTTTTTTTTTCCAATGAAAACGTATGTTTTTTCCATGGGTAGGAAAATGCATTTCCTGAAAGTAAAATTGTTTCTCTATCTGCAGAAATTGCAAAATCATCATGTGTTTCTATGTAATGTTCAGAGAAACTTTGGGGCTTATTCTAATGCATGATTTACTTCAATTTATGATTCAGAGTAATGTTCAATGATTACTTTGATGGAAACCAATTCAGAAGAGCCATTCTTGTAGTAGAGACAGTGACATTTCTATCCTTGTAAAATTAAAGAATAGAGATAAACATAGTTTCTAGGGAAATATTATCTTTTCTATTGTATAATGTACTGTAATTAAAAAACTTAAATACTTGCAACTACATATTCCTCAATGAATGAACTAACTGTGAAACAAAGTCTGTTTTTTTTTAACTGAAAAAACTCT
Source organism: Onychostruthus taczanowskii (assembly GCF_017590055.1). NCBI lineage: Eukaryota > Metazoa > Chordata > Aves > Passeriformes > Passeridae > Onychostruthus > Onychostruthus taczanowskii. The sequence continues at coordinate 11,678,997 of NW_024499239.1, read as the reverse complement.
TATCGACAAACCGGAGTGGTAATTCTGCAAATTTTGCTCTGCTTGAGTAATCCTATGAAGCTCAATGGGGCTACACAAATGCATAATCACATAATTGAAAACACAGTTTTAAGTATAGTTGAGCATTTAATACACAAAGAAAACAGACATTCAGATAAAATAAGAAAGTAAACTCCTTGTGTCAAATCTGCAATGGATTTTTCAGTAAGGCACACTTGGAGAATTTGTGTTGTTATCTTTATGCCTTTCACAAGATGTGTACCTGTCACTATCCTTCAGAATGAAAATAGAAGTGAAACCCACAAAGTTATATGAGGTTTAGAGCTGCGTTTTCCTAGTCATGCTTTAAGTAATTTCATTGTCTATGATTTGGAAAATGGAGTGCCTTTCCCCTTACAAACTGTGGTATTGCCAAGGCAAATAGTTTAATGCACTTTCTGAAAATGTTTTAATCTATTTTAGGTAGTAATATTACTGTGACTGTAATGATCTGGGATAGAATCTTTAAAAAAAAGTCTCTTATAACTGGAAGGATGCAAAAACTTTCTGATTATAGAAGATTATAGGAACACGTTTTGTAATTTAAACCTCAAAAAGTGTTAATGTGTGCAGGGCAGCTTGAAGAAGTCAGAAGACCAACCTTTTAACCTGTTTTAGCCAGGATATGTGGATGTTGTCTACAGGAATTAGGTAAAACTCCACCTATTCAGCCCTTGATTTCTCTGTTTACATCCATTACTAGCATGGATACCAGCACATGGCAGTACTTCTAAGTACTAGAAAGACAATTGAAAGAGACTGTCTGTTGAATTCATGTTCATAGGTGTGATTGCTCTGGGTAACCAGCTTGCAGTCAATGCTGCCCGAGACTAGCTGGTAAAGGTAGCAGTGAAAAGCTCTGTAAACCTGTAGGATCCCCATAGTTTTAGTGCCCTTGGTTTTATTGATTGGTGAAATGGCTATTCCTAATTGTGATGTAGTTCCTCTTTTGTATTTGGAAAATCATATACTACTAAGTACAAAATAAATGATTGTGACTTACTTTCTAAGGAAGATAGTGTTGAGCTTTGTGGGTCTCATATTAAGACTTTTTGTCCTTACTATGAAATTTTAATGAATCAATGGGCTGATGAAAGTCATGAGATTAACTCATAACTTGCAAATTTCTGTCTGACAGTGTCATGCTTGAATAAATGTTAATCATTTTTTTTTCATTTGACTGATTCTTGAAAATGTATCCTAATTTTCATCAAGAAAAGAAGAATCTATACATACCAGTGGTGTAATGCAGGCAGGTAAATTCTAATTATTTGCCTGTGTTGTCCCCATAAATGAATGCTTTAAAAAATTATTCAGTTCATCCACCTAAATAGCAAAAAAGAAATGAGGTTGTAGAAATTAACATACTCACTGATAAATTGTCAGGCAAGGTCTATCAATTTTCTCCTAAGATCATAGTGAATTTCACAGTTAACTTCTCTCTGCTTTCACTATAGTTGGGGTGAAAAAGAATGGATTATTAAACAGGAATCAAAATTTCTCATTAAAATGGATATATTTCCTAGAGGAAAAAAGGCTGTTTGAAAAATCAGTTCCATATGTACTTATTTTGTCTATGTGCTGTAATTCTTTAAGCTCATATTTTTCTATTGTCATTGGTTAAACCTGTGATAAAGAAGTAATTCTTAGTATACATTGCAGAAGGATAATAAACTGGTAGAAAGTATTCTAAGTCAGGTATAGTGTTTTGAATAATTATTGTTATTAATTCTGAATAGTCTCACCTGAACTTCAAAGAAAAATGCTTGAAGTGGTTAAGGAAGTTTAAGGATACATATTCTTTTCAGTTTTGTTGGCAAGGTGTTGACAGCCTCCTACTACCTAAAGGGGGCCTAGAAGAAAGCTGGAGAGGAACTTTTTCGAAGGGGATGTAGTGACAGGACAAAGGGTGATGGCTTTAGACTGAAAGAAAGCAGGTTTGGATTAGATATAAAGGAAAAAATCTTCCCTGTGAGTGGTGAAGCACGGGAACAGGTTTCCCAGACAAGCTGTGGATGCCCTGTCCCCAGGGCCAGGTTGGATGAGGCCTTGAGCAACCTGGTCTAGTGGAAGGCATCCCTGCTTATGGCAGGGGAGTTGGAACTACATGACTTTTAAGATCCTTTCCAACCCAAACCATTCTACGTTTCTTCACAGGCAAAAAATAATTGGGAAGGACATTAGTTTGTTTAATGTAAAGTGCACTGATGTCAATATCTACCAAGACGTTCAATAGCTCACAAATTATTGACTCTAGATCATAATCTGCTTTACACTTGCAGCTGTATTCAGTTTTTAAATGAAACCAGACATTTTAACAGCAGAAAACATACAGTCAAATAAATGATGACTGAAATGCCTAGTAGTTTTTTCTTTAAACCGTGATTTCAGTTTTAATTTTTTAAAACTTATTATATGGAAGATTAAAGCACATTTTTGAGCTTATCATTTAAATCAGTCATGACTAAGCTGATACCAGTGGGCAGTGTGTTTGAATATTTAATCACAAAGTGATGGAGCATCTTATCTTGCTTGTTAGAGTGCTTCTACTCACCAGTCCATTCTGTTCTCTTATTTGACATGACCTGAATAAAGAATGACCAAAATGTTCAGCAAGGACAGAATAAAAAAAATATATCAATAGAGGAAAAAAATTATTTAATGGCCTGATGATATTATTCCCTTAATTCATTCAGTGCTATGGAAATAATTTTCTGAGTTATTCAAAGCCATGTAATGATGTTTGGCTCGCACAAATATAATTTAGTAAAGCAAAGCAAATATTTCTCCTTGTAAACAGAAACTAAATATAGTTAAAATTGATTTTTTCCCCCCCTGTAAATTATGGAGCTTGCTCTTCAACTTAAAATATTTTTTGCACACCAATCTCTTGTCAGACTAGGGAAGCAACTTTCCTTTCTTCATTATATTTTTGAGATCAAAAAGTGTTTGGAAAACCTTAAAGACATTCAGAAATGTAAGCTTTTTTCGGTAAGTACTGTAAATCGGCTAGAGCACCACTTTGTCTATAGACCACTAGAATCAGCACAGCAGCCTTACTCCCTGACTCACGGCTGTACTGAAATGTTTACACTGTTCCTTGGGACAGCCTCAACCAGCTGAAATGATCCATTGACAGTGCATCCTACCTGACATTCTTTTCCTACTGGCAGCATATCTTTCCAAGGGATTCTGTTTGCTACACCTTTATACTCTTGCTGTGAGACTCTAAAGCCCAGATCAGCTGAATGTGACAATTGCTTTCATCAGATCAGTGAAAACTCTGCAGAGTTCAGATTTTTCTTCCAACTTTCAGATCTGGAGAATGAAAATCATACAAAATTGTCTGTAGTGTGTCAATACCTGCCAAGAGTAAGGAGCTCTCTGGGTGTAGGAATAGCAACTGGGAATCCAAGAGGGAATACCTAGCTGTGGCCAGGGCTGGGAGTACCTGTACTGTCTCCAGCTGTTACTGTTAAATCAGCATTTCTTTTGTTTGTCCCATATACTTAACAGCTACTGGTAAGAAGATTGGCAGATTCCAAATCAAACAGCAAACCAATGCAATTGTTCAATTGGGACTTTGTGACCTGTTTTTCAGATGTCAGAGGAGATGGCATCCCAAGTAAGTTCCCTTTGTCCTACACTGAAGTCACCTTGTTCACTCATTTTGCTGGGCAAGGAAGAGATGCAGCCTAACATATCACCCTTAGCAGCCATACAGAAAAAGAGCAGATGCTGAAATGTTTTACTGCCTTATGTTGTCACAGTCTGTCATGAGTGGGTTTTGCTCTCTTAACTGGTGATGTTGTATTCATATAATGCCTAGAAGCCACAAAGAAAGAAAACAAAGTGAATATGTTGCTTGTCAGCCTGCAATTTGTCTGTATTGGCATTTCACCATAGATCTTTCATCAGATGCATTCAGTTTGGAAAATGAGTCTATTTATCTTTATGTTCACTCACAAAATACGTAGCAATAAATAGTATGAAACAATTCTAGGTTCATACTTCTGCTTGCAATATTATGAATATCATAGTATGTTAATTCTAGTAAAGAATTTTCAACATGAGCCAGCATTTGTGTGCCCCAGTTTTTAAAGAAAAGAATAAGTAGTTGGATGAGCAGTGGCAATAAGACCTGGTTCTTGTGAAGTCGTGTCTTGAGGGTGAGCACCTCTGTGGACGTGTGTTCACATTGAACAGTACTGACAAATAGGCGTGAGGGGCTGTACTTGTAGAATGATCAAAAGTGTTAATCAATTTGAGTTAAAATTTATCATTTTTCATAAATTGGGAAATTAACACAAACTATCCTCTGCTGCACATTCTCATAGAAATTAGGGGGAAGAGAAAAATTTGACACCTCCTTGGTCACACGTGTTCTAGCTGGGCAATAGTTAAAATAACTTTTGAAGGAAACTAAACAGACTGGTAAGCATGCACTGAAGGGCACTGCATAGGTGTTTTTTGAAACTGTGATGAAAAGGTTTATGAGACAAACTACATTTATAAAAGTGCGATTCTGCAGTTGTGTAGGTTAAGGGCTGTTTAAATAATTCAGAAAAGAGTCAAAATGTATAATTTTCTGCAAACAGAACACTTCAGAATTCACCTGACTCTTAAAGAGGGTTTTAAAGTGATAATTAAGTGTTTGAGAGAGCTGTAATACTTGGGGGATTATCTTACACATGAAGAGAGTCCTATTTACTCTACATCAGTCAAATAGGCATAATTTTGAAATTTAAGGAAGTTATTAGAGAAAGGTGATGATTGCCAAAGCTCCTCAACATGCCATCAAGATAAATATTTAAGATATCATGTAAGATCATTTGATTTTAGTAGAAAGTAAAGTGATAGAGAGGATTAACCTCTGCCAAAAGGAGGTGAAGTTTGGTCATGAAAATAACTGTCCAAATGAACAATGCCATAGATTTGTGAAGTTTCCTTCCTGATTATGTTTGCATGGCATAGCACAGAGCTGCAGAGAGAGGCTGCAGTTGGACTTGAGCATCCTGTCAAGGACTGTGAAAGCAATGTATCTGTGTTAGCTTGGCACTATCAAGGTTAATGAGTGCTTCTCAGCACACAATGTAAGATTCAGTGCAGTTATAAACACAGCAGTATCGTGTTCTCTGTCTGTGCTGGCCAGGTATTTTTGCAATGCCCTGAACTGAGTTCTACAGATGTGCACCTTGGAAGAGACATGCAGTGCCCTCAGCAGTGACTGGCTGCTGTTGTGTGTGGTTATGCATAGAATCCATAGCAATAATGTGACTATTTTTTGTGACCATACAAATCTAAAGAAATAGGTGTACTTATATCATTTGCAACTAACATTCCAAGTTAATACAGAGAAGTATATTCTAATTTCAATGATTTAATGAGAAATACAACGTATTATATATTCTGTGAGTGTTCTGTCCCATTCTAAGCAGGATGAGATGCTTCAGAACCCTGTCCTAACGGCTGATGATTTTTTATTTAGAATTTTAGAAGTCTGTCTACATATAACTGAGTGTTTTGATCTGTTTGTCCAGAATGTCCAGAATTTTTACAAAGGATACAGGTTTGCCTGAATCCCTGCTGCTCATGATGTCAAGTGGTAATGCTAAGTATATTAGGAAATGGTGTTAAATTGAATAGAACCTGAATTTTTGATTGGAAAATTGCTTTGCTTCCTCATCTCCATGCTGTTCCTGTCTGAGACAGCAGCTCAGCAGCTAAGATTTGACAGCCACAATTATGAAATTGGAATGCCAAAGAGAATTTTTTTGTGTCAAAGAGTTAAATTCCAGTTAGTGTTCGAGCTACATTGCACATCTCACAGAAACATTGCATTTCCCCAAGGAAACACACTGGAAAAGAAAAAAAGCTTAAAATACATTTCAATCACAGTGATTTCTCATGGCTTTTGCATGTTTTTAACAATTTTAAGAGGCACATGCAGATTGTTTATTCCTGTGCCGATTTGTAGCATAGGAAAACAGCTTTAAGAATAATTGCCCATCAATGAGAATTTGCACATTACGTCTAAATTTATCTTCTATAAAGTGAATAAACATGGAAATTTTCCAGAACACTAAGTTTCACCACATAACTTACAAAATAAAAAAAGTGTAGATCAAAATTTAAGTAAGCTACATATTTTTCCTTGGATGGATCTGACAAGATCTGTGGTTAACAACATGTAGTCATTGGTAATAGAAATAAAAACATGTTTAGTCATCTTCCTAGGCCTAATTAGGAGATGAATACCTGAGAGAAAAGAAAAACATAGTCTGGAATGCAATTATATGGGAAATTTAATCTTATGTCTGACTGCAAAGTTTTGTATGTTTGTATGCAGTTTGTAGGATTAAAGTTAAAAGAGAAATATTCCTGTATTCTTTATCCCTGATTCATCCTTGTTAGTATTTTTTTCTCTCTTTTTATTTTCTCTGCAGTTTCATGATAAAATAATTCTTCAAAATGGACTTGGATTTAATCCTCTCTATCTGCCTCTTGCCTTCTGCATTTTGGCAGGTTTGAAAACCACAGTCAGGTATGAATTTCCCTTTGAAATCTTTCTTCTCTGTTCATATTGCCAATTCATTTGCAGGACTCTTGAGCAGTAGTTTTCATTGGTATGCATATGAAATCTTATGATGAAGTTTAAATACTTATCAGCAAAAGTTATCTATGTGTAATGGTGGAATCTTTGCTCATATTTCTCTCACATACAGAAGGAAGTTTGGGATTATTGACTAGTATATCAGTAATGTTAGTGTTAGTATCAGGCTGCATCAGGTAGTCTTCTTTCACTGTTCCCAGAAATACACAGCAAAGGTGTTTGGAAGTCACAGCCTTGGCATTTAGGTAACCAAACAATGTGGTGTATTCTAATGCCATGGAGTGTTTCACTAATTAAGTAAACATTGCTCTGCACTGTTATTGTGTGATGGTGCATTTAGATTTGTAATTGCTTTTCCTTCAACCGCTGCATGATGCCTTGTTTTTGCATAATATCACCTAAATCATGCAACTACAATTGTATGATTTTATCAGGCCATTGTCCTCAGAAATCAAAGTAGTGCTAATGTGTATTCGTGCAGAATTTGGTTGAGTGGGTGTGCTCATGTCGTGCTAGAAGGATGGTAACTTGGTGATTTTCTCACACATCCAAAACAGAAAGACCTCATAGAGGAATTTAGGGAGATCAACAGTCAATTCTCTTTCCTTTCCCTCCTTGTTGCCTTTTTGTCTTTGAATTTTTTTTTCAATCAGTAAAACATTATTTTAGCTCTTAGCAGGTGATGGAGTGAAATCAGAATCCTGCTGAATGAAAACCAAATTGTGACACTGGACTAAGAAACTGGAAAAACAATGGTAATGAAAAGTCAAAAAACATGAGCCAGGGAGATTTAACATGAGCCAGGGAGATTATCACAATCACAGGGTTTAGGCCAATGTAGTCTGTAAACAGCAATCTCAAAGTAAATTTTATGTCAGTTTGAAAAATCATATATTTAAAAAAAAAATTTCTACTGTTGATTTTGATTATCATTCTGTGGCAGTACTGGGGCAAAAAATGCAGAAAAAATTAAATCAAAACCTTCTACTTTTATGTTAAGCATAGATTTTGATATCATCTAACAGGTCATGCTGGGATGAAGTGGATTGAAGTAAATGCCATGAGGTATTTTGAAACAGACACATTTACATCAGAATAAGAATTGCTATTCAAAATTCTCTTTGCAGTGCCTGCAAGATGGCTTAAACACTGATATTGAATTTATGATCTAAAGACCTTAGAGGTAATTTTGGACCCTTAATGATCAGGAAGTAGCAGATAGATCATTCCAAATGGTATTGTGTATGGTGGTGACTGAAACCACTGTAACCCTCTAACAAAGCAAAATGATTCAGGTGTGCTTGTTCTGTGTGTATGGGGATCCCCTACAAATCAGCTTGACCTCATGAAATCAAGTTGTGAAGCAATTAATGCATATGCATTCAAACTGATTAATGACATCACTCAGTCATTTTGACTAACTAAAGTAGGACTTCTGTAAAAGCACCATCATACCCATAGTCCTCTTGTTTTATTTACTTGGAGATGATTGTATAATATATGTGGTTTTCTAAAACAAAACAGAAATTAAAATCACTCAATGCTCACACTACTATTTAGAAAGAGAAGAAACCTCAAAAAACCCTCCATAAAACCAGCACTCTCTATTCATAAAAAGCTGAAAAGGTTAAAAAAAGTAAGTTAACGAGGTTGAGTGTTACACTCCCTGGCTGGTGGTAACACTTTATGACTTCCCCGTAACAGGTACAGCAGAGTACAGCAGCTTCTGGGTTGAGTTACTAGCAAATTGTATCCATTCTGACAAAGAATGAGAAAATGTAATGGCATTTAATCTTTGACTTGCACTGGACTCTGAAACAGATCCATTTTTACTAATTCTACATTGCCTATGCTTGCAAACTGAGAAAAATGCACTAGGACACTGAAAGCACAACTAATAGCTTGATGAAATTATCCTCTCAGTGCAGAGTAGTGCCAATGCCAATGTGGTTATTATGTATATACTTATCAGTCCTGCCTTCCTTTTCCTTTGTTCTTTTTTTCCTTTGTGCTAAAAAATTATCCATTTGACAACTCCTTGATTTCCAAGTTGGAGCTCTACATTTCTGCCACAGTTGCCTTTAAATATTCAGAAATTGACCTGGTGTTTCTATAAATTGTAAAAAAAAGACAGAACCAAAAATATTTCTACCAAAGCCCTATGAATCTGATCTATATGCCTGGGTAAATTTTGAAATGTAATAATGGCCTAAATTCCCTAAGGTTGCATCATACAAGCCGCTTGGTTTCATGTGGGAGCCTAAAAACTTAAACAGCAGGCCCTGAAGACTCCAGAAAGTATTAGCATAATGTGACAAAGAGATTCACATTCAAGGTATCTGAATTTTTAATCTATCTTCAAGTTTTGTAGGAAGAACAACCTACTTTCTTAAGTAAAAATATTTATTTGACTAAAACTGGGCACACTGGGTAAAGCTGTATTAAAGATAGGGTTGCAATTTACATGTGGAATCCATTATGGTGACATAATACTTATTTACTGTTTGAGGTCATCATACAATTCTAAAAAACAAAGCAATATAAATAAAATCTTTAGAGCTTAATGGGTAATGGAACATCTAATTTACTGTCTGTTGTCACAGGGTAATGCTATAAATCTTTACACTTCAATTTAATTTAGGACACAGAAGAAATCCATTTACAAGCACTTAAGCTGTGTTAGGATGTTGGTTGTACTTGCTTGGTGATTTCCTTAGGATTTACCACAATGGCCTGAGTTAGAGAAATACTATTTCAAGTTAAGGGAAAAACTGACCTGGGTTCAAGCTGAAAACAAATGTTCTGACAACTCAACTTTAACTCATCTGTCAGTATCTCCAAGTTCTTTGCAAGAAACCAAACAATGTTTTTTTTACTGTTATGTTGGTTTTTAATCTTCAATAGATACATTTATAATGGGAGTAGGAGAAAGAAGCTAGAGGAAGAACAGGGGGGAAAAACCCTAAATGAGAGACTGACTAGCAAAATGGAATTGAAATTTAACTGTGAGTAATGGAAGGAGGCAGCTTCCTGAATAGAAATTCTATACCAAGAAACAGTTCTGTCTACATGGAAGTTAAAATGTTGTTTGACAATAGTGGCCCCATACTTTAAGTATGATAGGACAGGTATAGTGAACAATTATTGCTATTTGGGTTAGATAAGAAATATCAAATTTACTTTAAGGAAATTGTCAAAAGGTCTGGTGCAGTTAGAAGCTGTTATCTAGTAACTCAAATAGAAAAAAGATGACAGGTGGTTTGCCATAGTTGAGAAACATAAGAAATGGCTACCCTTTTCACTGCACATATGAATAGATTACAAAATGCAATTTAACTCAGACAGGTAGCTAGGATGGATGCACAACCAGTCATCATAGTAGAAAAAGACATCTGTCTTATCCATCATTCATTGTGGACTAACAGTGTTTTGTCGCACTGTGGATGATCAGTACACCCTCATTTTCCAAAAGTAGGAAAACTTCCAGAGGCTTTGTTTTGACTCTGTATTTATTCATATATCCTACCAACATTATTTGCTACCTCTGAGATACTGTATAGACATTAATTAATTATTCCTTGTTATAAGTCTGTGAAATAGATCATTATTTTCAACACCGTCATTTTTGCTATGGGTAAAATTGAAAAGGAGAGACTTTTAAAGGCAATAATTACATTTTTGTTTTTTCTGCTTGAATTATTTTCTGGGGACTGGTTTGGTTTAAACAGCAGTGGTAAAATGTCCATTTCTCTCTGTAAGAGATCTGCCAGGGATAAGGATAATCTGAGAATGTGAAGAACATCAAGATAATTTTTCCTGCTCTGTGATAGCTCATTACATTATTAGGTGTATTATTATTATATCAAGGAAGGCATTGCTTGTGTCAGAGGTAGTGCTTTGTAACAAGCAGACACAGCTGACATGAAATGTCCATTTAATATCTTTGAAGTCATGAACAGCTTTTCCACATGAAGTCTGTGAAACTCCTTGGGACATTGAGAATTTGTTACCAACCCTCCCTGCATCAAACAATTGCATTGAGTCCTGGTAGAGCATGGTACTCAGATTTTTAGCCTTAGCTCAAATCTAAGTATCTGCTGCTACAAGTCTAGTGTTCCAAGCTAGTACATCTGACAAACTTAAAATGAAAAGACCCTTTTCAGAAGAGATATTATTAATTTATAATTGGAAATAGAGGGACCAAAACTGGTGGTTGAAGATCTGTATTAACTCACCCACAGATGAAATACAAGCAGTAGACTCTGAAATGATTGTTCACTATCTGAATTTTAAATGTTCATTTTTGCTTGGGAGGCTTTTACAGGAATTTTAAATAGAATTTGAATAGCTGAAAATCAAGAAAATGACATTTAAAAAAAATTCTTACATAGAAGATTGCCTCAATGCATTGAATGCTCTGCTCTACATAACTTATTTGGTTAGTTTGATTGTAAATAGAAGAAAATATTTTGTTTGTGCTGTAGCTATCAAACAGAAATGAAAGAAGGAAAGGGCATGTTAGGTCACCTTGAGGCCAAATTCACAGGTGCTGGAAGCTGGTATAATTCCACTGATGTCAATTCCCATTCTTTTCACTTGGAACTGCAGATGCTCAGCACCCTTGAAATCCCTGACATGTATTTAGATTGTTCTTTTTATTATAGCACAGTCTTTAGTGCACAGTCCCCTACATTTTTGCTCATTAATATGGTGATGTATTGGCTAAAGAAAACATTCCTGTTCTACTATATGTTTTCACCTCTAGCATATTTAGCAGATTTTGTCTTTGGCAAATAAATGCAAGTAGAATGATACTTCCACCTTTTACACCAGAAAGCCAGAAGCCAAACCAGCAGAATCTGCTAATGCATTTACAGAGGCGTAAATTATCAACATGGTTTCAAGTCTGGAGTGTTTTGATTGTGAGGGAGTGAAGTGAAAATGTGGCACAAAAGAAAAATGCTTTGCAGAAACCATCAATAAATAATGACTTTTTAAACAAAAATTCCAGTTCGTTTGGATTCATTGCCACCAAGATATACTTCAAAGAATGTTCTAAGCAGAAGTTTTAAGAATAAGTGGTGACAGATTTCTATATATTATATATGGAAATTATAATTTAAATATAATTAATAAATTATGAATTGATCTATTTACTATTTTTTCCAATTCTTCACATTTTTCATTTTTCTGAATCGTCATCTAGAGGATTTATGAAAGAGTACAAAGTCAGAGCAGTATAGGGTAGAATTAAGCAATCAGAAAGGGATATTTTAGAAAATGTTACATGTATTTTAAATAACTAGTAAGTGGGATAGTTTCTGGGTTAGAGTTGCTGCTTAAAATTGTAGCACAGCAGTAACTTAGACAGTGAGATGGAGAAATCACTTACCCTTGTATCTACTCTTGAGTTCCAAGGGAAAATGTGGTTACTATAGCAACTGCCACATTACAGTTATGCAGTCTTTGGAATAGATTAAATTGCTGAAAACCTAAAGGTTTTGTTTGACTCTGTTGAGAACTGCAACTAAATGTACTGAAGTTACTTAATCAAAGGTAAGTTAGTGCTCATATTCTTATATGTTACCAAAACTTTGGCTTGTTACTTTAGCTTTTTTCTTTTTTTTTTTTTTTTTTTTTTTTTTTTTTTTAGCATATACTAATTCAAAATAATTGTGTCATGTTTATTTACTGTTTAGGTGGAATCCATTTGGCTATATGTACATGAATGTGTGAAACCTACTATAGAAAATTTCTTGCGGTGAGTTATAGCCAAGAGGTTTAGAAAATCAAAGTACTGGTTACTCTAGGAAGTTTGTTTGGAAACCATCCTAAGATTCTATAAAAAAATTAATCATTAATCACTATGGCAGCAGAGAGCAAGTCATGTTTTGTTTTCAGTGGAAATTCACTCTGTGGGCTCAGTGCAGTTGGTCAACAATTGCAAATAAAGTCATCTAACATACAACCATTATTTGAACAATCTTTCATGCTTTATGTTAAAAGTGCTTAAATGCAGTGATTTGGAGGAGTGATGATTTATGCCTTCCTGATATGTTTAAACACTTCAAAAGTTTAATGACTTAAGAGGCAGGGAAATTTTGCTGCAAATATTTTTTGGATGGTGTTCATGCAGAACAAAATACAAAATAAACATAAGGTGGAGCTGTAGAAAACAACATTTTTCATTGAACAGCTGAGATGCCACAACATGTCGTGCTGTACTAAGAGAACTATAGATAGTTTTGCATTGTAGGCCTTTTGGGCCTCCCTGAGCTGTGACTTCTGACAGAGAAAGTAGGTACTGTAGTAGCACTGTAGTATTGAAGAATTTAAAACTGAAATCCTGGGATTATAAGCACTTGCATATTGTAGTAAATGGTATTGTCATTGTTATTCTAGATAATTTCCTCTGTTCTAGGGAGTTAATACTTTAGCACTGTGGTTGCTGTTGATTCTTCCCCCTGCTTAATGAATAGTTTTTGTTTTCTCCTGCTGCCTCTGTTCTGGGCTTGTCCTGCTGGGGCAGGGAGGGAAGCACCTGGCAGAGTCAGGGTTCTTGGTTGCTTTGGTGCTGGTTTTGTTCTAATGGGGTGTGGAAAACTGCCTACTTTGCATGTTTACTTATTTCTCCTTCTCAGTTAGATTTCCCAAAGTCTTGAGTGTATGGCAGCTTCTCCAGAAAGCAACTGGGCATGGTTCTTCTAAAGGATTAAGTTTTCACCTACCTCCTTTCTAGTCAGCTACTGACCTTCCCTTTCTAAATTTAACTCTTTATTTAGAGCTAATTTTTCATTTTTAATGTTTCCTTCACAAATCCTGACAGTCTTTAAAGCTTTACTTTGTTCAGATGTTCTATCTTTATTTTATCTTTTTTTAGCCAGTGTTTCTTATTGCTTTATTTACCTGTTTGGTGGTCATTTGGTGACATGACGGTGTGGTGCTTTATTTTCTGTTTATTGCTCAAAGTTTTAGACTGAAGTAGTGCTTTCTTTCCTTACCCTTCAAGGTGATTTCTGTTTTTCCCTGAGAGGACACAGAAGTCTGGTGCTGAAACATTAGCAAATATTTTGTAATGAGTGACAGTTACTTAATTTACTTTCTGTACCTGATACAAGAGCTCTTACAGTTTATTTGAATATGTCATTTGGTATTTTACAAAGAAGTGCTGCATCAGTTTCTTTGTAACGTACAAGTAAGGATTAGATTTAACAGCACCAGGTTATCTAGGATTGCAGTTATTGGCTCTATGTGTTTATGTAATACATTATCATAAATATTCATGATTTCTTGTGCGTATTTGATATCAGTTTTCAATGTTGATCCTGCCTCAGGACCAACTTCCATCATGACAAGTACAAGAAATGTATTCTTCTTGCCTACTTTGTGAGCTTCATAAATTAAAACCTTTGAAATACACACAATGTAATTTGCCTTGCTTTGTCCCCTATGGTATTTGTCTCAATACCTTGTCATTGAATGTTCATAAGAGCTACATGTTTTTGCCTTGTCAGGTAACCTGGGTTCTGACTTCATTGTAAGCTGTGACTTTATTCTTTTATTACCCACTTCATCTTATCGCCTTTGAAAAAGGGTTCCTGTGCTGCCACTTCCCTGGCAAAACACATCCTTGTGCTGTGTTGGAGATGGTTAGACTCAGAGTCATTATATGAAGGTGAGACACTGTTCTTGTTAGAGTGCTAGGGAAATTAAAAGACGAGAAAAATAGTTTCTAGATGGAAGGAGGCTGTCTTCAACTCTTTTCACTGTAAATCCAGCTGAAAGCAAAGCAGGTATAAAACTGCTGCACACCATGAGAAACTATTCCCTGTATGCTTCATTCACTTGGGTTTCTTTGTTGTTATTTTTTCTCTCAAGCTTCTCACTCTTAGTCAATATTAAAATCTGGGTTTGGCTATAGTAATACTGTTATATATTCATGTGAAAATGTGTGACATCCAGCTTCGTTTGCTGAGGATGACTTTCTGAGCAGACACAGGGATACAGCTGAGAATTACAATTAGATGAACATTTCTGCTCAGTTTTCTTGATTACAGGCATCCCACGTATTCTTATCTGCATTTCCACTTACTCACTTTTTGATCATTTCCCATAACCAAATAGTTTTGAAATTAAGGAGAATTTTTATTGTATAAAATACTTGAAGAAAAATGCCTTCTTACTACTTTTCTATTGATGATAAATTCTCAATATCAAATGAGAACAGTTTACCATTAAGAAGTCTTACAATCTTGTATATGCCAGTTTTCATTCACTATTAGCAAGATTCATACTTGTCAGGGCCTGTCACTTTTTTAACAATTTGCTTTACTTGTTTTTTAGTTATAGTAAAAACTTAGCTCATTGTTTATCCTGCAAAACTCATTGTGCTCCCTTGTCTTGCTAAAATTATGTCCAAGTTTTGTTTGCTCCTGTTTTTTCATTTCTAAATAAATCCTTAGATGCAAAAGTTGGGAAAACAATTAGACATTCCAAGTGACTTTTAGAAAGAGTCTAGGTTATAAACAGGGCAAAGCACCTCTTGGTACACGGGGAATGAGGATTTGGGCTGTTTAGAGGTGTCTTCTGTGAGAGCAGCCCCTGGCTGTCCCTGTGTTGCTCAGACTCAGTTTCACCTTGCTCTGAAATGGACCCACCACTGGTCAAAGCTGATCAGAGCAGTCACGCTTGTGGTGTCTCTGTATAAATGTACTTTTGAAAGAGTAAAAAATGCTGCACAGTAGCTGTGAAAATGGCTCTGAGATATGAGAAAAAATGTTGAAACAACCCTGCAGACACCAAGGTGAGTGTAGGAAGAGGAGTAGGTGTTAACAGGTGTCAGAGCAGAGATTCCCCTGCATCCCAAGGAGCAGAACATGGTAATGCAGGTTAAGCCCCTGCAGCCCATGGGACACACGGGTGGAGCAGACATGCTGCAAGCTGCAGCCCATGGAGGATGCCAGGCTGGAGGAAGTGGTTATGTCATAAAAAAGCTGCAGCCCAGGTGGACCCCACAGGAAGCAGGTTTGCTGGAAGGAGCTGTGGACTGTAGAGAATGCACACTGCAGCAGTCATTCCTGAAGGAGTGTGCTGTGCGCAAAGAATCCACGCTGGAGCACTTTATGAACAGCTTCAGTCTGTAGGAAGGAGCCACATTGAGGCAGGTTGGAAAGAGCTGTATCCTGTGGGAAGGACCCCACATTGCAGCTGGAGAACAGTATGGGGAGGAAGGAGAAGCAGAGGTGGAATGTTATTATGGACTGACCGCAACCCCCACTGCTTATCCCACTGTACCACTTAGAACAGGGAGAAAGTTGAAGAGCGAGGACTGAAGGAGGGAAGTTGAGCCTGGGAGGAAGGGAGTGTGAGGGGAACACATGTTTAATTTGGTCTTTTTCTCACCATTCTAGTCTATTTTTAATTGGCAGTAAATTAAATCAATCTTCTCCAGGTAGAGTTTGTTTTGCACGTAGCAGTTTCCTGTCCTTATTAAGCCATGAGCATTTCCATCTTATTTCTCCTCCTTGTTTTGCTGAGGAGGAGGAATAGGGAGTGTTTCAGTGGGCATCTGGCAGCCAGCCAAGGTTAACCCACTGGACATCATTTGCAGTCTTGTAAGAAGTAGAAGCTATCTTTGGTTGATGGATTCCTCATGTGTAGAAACATAGCTGTGTTTTCTATAATTCCAGTGCTTATTGCTGTGCCATTTGCAATGCCCTATGATATGCTGACAGCAGAATCTATGTGTAGAGCTTCCTTGACCCAGTTTTCAGTAAATTGGGGGAACTGATACTATATGAAATATGTGTAACTGAAGAGGCAAGGCACCCTGATGTATTCAAAATGAATTTTGAAAGATACACAAAGGAAGTACCTTCCTTACGCATTCTAGGCAATATTTTTTTTAGCACAGAACAGATAAGCAGATAACTATAATGCTTTTATTGTGATGTCCACTTAATCTGTTTTTACCTAGATAATCATTAATTCTTTTATCTCTTACTGATCTGTTTATCAAAAAATTACAATCTTTTCTTCCACTGATATTCTAGATACTAAAGTGCAACATTGCAAAATCACAAAGGGCAAGGAAAATTAGCACAAGTTATGTGAGGCTTAGGAAAAGGGAAAAAGGAAAGAAAAGTGAAAATACAATGGGGTGAGGTAAGAAGAAAAAAAACAAAGATAAGTACTTAAATATGAAAAGGACAAGGAGTGAGAAGAAAGAAAAGAAAAATATTCTGAAGTAATAAACAGTAGTCATTCACTTAATGAAACAGGTGTATCTCTGAGTGTACCTGCAGGTGTGTATTTAGAGAACGTCTGAAATATGTGTTGGCTGATTTTTTAGAGAAAACTGTAGTGATATACTTCAGCCATCAATAAAGGTCCTAGCCAGATGCCACAAATGAATGTCTTCTCTGTGGTTTGTGGCTTCTTGGTACCTGTGGTAGATTAGATCTCACTTAAAAATAGCTGTTAAAATCTGTGACTCTTTAAAGAACCTGGTGCAGGGTTAATCAAACTGTACAGGGGCTGTTGAAGAGTCATTAAAATTGTACAGAAGAAAAATAATGAAATGGTCAGAGAAATAGGGTGATTTCTGCTGTGGAAGGGATTACAGGAAGGCAAACATCTGTAGTGAACCTGAGTGAGGAAAGCCTTCAGCCCTGTGTGCCAAGAGCTATGCGAAGGATTTCAGTAAAATTAAAAGAACCCATTCATTCAGAGTAAAAGACTAGAGAGGTATTACCAAGCAATAGCAAAGTGCACATGCTGCTTGGGAAAAGGCTTTCTTAAAAGTTGTGTGGAGACCTAGTATGTGACAGAGTTTCGGATTTCTTTTTGGAACATCACTCCATCTTTTTGGTGTAGGACTTAATCCATAATCCATGTTTTGTGGCCCAGCTCCTGCTGCTGTTTCCTAATTCCACTCATCTCTTGCAGCCACATTGTATCATCCCATTGTTTTGTATTTTTATTGTATTTGGAATGTTACTATTTTGTTTCTGTATGGTTTTTACAATGGAAGGAATTACAATAAAACCTTTCATACACAAAATACTGCAATGGGTATTTGCAGTTAGATAATATATGACATAATATAATAATGCATTTCAAAGTAGAAGAGAAAGAACGAAGACTTAATTAAAAAAGGGTCATCTTTCAGCAGCAGCAAATGTTTGCTTTCTCAATATCACTTTCTGGATTTTTTTTTCTTAGTTTTCTTATTTTTAGGAGCTATTCTAGTTCTATTGTATTAATTCCACATTCTGTAGTATTCTCTGGGTTTTTCTTGGCAAAAGTGCTGTGTGTGATTTACACACAGCAAGTACACATAAGATTGTAAAACCTCAAAAATGCAAAACAAATTTCACCAAACACATAATCCACATGGAAAATATTTTTGATGAGATTTTTAGGTCAATCTTATAACTTGTTTTATTTTAGAGCTTTTCAAGTAGATGCTGCAAGGATTATTTTATAATGCAAACATTTCCCCTTTTTTCCCAAACTGATTTTATTCAAGTTGGATTTGCTTCTATATTTTAGGGATGTACAGAAATCACGGATGCAGTCTTGATCTGATTGAGTGATAGCATTGATTATTTTTAGTGGTTTCTAAAAAAGGTTTTATCAAGGTTTCTTACTACATTTAAACCTCTGCCAACTATGTGTAAACAAAATACTGGAGTTTTTGACTGAGTGGTCCCAATAGCCTAATGTGATTTTCACATGCATACATGAAAAGCAAGTCATAAAATTGCAGGAGGGAATGATGGAAAGAAAAATAAGGAAAGTTATGTTTGAGAGTAAATGAAATTAGTCATAGTATTGTGATTTTAGAAGAAACTAAATGATGCCATAATTAGATCAAGCCAAAACATTTCAGGAGAAAGGCTTTTAAACTCACAAAACATATTGATTTATTATCTTAATGCATTTGATAAATAGCTTCAGAAAAGATAAAAGCAAACAACATGATTCAACAAAGCAAACATATTTTATTCCCTCTCCCAAAATAAGAAAAATGTGATATTTAGCTTTACACCAAATGAAATTTTGAGATTAAACTCCCCCAGTAAAAAAATCCAACCCAAACAAAGCATTCTATTTTAATGGACTGGAATGTTTAGGCTAAGCAAATGCCATCACAGGGGTGCAGACTAAAAAAGAGATGTGAATTTATTATAGAGAACTGTAGTCATATTCAGGGATGGGATGTCGTAATTTGTGACATTCATGCTCTTTCTTCTTCCTAGTCATTGGTGCCTCTGGGTGTACACTGAAAATAATGCAAAGGAGTCTATCAGTATGGGTAAGTAAGTGAAAAAACCCAAGCTGTCTTGGGTCAAATGTGTAGGACCAATATTGTGATGATATGTTTTTTTGTTAAAAATATTTCAGGGCGTAGTCAGACCTATGTGATATGATAAGATTAATACAAAAACTGCATTCTATCCAAAGTGTATTTTCCCATAAACTTATTTTCATGCAGATTTAAACTGTTATGGGAGATTTAAGCTCTTTGTCTATATGAAAGCTGGTAGTTTATACAAATTGTTCTGAAAGTCATGATTGCACGTTACTAGAATGAGAAGCACTGACAATGTAGTCAGAAGGGTTTTCTCTATCTAAAGCAGATAGAAGATGTATCGTTTCTATAGATTGTAGAATTATAAGAACACAAATAAGAGGCGGGCGGCTGACAGATATTTGTTTGTTTAGAAAAAAAAGGACTAAAAATGTTATTCAAAGTTAGACTCAAATTTATTGCTGCTCTGATTCAGCTATTAAGAAACCCACTTATCCACAATACAAGGTGACACCGTAATGCATTTATAATATTCTGTGCTACCATTATGCTACCAAGTTTTGAATGCTAATAGGGTTATCTCTTGTGTGCTCAATGCAATGTACGTGTCCTAGTTAATATTATGTGCTGTGATTCTGTTTTATTTTCAAATGCCACTTGTTTGTAATCAAAAAGGATTTCCTATTTACGTGCATTTCCTGGCAACTGCTGGTTTGGATTTTTTTGTTTGTTTTTGCTTTGCTTATTTGCTTACTGAGAATTGATTTATTCAAAAGCTATCATCTAAGTCTATCCCTTGACCAGTCTGACTGATCCAAGTAGATCTAGTTGTTCCACATGTCACTTTAATCCCTGATGAAGAACATTTGCTTGACCAAAGAAGACAGTAGAAAATTTCAGTAACTTAGAGATGCTAAATGAGCAGCAAAAAAGCAAATGAAATTCAGTGTTAATAAATACATACTGAAGTTAAAATTAAACTTAGTGGTGCACTTTACAGAATTCTAAGTTAAGGGCATTGCTTGAATAAAGGGAGGAAAGTAATTATAAGCAGTTCAGTGCACAGCTACAACCAGGAAAGTTAGCACAATTTTGGGATGCATATGAAGTAAGGTGAAGAATAATAAGAGATTATTATAATACTTTTGTGAGTCCATAGTGGGAGTCCTTGTATCTCACGGTGTGCAGGGCTTTCCACCACATCTCAGAGGCTTCAGAGAAGGACAGTAACAATTATAGAGAATCTGGAACACCTCTCATGTAAGAAAATTGGGAGTGTTTTCCTTGGAAAGAAGATGAGTAAGTGGGGACACAATAAAATATACAGAATACTGAATACTGTAGAAAGATTAAGAACAATTTTTCCTCCTCTTTTATAATACAAGGCAAAAGAGGTATTAATGAGAACATTTATTTACTTATATTTAGAATAATAGAGATGTAAGACAGGATGTAGCCTTCCTTACATAATTATGCAATAAATATCTTCACATAAAACCTAAGCAGCATTAGGGTAACCTATTCCACAAGGACTCAGACCTGCAGACACAGAGATCCACGTGCTGTACAGAAAACAGTTTAGGGATGTATGTAATAAAGGTGGTAAATTGAAAGCTGATATTTTTTCCTCCATGCATAAAGTAATTAAATTAAGGACTAAAGTGCAACAGAAAGCAATAGGACCAAACATTTAGCAAAACTAAAAAGAGTATGTTTATGCATGTTCATAATTTTAACCATGCTACACAAAGTCATTACAATTAATTATAAGAACTTAGTCAACCATCCTGTGTCTCATTTCAGAGCTTAAACTTATGTCTAATGATACAAGAAGGTGAAACTTTGTGTGTATTGGTGTAGATAATTTTTACACTGGAATGATTTTACATTTTCCTGTGAAACAATTGCATTGGATGTTCTAAGAGATCATTAAGATTTGATGGACCTTGCTGTGATCTAATATTTTGATTTAAATGTTTCTGTATTAGTAAATACATTGCATCTAGCTCTGGCAAAGCAGAGTTATGAAGCAAGATGCTGAGAAGCATAGAGTGTTAAGCTTGCATCATTAGAGAGCAAAATTGCTTCAAACAGGCATTCCTATGTTAAGGAATTTTAGCCAATGCATACACACAACTTGTGTACGGGGCTGTGAATTGGGTTGCTTAGAGAGAGTTGGTACTTAAAGGGGTTAAAGTGTTATTCAACATATTTTAACTGACTATAAAAAAATTTTTTAGGCAGAACCAATTATTACTGAGCATTCATTTCAGTAAAAACTAAAGTGAATTTTTACTTTGCTCTCTATTTTTGATATTAGTTTTAATTAGTTTTGCATATGCTTGACAAGCATATGCAAGGAAAATGGAGGATCAGACCCTGGTATTCATTAGAAATGATTCCTGTGAAAGAAGTGGGATAAATGTATGGGAGACATTTTAAAGGCTGTTTAATACTATAGCATGCAATATTGTGAATGAAAAACTCTTGGCTGCTGAAAAGCATGTTTGAGCTGTGTGGAAAGCTGTAAATTGTTTCTTAAGAAATACAACACAGAATTTGTTTCGGTTTTTCCATACATAGCATATTAAAATCTCACACTAAACATCTTCTTGCTGAAAGTATGCATGTGGAAAAATTAATGCTGGGTAAGCTGGTGTGTGAACCTAGAATGCATTAAAGCTTGTGCACTGTGTTCATGTATTTACCCTACAGTACACATACAGGCTTACTTCATTTTTATCAAGACTTGTCACAAATTCAGAAGCTGTGGATTCAGATATGCATCACAGATAATTCCACTGAAATTTTTCCAATAACTTTTTTGCATGTTTAAAGATTTAATTTGGGGGCTTTGGGGATAGTCCATATCTCTTGAAAAACAAATGCAGAACATAGTACACATATTTTAGCTTTTTCAGCATATAGAGAAAATACTCTGGGTTCAATAATACTATTCATGACATCAAGAATATTCCAATTTCTCTGGTACACAGAGTAAAATGAAGAAAAAAAGAGAGATACTGTTTTAAAGAAAACAGGATGCAATTTCATCAGTGTTTCTGAGAATATTGGAACATGCAAAGCTGTGAATAAGAAACAGCTTCCCAGTTGATAACCTATTGATTAAAAGAGCAGTTCACTAATGAGATAACTAGAAGAAACCAAAGCCAAAAAAGTCTGCACAACCAAATATGCTGACTTTGTTTAACAATGAGCATGTTTGCACAGGAACACCAGAACTTTGCTGGTTGAGGGAAAATGGCTTTACCTTCACTTGATTTATTTTTTAGCTCTCTGTAATGTATTATGTAGCTTTATAACTAGCATAGTATTTAGGCAGAGTCTTTAATCAGACCCAATTATATTGTTTCAACAGAACTCTGAGAGTAGCTGTTTCAAAGCATTTGTATGTTACATCTGCAGGTAGTTGACTATTTCTTCTAGGCAAGAGAAATATAGGATACTGCATAATTTGTGAGAAGTTAATTTCCATAGCAATAAAGGGAAATTTGACTTGTGAGTACTGAGGCCACTCATACCATCAGTTTGCTCTATACTGTCTTTGGTTAGCTAGGAGGTTCTATCTCACCTTGACAGATTTTTTGCTCAATTGTCACACCTTTGTTGAGTCTTACATGGGCTATGACAACTTGAACAGAAGGCTTTGGAAAGCCTGTGAGCTTACAGGGCTCTTTATATATCTGCATGATATATAATGATTCTGTTCTTAATGACTTAAATGACTTAAATGACTCTGTTTTCATCTCTCTGTCTAGACTTCCTGTTAAACATTGACAAAAAGATACTTTAGGCTTGCACATAGACAAATATGTTCCCAAGTCTGCTGCAGCTCAGTTCTCTTGATTGTCCAAATTGTGAAATAGGGAGCAAGCAGCTGGGGCTCTTGTGTGCCTGGATGTGACCCAAATGTGTGCCAGGACCAGGAGCTAGGAAATGCTACTGGATGCTGAAGTTTAAGCGTAGATCATCCCACTCACCTGAAGCTCCAGGATAAGCATGCTCTGACACAATAAAACTCTCTATGACAGTGTAAGGCTTATGTGTTCAGCAACTTAAGCTTGTAACTGTGGGATGATTTTCCTGTACAGATTGCAAAATGATCCATCACCTCTGAGCTGGGATGCAGCTGGACAACCATGACAGAACTGTGCAGCTGTGCTGGCTCTCTATTGTCAAATGATACAAAGTGCTTGCTGTATTGATTAATTCATGTTTTCTCTAAGTGGACCATATATTTCTGTGTCCTTTCCTCCCTAAAATAAATAGATGGCAATATGCTTATATGTATACATTGAAAGTACTTTAAGAATTGTATTAAGTGCTTGTGTACACTGTCTTTTCTGGCAAGAGAGCAGATGCTAATCAGGTCACTTAATGCACTGAAGTGAAGAGCATGATAAAAAAATCTAAACACAATTTCTCTATGACTAACATGGAAAAGGGTAATGGGCGTAGCATTTATGTCCAAGGATTTTAAGTGGCAAAGACAAAATGCTCCATTTTCATTTTCTGTGGAAGAAATCTAGCATTTTCATTTCCTTCTCACACATCAGTATTGTATTCAGTGATAAATACTACAATGGGAAGATAATTATTCTAAGGGCTTAGTTTAAAAAGGCTTTTGGGGGTAGAGGGAGGATGATTTTTTAGCCATTTGAGAGATGAGTTATGCAACAAAAGGCTACAAATCTTTGTTGTTGATTTCAGTGTGCTCATGAGCTGGGATTAATGTTTGTGCTCGCTGATGTAGACAAACATGCAGCAGTTCTAAATTTATACCGCATGTACTGGAAACAAGCTCGCCTTTTCATTTAAGTGCCATTATGAACAGGAGGAATTTTTTGTATCTAATGACTCCTAAAATGGCACACACTGATGGGGGAGACTAGAAAAATAACAAGACAAATAAAGAAGATACTTAGCTACAGTCTATAGCAACCGTAATCATCAATTCTGTTGTTTGAGACTTAGCAGAGTTAACTTTTGTGAATTAGATATAGGGGATTTGTTTTAATGGCTCTGTATGTGTAGATACAGACATATATATAGATTTGTGTATGTGACATTCACCAGGCACTTTGACTATTTCTTTTGCTGAGAGAGATTACAGAGCCTGCATTCAGAAAATTAAAAGGGACTGTTTGCAGGAATATGTAAAAACACTGTCAGAAACTGGTGTGCCACAAAGCTGTGGTGATAATACTGTTTTAAAATGTGCACTAGGGGGGACACAGAGATAATTTCCATAACTACTGCATCATCTTATGCCTCTAAGAGGAACAGTTGTGGAATACAAAGTAGGGGCTTCTTATTAAGTGTTTTGGTGACAAAAAGGCAATATTTATATTAGGTATGAAAAGGAAGCCTCTGGAAAGTAGCTTGAGGCTTCCTTCTCATTTTAGTAATTTGAATAATGAAAAAAACCTGTAACCAACTGAAAACCCAACCTTTGGCCACAAGTATTGTCTTTGAAAATGGCATGAAAGCATAGGTAATCACATAAATTTATACAGAGTTTCTCAGGTCGTGATACTTTTTTGTCATCATGTAAAGGAAATTCTTTGGAACTCATATAATAAAAATATTCCAAATGCCTGTTTCATATTAATGAGGCAGAAGACAGAAAAGTATCTGTGCTAACTTCTCTTTTAATCCTCAGAATATAAAACAAGTTTACCTAGGTTTAAATCTGGAATAACTGACTTCTATTGAAATGCATATTACATAGATGGCTACCCTACCATTCTTGTCACGCAAGGAAGAACATCTGTGAAATTGATGTAATGACAAAACTAACAGGAAAGAAATGTGAAATGCAGAAAGCAAAATCTAGAGGATTTAAATCTGTGTAGCTACCTAACTTTGTACTGACATTAAAAATCCTATTCTGATTTTTTTGTTTAGAGTAAAGTATGACACATAATGAGTTACTTACATAACCAGTACCTATCCCTTTTGCTTGCTTTCTAAAAGGACAAAATAAGGGTTATAATTGCAATGGGTTGTGAGAGCTCTAGGGTCATATGACCTTTATTTTGACAAGGAAATGAGAGTCTAGAACTTACATCCTGGGTGACTGTCTTTGCATGCTCATTTGGCTGCATTTTAAAGCATGGCTGCCTTTTAAAGCAGCTGTTAGCATGACAAGGTTTGCTTCCTACTTGTTTTTCAGTTCAGGACTGGATGATCTTTTACATACGCTCCAGAGAGAGCTCTGAACAAGTTGCTGGTTTTCAATAGGTGTCCCAGTGCATTTACACTGATGTATCCACTGAAAGTAATACCGCTGTTGCTTAGTTGGCCTGAGTGTACTATTTTATAGAAGTTATGATTACAAAAAGAATTTGATGTCATTAAATGGGAGGTGAATATAAAAATATGAGATGTGTTTTCATTAAATGTTAAGTGTTTCAATTGCTTTAAACTGCATCCAACTATTAAAAAAAATATTATGTCTTGCAGTGGCTTCGAACAATAGGATAATGGATAAAATTTTATTTCTTTATAACACAAGAAGCTGTGAAGTCCATTGTGGTTCAGTTACATTTGTAATAGGACATATGTTCAAGAAAAGTGAGTTTGACAATGTTATGATCACTTCTAGGAGTTAGTGTCTTTGCAGCAAGAATTTCAGAGAGATTACTTCAAGTTAACATTAGTCTTGCTCAGTGAACTGAATTATCATTTGTGTTTGGAGTGTGTGAGTTGAGTTGCTGGAGTATGTCTTCCAGAGTAATCTGAAAGGCATACAGATTGTACACTCCAAGATTCCTCTGTGACTGGAGTCAAAGTATAGTACTTAATCCTCTCAAAGCGTGCTCCTAAATTCAAAGCGCTAATGCAGATGATCCCTATTGCTCCCATCCAATACAGTAACTCTAATCAGCATTAAAAAAATGTGATCAAGACTTGTTTAGGTGCATCTCAGCCAGCTTCAATTGCTCCTTTTTGGTACCAAGGCAGAGAAGCTTCCTTACACAAGCACACCAGAACCCTTTGCACTTAGGGAGTCTGGCTCTATTGAAGTCTGTATCACTCTACCTTTATAGCTGGTACTTGAGAAGTGTCACAGTACCTGTACCAACTGCAATGAACCTCCTACACTGGCAGAACGACTTCACAGGTGTAGAAATGAAGAGTATTTGATTTAACTCCATAAAACAAAACAAAAAAAAAAAAAAAAAGCATTTATTTCTGTAACTTTGTAAATTAGTGACTAAAAACCAGAACTGGAGGTGGTTTCTCTGACACTACTGCTGGAATAAGTTGTAGAATATAATTTATACATTGCACCACATGAAACAAAAACTCCCAAGGATACTAAAAACTAGCTGTGAGATGAGCTCTCTAGGGAGCAAATAATCACCTCATTGACAGTACTGAGCTGTACTAATACGCACCAGAAGTGATGCTAGCAGTTTCTGGAGAGCAAATTATGATATTTCTTTTTCTCACATCCTGCAGGAGTCTCTTCATTGGCAAATGAAATGGACCTTATTAAGCTGAGGCATACCTCTTTGAACTAGAGTAACTGTAGCATCATCTGCACATGTTTCAATTTCCTCATTAGGAATACAAAAAAATAGAGTTTCTTTTTATTTTTTAATGCTTTTTTCATCTTATAAAAACCTAAATTGATTATTTCTTCTAGTTTTTAAAATTTTATTTTAGGGGGTCGGAATGTAGAGACAGGCTTAGGTTTAACTTGTTAGTAGGTTTAAAAATAAATGGCTTATCATGAAGGTATATATATGTTTACATATACATACACATATACATACATGCATGCATAAATATATATATATATATATATATATATATATATTTAAAATTGTTGAGGTTTTATTTTGGAAGATTTTTCATAACCTTTGCTTTTTTATAGGAGGAAACATTCATCTTCATTGGCAAACCGTACATTTTCCGGGTGTGGAAACAGAGTGGCTGCTATTTTTTAGGGTATATTTTAAAGACACCTTCAAGGTGAAATGCACAGAAAACAAGTTGTGCTATAGTGGTGTGGTTTGACGTTCACATGGCCTGAGATCTTATTTACTGCTACTTCCTTCCTTCTAACTGCTTTTAAATCACTGTTGTAGTTCCCTTAGGGTTTTGCCTTGTCTCCATTGGCTCTTGACATGACTTTACAATGAAATGGAACCAAAAGGAAGGTCAGAAGTGCATTGCCATAGATCTTGCTATGTGGAGTCAAAGACCAAAAATGTAAGGCTAGATAGAGAACTATCCAAAATGCTTAGAAAGCTTTATTTTGTTATATATTTCTGAGAGAACAAGCAGAACTGGGAACAAAGCTGTTTGTAAGAGGGGAAGTTGTAAATATGGCAAAATGTGGCTT
Source organism: Onychostruthus taczanowskii (assembly GCF_017590055.1). NCBI lineage: Eukaryota > Metazoa > Chordata > Aves > Passeriformes > Passeridae > Onychostruthus > Onychostruthus taczanowskii. The sequence goes on along the minus strand of NW_024499239.1, from coordinate 11,651,652 downwards.
TCCTCAAGTGCCTGTACTCTAGTATGCAGAGCTTGGTTAAAGGTCTGTGAGTCCATGCCTTCCATAAGCCAGTAAATATCAAAATCACAACAACCAGGTGCAATACTATGCACAATTTAGACACTTCCATGAGTGTTTACAGCCTATCTAGGAAAATTCGGAGAAGAGGAGGAAATCTATGGTAAAGTCCTCTCCCAAGAAACTGGAAATGCGTTTGTCTGATGATTGATATTGGGGGTAACATGCTGGGGGTGTGCTACAGGCCACCTGACCGAAAGGAGATGAGGATGGACAAAAACAATTAACAGGAGGTTGATGCCTGAACATCCTTATCTTTTTTTTTTTTGTGGGATTTTAACAGTCCAGACATATTCTGGAAGGGCAGCAATATGCAGTAAATTCAATAAAATATTGCACTGCATATTGGCTGCTTCCCAGTGTAAATACTGGAGGGGTCAGACACTAAAATGGTGTACGTGACCTGCTGTTCACAGGTGTCCGAGGTCAGAGTCTGAAGGAAAGCTGAAAAGATGCAGAGCAGAGTTGGAACTCTGGCTTTCAGGAACCAGATTTCAATCTGTTCTGGCAATTTCTTTGCTCAAGTTTCAAAATGTTAGGCAGAATTCCCACTGGAAGCTGCCATGAAGGAAAGACAGTGCATAAGCAAAATTGTTTTTCAAAGAAAACTTACTGAGAGTTCAAAAATTAACTCTTTTCCATTTGCACAGGAAGATGAGAAATTTTGGCAGAAGAGTCATTTGGCTGGCAGGGTGCTTCTGGATAAAAGGAAACACAAGAACACACAAGAAGTGAAAACCAGGCAACAAAAGAGGAATACAAAGAGAATGGCTTGAGCATTTGGAGCAAAATCAGAAAGACCAAAGCACAGCTGCAGATAAAAGTACTGAGGCACATAAGGGGTAACGGGAGAATATTCTAGCATCAGTGGGATGCTCAGGGAAAATGTGGGTCCATCAATGAGTGTAGGAGAAACAGATGGGTCAGAAAAGGCTGAATTACTCCATGTCTTTTTTGGCCTTGGTCTTCACAAGCAAAATTTTCAGTACCAGAAAAACGGGGTGGGGAGGACAACAGCATAGAGGAGCAACAGGTTAGGAACTGCTTAGAGAAACTAAATGTGTTCAAAACCTTGGACCATATTAGATTCACCTGAGGGTGCTGAAAGGTTGGCTGAGGTGATGCAATTAGATAAGGTTGCCAAATTTAGTTCTGTTAATGATTTTCTGGCTTATAAAACTGTTGCCAGGAGTACTTGGATTGACACAGCCAAGGACAAGGCTGATAGTCCACACGAGAATAAATGGTCAATGCCAAAAGATTAGGCAAGCTGTGTAACTTAGGTGAGGGGTTTCCAGGGAAGAAATAATTGCATATTGCAGAATGTGAGAAATAAGTGCATTCTGAAAAGCCATTTATACTGTCGTAAAAAAGAAAAAAAGTTTTGTTTATTTGTGCCAGCCTATTAAATTTAAAGGATGTGCATTGTGCTGAATATTCTTATGAGGCCAGCAGTTAAACGCTTTCTCAGTAACTACGGCTTCATGAATAAAGTGTTAGGAATTTCTATTTTGGCCTTTCTGTTGACCAGCAAAAATACTTGCTGTAGGGCAGCAGCTAAATGCTCATAAGAGATTATTATTATTTTCTCCACAAGAAAGCTTTTTTATTTTTCCTGAAATCATCACTGAAACTTGGTCTAGCAATATATCTAGTCAGGACTTTATCCTAAAGTACTCTTGCCTTCATGTTGATGTCTTTGACTTATTTTGGAAAATTTAGACTATAGTGCTAATGCAACCATCAACTTCCATGGTGCAGGGTACATATCCTGTTTGCTTTCTGGGTTATTGGATCCTGCCTGACATACATCTTGTCAGGCTGGAATGCTGAAATGCCTCCAACAGTGTATTCATGATTTTAACTGAGTGACCTGCTATCTGCTGTTTGGCTTGACCATGTCCCTATTACTCTTTCATAGATATTGATCTAACTCAGTGCTAATGGATTTTGATTGTGCAAACACCTAGGGATTCTCAGATTTGGACCAGAATAGGAGCATTTATGCATGAAGAAAAATATCTGCTGTTCACTATTTATTGAATCAGCCAGAGAACATAAGAAACAAACAAACAAAAAAAAAGTTAAATAGATTAAAAATTACACACTGCAGACAGAGTGAAATTGGATTTCCTTGACTGAAAAAATGTAATTAAAATTATTAGAAACATGATAAAAGTATTTGCCAAAAAGGCCACATTACTGACTTTGATTGTTAGATTCTCTTTCCTAGATTTTGGCTGGGCAGGAATATGAATATTATGTCCTCCAGGTAGTAGGCATGGTATTTCCTTCAATCTCAATAATAAAGAATATGTAAATTTGCTTTTAGGAATACAGAACATGTTTCATATCAGATAATAATTTTACTGTAGGTAAAATTGAATGTCAAACTCCTGGAGCAAGTTTCTGAAACAAACACCTCTATTTTTCTAATTTTTCTAAATATTTTTCTGAAAGGGTGTCCATGCTGGTCTTGGACATGGCAATGCCCGGAGTGATTTCCCTCTTTTGTAGTGGAGGGAATGAAGGGAGAGACAGCAGGTTTATTAGAGTGTAAGAGGTGAAAGCAGAATAGCAAAGCAGAGAGAAAGACTTCTGAAGGAAAGTCTCAGTGTCTAAAAATGAAAAACATCATTCAGATGATAGGTGCCACTCTCCACTTTTGTCACTCTCTCTTTCCTTCACATTTCAAGATACTGTTCACATTCCCATCTATTCTTGTATCAACTCCTTTGCTTCCAGCTACATGCCTTGACTTGCTGCATGGAGGGCACTGCATGAAGACCAGACTGTATTTTAGTTTATGTTACATACTTTAGGGTTTAACAAACATTTTTCCACCTAAACTTACACAAGGCTCACCAATTAAATCAATACCATAATAGATCCAATAAAAGGTGTATCTAGTTACAAAAACACAGTTGGAGGAACCTGGGTTGCAACCTAATAGCTAGTATTTCCCCTCCAGGCTTGGGATACAAATACTTTTTCCTCTCCTCTAAGACAGTTCCATGACCATTAGGAAATCCCTACACAGCTCTCATGGTTGTGTTGGTACTTCTATTTCTGCAGCTGCTTAGTGAACCCAAGTAGGTCATTGACCCACCTTGCAAGCAGGCCAAAATCTCTGTATATAAAGCTTCCCCTTCTGCATCAAGTATAGCTCTACAGATCCATAGTCCAGTGAAGGAGAAAAGAGATATGGGAATGAGAACCTGGCAGTGTGGGAGAGGGGATTCAGGTCTCACTTTAACATCCAGCTATGACCCTTCTGGATCTAGTTTTTATCCCTTTGCTCCATTTTAGCTATATTATAAATCTGTGTCTACTAGCAGCACTCTGAAGCTAATGCAGTACAGTTAAATATTTCTAATTAATCAGTATCTAAAAAATAACTAGAACATTCCAAAAAAACCCAGCATGCAAGTGTCTGATCCTAAACAGATTGATTGAATATCTTGGTGCACTCTTGACACCTGTGACGATATTTTTGTGTGACTCACAGGACCTTTCAACTATTTTGTGAAACGCATGTATGTTCTCCTGTCTGCTGCTTTTGCTCAGCAGCTTGGTAATGCTCCCTGGTGAATTTTTCAGCATCTTGATAGCTGTTAGTTATAGTTTCTTTTATTAAACTTGTTGTAAGTACAATTAGTGGCTCACTAACTCTTAGCATAGAGCATACATTATATTTTAGAATATCCCCTTTTCTTGCCTTCCTAGGGGACTGAATTCATCTTAGTGATACAAAATGCTTCCTGAATTTTATCCATCATAAACAGAGCATTAGTTAGGTAATCTGTAGCTAGGGTGAGCTAACATATTTATTAACTTGCAGACACATGACTGAGAAAAATGACTGGACTGTAGAAATATGATTAGTTTATTATTTTGAGGCACTATATCATAACTTCAAGTATCAAGGACAGAATCAGCATGTTTAGTAGATTTTTTTGGTGCCATTTTCTCCTTTTTATTTGCCACTACTTCTTTTTTTATAGTAAGATGATCTTGCTTTTTTAGCCAAAGCATGAAATGAAGTCACAGCATCTCATTTGACTGGGAAGAAAATGAAATAGAAGGATCCACGTGATCACTTGCATATCTACATGATTATGGTTTCATACACTCTCTTTAGTGTCTTTAGTTTTTAGAGCAAAGGCGGTAAGATAGATTTTTGATTCTTTGAAAGTGAAAAGGAGACACAATATTGAGAGGGATATTGAAGAATCAAATTACTAAAATTAGGAGGAAGGAGTGGAAAAATACTTGGCAAAAAATGAGAAAGAAGAAACAGATATAGCACTGAATTAAAGGAAAATTACTTCAGGAATGCAGTTTCTGCTTCTGAGTTCAAAATTCAACAGCAAATGAAACTATTGCACTAGTAGGAAATAGATGGAGGGGAAAAGAGCTTGAAAAAGAGAACAAGTGAAGTTTTTTGTTTTTTATTTTCCTTGCCTGGCTGGTATTACCTGGAAAGTGTTATTATCTTCTGTATGATTCTTGGATGATTTGGCAGATTTTGTTTATTGTTTCCTCTTCTCTTTGTAATGACTCCTAAGTGAGCAGAACCTGTCAAAATGGAGGTAATGAGCAGCTGTGAGAGATGACAACTGCCATGGATCCTGTATTTACCACATCTAGGGAGCTCTGAAAGGGAAGGTAAACACCTCTGAAGTAACCAGTCACTTGACATTGCTATGCAGTTGTACATCAAAGATCTTAGCCCTAGTAAGGTTCAGTATAACTGACCAGCAGCTGGTCCCAGTCACAGGGTCACTCTTCCTGCTTCTCCTTCGTGCCAGCAGTGACTGTGATGTGTGGGGGAATGTTTGAGGGCTGTTGTCCCCAGTATCACATCAGTTCAGTCATGACAATTCTGGGTATTGTGACGATGCAGTGTGGAACAGAGAATTTGGGGGTACTTTAAAGGCTAGACACAGATGGGATGCTGCAGAGAATTGGCACACAGGTTAGTGTAAAGAGTTAAATATGTGCAGGACTGGCAGGCAATGAGAGACACAATGAAATACTATGCTTCCTGTGAAAGAAAAGTCACATAAGCAATGTTTAATTTAAGTGCTGCTGAACTCAGCAAATAGGTGTTCTACATATCACTTTCCATGCTTCCAGATCTTTAATTCACTGATGGTTTCTGTACTCTCTTGACCTGCTGTAATAATCACTGCTTCACCTATCCAAGTGGCTGACTTGCTCCATGGGGGGAAAAGCCAAGACTCAGAAGTCCCCAGCTAGCTGCTCTGTACAGGACTCCAAATTCAGCATTCAGAGATTTTTGGCTGCTGCAGCAATTTTGCTATTGTGCTTCTAATTGTTTCATTCCGAGGGGATATGCAATGTGTCAAAAGATGAAAATATTAATAGAGACTATCATGTATCATTCTCTACAAGTAGCTTCTTTTTGCAAAGGACAAAGTTATGAACTGATAAACTGAGGGTTAGGATTAAATAAGCCATTTCTATGGAGATAACTTCAGAGAAATACAGCTCTTCCTAGTGCTGATCAACTGCTGATCCTACTCTAACTTGTAATGAAAGGATTAGATGACAAGTGTCACCAGCATTATTTCTGATGCTAAGAGATTGCTAATAATGTGATAGAAGTCTGCTGTGAATATTGCATGAGGAAGGTTATCTATAGCATAAGTTGAGCAGGGAACTTGCTTTTTTGTACCCTGACAGCATAATTACAAATGCTTCTTGCTCCTTACACGTGTCAGCTCTCTGCTTCTGCTGTTAGTTTATGAAGTAGTGTAGTGTGCTACACAAATCTGTCATGGTCCTTCTTGACCTAGAAAAGTCTGAGACTGGATGATCCAAAGTCATGTAAAATCAATGTTTTTTCTCTCAGAGAATATTGCCAGGCTTTGGGTGCTACTCAAATGAATAGATAATGTGGGGATTAACTTCTCTTAAATGAGTTGGCAAAATAATTATTTGAAATAAAAGCACAGCAGTGGGTAGCAGGACACTTATTATCTATTTCAGCCCCTGCCATGAAAATTCTTGTTGCCTCAGTTTACCCACTTCTGTTTGACAAATGCCTCATAGAGGAGTTGCTCAGCTAGTGCAGTTGAGTGGTTGGGAAGATTTTCATAGATACTTGACAGAAGATACAATACAACTCTAAAGTGTTATTATTGTGGCTTTGCTCACAGCTTTATGAATATTGTAGAAAAAGTTTTATTAGTTCTGTTTGGTAAAAATAAGAAATCATTCACAGCTGGTAATAGCTTTTATGTGTGCTTATTTTAGTTGGGGTAGAATTAACTTTACTTATAGTAGCTAGTGTGGGGCTATGTTTGGGATTTCTGCTGAAAACATTATTGATAACAGATTGTTGCTTTAGCCATTGCTGAGCCATGTTTGCACAGGGTCAAGGCCTTTTCTGCTTCTCACTCCACCCCATCAGTGGGGAGACTGGGAGTACACAACAAGCTGGGAGGGGACACAGCTGGGACAGCTAATCCAAACTGACCCAAGGGCTATTCCATACCCTGTGGCACCATGCTCAGCATATGCTGTGGGAGGAAGAAGAAAGAAAGGAGGATGTTTGGAGTGATGACATTTGTCTTCCCAAGTCACCATTACCTGAGGTAATATTTCCTGATTTCTTGGAGATGGCGGAACACCTGCCTGCCCATGGGAAGGAGTGGATTAATTCCTTGTTTTGCTTTGTTTGTGTGAGCAGGTAAACTGCCTCAATCCACAATTTTTGTCACTTCTAGTCTTCTGATCCTCTCCCCCATTGCACTGGGATTGAGGGAATTGAGTGAGTGGATATGTGGTACTTTGTTGCAGGCTGGGGTTAAACCATATTAACAAGCAGTCTTGCTAGCTTGCCCTTTTGTTTAAAAATACCTTTGGAGTTTTTCCCCCTACTTTTATCATTTATTTAATTTGATCCATTCTAGTCTCTGCACTTGAATTTCCTGCATGATTAATTCTATAATATTAAAATTGTGATGAAATGCAAACTTTATAAAATTGACGGATAATTATGTTTCTTATGTTAGTCAGCGAAACGAATGATGAAAAAACACTATGGCCTGATCAAAACCATTAAATAATTTAAAATGAGGACTTCAGAATCAGGTTAGAAGAATTATATTGAAAATAATGGTTATCTTGCTTTATAAGCTTTCTGCTGTGTCCTATCTTTTGCAGGGCTTTTTTCTTGAGAATGTTAAGCACATATTTGTAGTTAATTTGCTGATACTATGTGCATGAGCTATTACTTTTCCTTAACTTCAAATTGTGCAGTTCATTCTTTTCATTCTTGAAAGGATAAAGGCTGGGATTTTCCAAAGGAGCTTAGAAAATTTAGGTCTAAATTTTAAAAGGTGTCTGAAGATTCCGATAGATGCCAAAGGGGATTTTTCAGAAGCATTCAGCTTTGTATTAGAAGAAATATAAATGGGTATTGAAATTCTTGAAAATCATTCTGGGTTTGTATCAGTAGCCTTTAATTCCTACAGGTATTAAAATTGCCTTCTTTTGCTATGTCTATTTTAGTAAGTAGTGCAACACAGTAGGAGCAGATTTGTAGAGCAAAATGATGCTGAGAAGCTGACATTCACATTTTTAGTTTTTGGGTGCTTGTCTTCAGAAGAGCTCTAGTCCTGTCCCATAGACTAAATTCCAATTAGCAGATGGAGCACATTAAATATGCCAGGGAATCCCAGAAGAATTGTTTAGAAGGAATGCCTGGAAGTCCTCTAGTCCAGTGTGCAGCTCAGTGAATCTACTGACTCCTGAGTGCTGCACTCCTCTCCCAGTGAAGAGTGCTCTAGAAGTCCAGCCTGGACCTCCCAAGCTGCAGCTTCTGTTATTTTTGGCTGCATCTTGTGTTATTGTTCTTGTGCTTGTATAGCATCTCCACCAAGCTAACTTTGGCTCTGTATTTTGTTTCCTGTCCAAGCTGTAAGCATTAGTATAGAAGCACATGAAGCAGGACTGTGCATTTGCAGCCCTTTCCTAGGCAGACTTTTTCCATATATACTGCTTTCTAGCTTGCCTCTTGATGTGGGTCACTAGATCAAAGCTCTCCTTGATAGGTCACCATGTCTGTCTCCTAGTGCACTTTGAAGAAAGAAAACAAAGCCTTATGGGTGACTCAGACATGGATGCAGTTGTTCTTCTGCCCTCTACCACTATATCTTCTATACAGCAAAAATAAAAATAATGCATAATTCATGATTGTCCATATAGGGATATTATAGCAGTTACATACTGCTGTAGATACCTTAAATTTCAGTTTTGTCCTGCAAAGTATAGCAAGTCAATTAGAATTGCCTTAAGCGTCTACTTTATTGTTATGGTTATCAGATGCTGGGTGCACAATCTGGTTATGGTGAAGTAAGATTTAATTTTCCAGGCTGTCAGCTTACTGCTTGGGTACATTACCTTATACTACTGTGAAGTAAAATTTGTCCTTTCCATGGATTAGTTGCATTTCTCAAGTTTCTCTCTGAGTTTGGCCCACAAAATCTTGTTTGAGTGTTCATTGCCTCAAGGAAATATATCAGGGTTGGAAAAAGTGCTTTGCTCTTGCGGAAGCTCTGCTGTTTTTTCCCCCATCAAGCTTTACTTTTGTTTTTATATGGTTTTGTCCTTAATTAGGCTCTTAATTACTTTCTCTGAAACCACAGTAAGTCTCATTGCTTTGTAATTCCCCTGATCTCCTGTGACTTCTTTTTTTAAATATAGATGGTGTTTTATGTGAACAGATTGTTATCCTCAAAAATAATTGCTGTTGTAAAGCCTGTATTTTGCATCCTTTTCTTTATCAACACTGCTTCGAACTTCATTTCATTCAAATTTTTCAAGCCAGTTAACTCCTGCAGCCTGGAAAATGTCAAATATATTGACTGTTTTTCTGTTTTTATGCTATATTGTCTGTAATTCTGTGGTCATTGAAAAAAAAATAAAAGATGATGATACTTTTTCCATTAGCACTGTTCCATTTATGGTCACCACTGGTACAAAGAAAACAATAATTTCTCCCACAAAGAAAGTGGGAAGAAATAGGCAAGTGGGCCAGCAGCATCAGCCAGCCTGGAGAAGGCAGAATCTCTGGTATGACTTTTCACAGGATGGAAGGGTGTGTACAAGGCTGTGTGCAGGAGAGGGTCTGATGCTTTAAGGGTGTCTGGTCAAGGGCCTTTCCAATGCCAAGGGATAATTGGAAAAGGAGGGAGCCATAAACAAGAACATAGAGGGACACAAAGCTGACGAACAAACCGTGAGGGAGGCAGTGATGGGAACCAAAGCTGATCAATCACACTAATTGATGGGGACCTGTGAAACTGTCAGAGTATTTATTCCAGGGAGGTAATGTAGGGATCTGATCAGGGACCTTGTCTGTTGGGAATCCAAGGGAAAAAGGAGCAAGCCAGAAACCAAACCAAGACACAGACCTGATGAAGCAAACATGGAGACAGTGACAACCCTCACACTAACTGTGAGCTATCAAGGAACCACAGATGCCACTTTCAGGAAGATCAACCTGGACTTTGTAGCAGATAAAACTGTAAACCAGAGGAACTCTAGGTTTAAAATTTTAGGATCAGGAAGTTGCCAAGGATCAGGAGGTTGCCAAGAAAGTATAGATAAATACAAACTCATGGGGAACCTGCAGAGGAAGGAGATTGGTCACTTGTAAAATAGTGCAGGTCAGTACATTGCCTGAGCAAGCCCTGTGACTGATCTCGGTAGTATGTTCTATCTTATGTCTTATTAAATCTTTTCTTAGCTCACTCTGTGTCTGTGTGTGTTGCAAGGACTAAGTGCCAGTCACTGGTGAGACCTGTATGTGTGTCAGTGGGTTCTGTGCTGGCTGCTGGAGTCAGCCCAGGGGTGAGGGTGCCTGTGCTGGCAGCTACTGCAGCCAGTGGGGCCTCTGTGCCATCTGCTGGAATGAGGGTGGGTCTGGATCACATATAGCCTGTACGCCAGGTGCCAGCTGCTGCTCCATCTTCTCCAACCAGGTGTGTGTGAGGGGTGGGGGGTTTTGTTAGCAAACGTCAAGGTGGTCCAGACAGAGAGGAGGGGACCTTGAGTCTGGGCTGGGGCATTAGGTGGGGAGAAGGTCTGTGCTGGTATGTCCAGGGAGACTTGAAAATGTGAATGCATGAGGGATGAATATGTGAGCCTGTGTGTTTGCTACTGAGCATCAAGCTGGAGCAGCTGGCAAGTAGGGGACCTGGTTGCTGTGTGGGTACCTGAGGGAACAGAGGATATGTGTGTGCTTGTGGGTCTAGAGATTGACATGTCTGCCTGCACTAGTGACCTCCTGTCTCTACGAGCTGAAGGCAAGGAGTGCACTTGGCTGGCTGGCTTGTGTTTTATGAGCTCTGTGTGCAGGTGTTGCTGAAGGCAGCACCTCATCTGTGGCAGGCAGCTTGTGTGACCAGCTGTGTCAGTGTCCTCTCTGTCTGTGTGTGTGTCTCTGGGACACGTGCAGCTTTGCTGTAGCAGAAGCTGCAGTCAAGAAAGCAGCAGCCACGTCCCTCAGCCTGGGCAGAGACTGGGGTCCCCAGGCACTGGGCTGGGCTCCAGCAGCTGGCAAGAGGGACCTGGGCTGGAGCTGCTGGGCAAGGTGGCAGCAAATCTAACACCACTTAGTAGAATCATATTTTCAGATACTGCATCATTCCTTGTAAAGCCCTTTTAAAGAATTGTGGGCTAATTAGAGATAGTAGCATGACATCCCATAGGAACACACATTCAGAACTTCTGCCTCTCCTTTTATTAAATTGTGATATACCTGTTGGTCTGCACTGGACAAGAGACCAGTGAACTACAATTTCTATTGATCACAATATAAGTACTAACAGCCTGTGTCTCCTGCCTGCTCCTTTACTCACTCTCAAGTGCCTGAGCCACTGCTGTGCTCTGTCCTTCCAAGTGGGAGCACAGGGCAGAGGCCTGGCAGGCACAGAGTGCAGCACTGGGTTGGTGCAATGTGATAAAAAATGTGGGGAAGAAGATACAGGAAATATGGGCTGGGAAGGTGAAAAGGGAGGAATATATTACTTTATGATGTAGTGTGGGACTGGAGGTAAAGGATAATGCATCTAAGTGGCAGTTTGCAGTGAGAGGAGCAGGGAACTGGGGGCAGCCAGCTGAATATGGAAGCTTCTTTCAGGATCAAAGGCTGGCTACTGCCTAAAATAGCTCCAAATAAAAGCTGTGTCAAAAGCTCTGTTATTTGTGTTTTTAAGACACTTATTAGGTGCTTTTCAAATCTTACTCTTACGAACAAAGAGTTTTCAGCACATAACTGCAAATGCTCAATGTACATGTTTTCCAGGTAGAATGTAAAAATGTGAGGTTTGAAAATTCAAAAGTAAAGTACATGATCCTGTCTCTCATCCTGATGGCTGGAAACTGATCTGTTACTGGGACTATGAAAAAATGCATGGTCATGTAAGTGTGTAGGTAGGTTCTCTGCCTGTGTAAATTATTCACTGATTTCAAGGATGTTTTGGCAGCTGATGACTGTTGATGATCCAGAGATATCTCTTTTTACGTGTTGGCATGAACTAATGGACCATGTCTGTCATCTGAATGAAGGTAGGCTTCTAGTTCTCTGGTTTACATAGTCTGATTTTTGCTCTGCATTTCCCTTTCAAGTGATCACTTACATAATGTGTGAACTTGTTATAGTTGGTTTCTGTAAGAAGAAAAAAAGCAAATGTGTTTGAAGAGCCTATAGATCATTCTTGCTATCAATATGATACAAAATTAGTAATTTCTAACAATTTCTTCAGTGGTGCATTGGAAATGACTATGTAATGCCATCTGGTTCAAAAAACTTTAGAAAAATAATAATCTGAACGAAGATGACAATTGAAGAAAATGCCAGTAGCTCTTCTGTTTTATTTCAGTTTCCTGTATTTCTATACAATAACAAGTCTGATATTTTTATAAATATCTGTAGTGCAAAAAAAAATTCCCATACATTTCCTGGTAAATGAACTAAAGCTAGAATTTTTTTCTAAATCCCATTTCAGAGCATTGCATTGATTTTTTTTTTTTTTTTTTTTTTTTTTTTAAGATTGCTTTTGTAAATTATTTGTCCATAAAGGAGAAGTATAGAACAATACATCTTTTCCTATTTATGGATTCTACAGATGTGACACTGTACATGGACCTTATTCAAATATTCCTATTGTTGCAGGAAAAAGTAATCCAAACCACTAGATATACACAAGAAATTGCCTTGGCAGTCATAGCTGATTTTTTAGTGTTTATTGGTTTTTTTATTTGATGAACATTTTATTCCAGGTTTTAAATCCCCTAGATGGCACTACAGAATGCAGTATTTAAATGTTTCATACAATGCTATTAAATAGATGATGTTAAATAATTTTTCTCTTGAAAAATAAACCTCTGTGAGTTGCTTAACAAAATGAAATAAAAGGCAAAGCTTTTGTTTAATACATTCATGGTATTTTGGCATGTCCTGATGTACAAAAAGTGGAACAGTATGCTAGACATGTGCCAGATCACATATCACCCTTTCTACTCATGTGGTCCAGATGGTGGCTGTCAGTTTCAAATTCTGACTTGGGCCTCCAGGTCTGAATTGGAAAATAAGTGTGTTCAATCTAAAGGGATTAAAGATCAGGAAAGAAAACAAGAGTTGTTGTTTTGTGTTAGAAACATACTTGGCAATTGAATATCATAAAATTGTCTATTGCAAGGAGTTCTTGTTTGAGAACCTGTAAGAGATTTTAATATTTTAATTGGTATTTAAATTTCATGCTTTAGTTTCAGGAACCTTGCATGCTGGCCCTCATGGGAATCCTGATAGTTTGTATTACCCCTGAGCATTTCTTTTGCAGTTGGTGTGTCATTGTCTGCAGATCACTGCAGTAAATACTTTACTGTACTGCTGAAAAGAGAGAAAAACATTGCCATCTGCAACTACAGCTTGCAAATTACAGCTTGCAATCGTCTGCTATTAAATAAAGACACTTTAACAATATTTTGGGTTTTAAATTAGCAATTTACATCACAAGATGCTGAAAATACTAGTCTTTTAATACAGCAATTTTTGTTTCCTTTTAACCAGGCCTCAACATGTATTGAATAAAATAAAATAAAAGACAGTATTACAAACCAGTGTTTACTTAAACAATAGCCACTGACATCAAGAGACACACAGATGGAAACCCAGTCGCTTGTATCTCAGTGGGAGGTTTCATTTGAGGACCTTGATGGAGATGTGATTGGACTGGAACACTCTAATTTACATCATGGAGAATCTATCCTGATGCCTTTTTCATGATGCTGCTGTGCCAAACTAGGTCTCCTGTGAGAAACTGGTCACATGCAGGGAGAAGAAAGGAAAGACTTTAGTCTGAATTAGATGAAAAAGCAGAGTTTCAAGTACTGGAAACACAGGCTATCTTGCAATAGCCTGCTATTTTATGGACACAAGCAATGGCAGAACCATGCCTTTGCATTTTTTTTCTTTTTCTTTTTCTTTTTTTTTTTTTTTAAGAATGGTAAAGAGGAGAGCAGAGGAGCTATAGGGCATATTTGATGTGTGGTGCATATTGCCCTATAGGTTAAGGAAGGAACAGAATTGCATAATGTCCTGCCAGGAAACGGCCCAAAATGTCCTTTTTTAGTGTCACTTCATTTACAATGATAGAATGAAAGACTGGAAAGAAGTTGTCCATTATAATGAGTGCAGAGCTCATTCTTTCATCCAGGGAATCTTAGTGTCAGCAAAATGTATGGAGAGATTCCTGACAGAAAAAGCCCTAGATGTAATGGAAATTGCCAGCAAAGAATTCTATGAGGTAAGCAGAGTTTTCTGTTAAATTCTACCAGATGGTCCACAAAGGCCTATAAAAGTGCTTTCCAGTTATAAATCTCAGAGAATTTTTCCTCCCAGTGCTAATCTTGTAATTGCTAATCAGCAAAAGCTACAAGTGCTTGCTTTATCTTTGAGTACACACAAAGATGTTTTACTTCTAGTCTGCCTGGGCTTTTGGGGAAAGCAAATTCTTATTATTGATGAGAAGGTAAATCTACTGGGGCAGGTGGGAATAGCATAAGATTCCTTGGGAAGTACAGCCAGAGCCTGCTTGGGCATTTAGCAACACACTGAGTGTTTTAAGGGATCCTTTTCTTCCACATACTTTTGTGATGCTCCTAATCTGCATATTCATTTTCTCGGTCAGCTTCCACAATATAAATCTGGACAGTCTTTTGGCCAGGGGCTAGGAATCCTTGTTTCTCCTCCATAATGATCCCTAACTTATTTTTTTCTGATGTTGAGCAAGTCCCTTAGACTACTTTGGAGCTGAGCTGTGAGTGTGTACTGTGGCACTGGGCAGTATCCCGATCTCCTGGTTCCCTGACTTGCAGGCAGTGGGCAGTGGCAGATGTACCCAGGGTAGGCAAATATGTGAGAGGGAGAACAGAGGATTTGTGCTGCATATCCACATCTCCCTGTTGGGTAAATGGGCCTCCTCTATTTAGTCTTTTTTGTTTTGTTTTCTCTATATCTCTTAATTTTCTCACCCTATCTCTCTGAGGATGCTGGAATCCATTTTAAGACTGTTCTAGCCAGCACCATATAATTTCAGTCCCCTGTAATACTCTCTATGTGAAGTCAGCAGCAGTAGTTACATCTCTAGTAGAAAACCACTTAGTAGCTGCCACTTATAGACTGTAGTCCCTGATACCGTCACTTATTCTGCGAACTCTTAGGATCAGGTTTATATCTCATCATTTGCCAATATAAAGCTTTTCATAATCTCAACTGGCCTGTGCAGAGACAGCTGCGATACAAATACATTTCAAAATGCATCTTTTGTTATTGGAAATATAAATTATTATCATCATTTTAGGTCTTTTTTTCTTAATCCTTTTTATTTTTTCTCTGATAAAAGGAACTGTTTCGCAACCTTAGAGTATACAAATTTTCACAGTAAGAGAAGAAAAGGAAAAAATTCTTTTAATAAAAATTTAATCTTACTGAAATGTAGGCAGTTATACTCAAAGCACATACTAGCCTCAGAACATTGTTATTTGTCAAAAGTTTGTGAAGTGCAATTCCTTCATTGCATATCATTCTCTTGGTGCCTGCTGAGTAGCTAAGAAATTTCAGTCAAGATTCTAGCAAAATAATGGCAAAACCTGCTTAGATTCTTTCAGTGATTTGCCAGCAAAAAGTGCTAGTGCAATTACTAACTTGCCTTTTTTAAGACTGTTTAGTCTGATTAGTCATCTCTTTGATACTCATTATCACTCCACATTATAATTTCATGTAAGAACTGATGCCATACATATTTTTTAAATGTCAGATTGGTTTGCATTTAGCCTTGTGAGTCCTGTTCAGATGATTTCTATATCTAACTCAACTGCTGCTTCAGCTCTGGTTTCCTGCTTCAGAAACCCCCAATCCAGAAGACACTGTTCTTGGCCTTTTATTAGGTGTTATTTATAGTGCCTTTTGGTGGCAAGGATTGGTGGATAATGGATGGATTTTGGATTTCCATTTCTCTGCTGGTTATGAACTTCTATTTAATTTTAAAAGGTTTAAAAGGCGCTTTTTTTTTTTTTTTTTTTTTTTTTTTTATGATTGACCATACATCCTGTCACTAAAGTGTAAGTGAACTCACTTTAATTTCTTATAAACAAAATTGAGAGATGTCAATAATCTACTACTACTATTAGGAAGAAAAATATAGATACTTATACCTTTGTTAATGAATGTTCAGTCTTTTCTGAACCACTCTTTCTGTGTGAGAACTATACATATGTTTCTTAAACCGTGGAATAGCTATAATTTTTATATATGCTTGTTAAAAGGCTGTGTTCAATACTGAAGACTTCATACAGTTCTCAGCTTGAATTAAATATATCCTTTTCTTTTTCAAGAAGAAAAGACTATTTTTCCTGTTTTATTAGTAATATAATAATTATCAGTGGACTGTTGAAAAAAATGGGAATAAAATGTGAATGTTTACATTTGCACACATATAATTCTTATTACACAGCTTTTGACATGAATCCCTTGAGCTGGATGAAGGCCAGTTTATTTCCTAACCTATCATAGAACAGCTGGAGGCCATGTGTAACTGCAAACTTGCCAAATCCAACAATTCTGGCTCATGGGAATTTGGATCAGAGAGACTGTGGCAGTCCAAGACTGCTTCATAGAGAAGCACAATTTAGACATGGTTTCTGTAATCCTGTCAAAGGCAGTCTGCAGATAGTCTGAAAAAAAAAATAAGGAGAATTTTCAAGAGATTAAGAAGCTCAATAAAAAGACAGGCATGCTGTATTGTGGGAAAAGACAGATTTTTATTTTGAGTTTCGTGATGGAATGAAGATTTTTTCTGATGCTAAACTTAAATCTAGTGGGCATAAAACTGGATGTTCTCATCCCTGGTGACTCAGAAGCAGAGCAAGACATGATTGTTCTTAAAAAATTCTCAAGTTGTTTATTACTTTGAATGTGTCTGGGCAGGCAGTAATAAGATGAAGTGTGTACAGTCTGTTCCGTGCAAACTTGCAGAATGTGACCTTTACAAGTGTATGCTACAGTTTAGAAAATAGTAGAAAAGGTAATTTTTTGAATGGTTTTTGAAAGACATTGCTTTGGGAGATGAGATTCTTGGCAAACTTCAGTGCGTTGATACCACTGTCATAGACACTTCAGAAATAATGATAATACATCTAGATTACACAGATACTGGCCCAAAAGGCTGGGTGTTATTGCCAAATTCTAAAGTGAGAATAGGGCTGTACAGATTCTCCATACAGCTTGTGTTTAATTTTACAGGAGACATTGTTTTAATTTTTCTAATGATCCCCAATATAGAAATTATGTTCTAATCAGTGCAAGAGTCCAACAAATTTTGTGTACATGCCAGTAAAAGAATCTTATAAATATGACATAGTTTCACTTGTAGTATAGTAGTATAAGTACCTACTGGAATAGTAGGTAGTATATATACCTAGTGGAGCTTGATTAGAAGGTATTTTGGAGAGGTGTATGCTAAATATTTACTATAGTACTGCCATTTAAATAAAATGGAATACAACACTGATACCCTCTAAGAAACAGGCAGTAGCTCCATCAACCTGCCTTCGCTTGGAGGTAATTTTTAATGGAAATTTCTGTTGTTACCTGTCCTCTTCCTTACAGTTGAGCAGTCAGCTGCCTGGATAGTATTCACAGGCCTGCAGCAGACACCCAGGCTCCTATTTTCCATGAGAGCTGAAATTCTTCTAAGGGCAGGAATATTTGTGCATTTGGAGCACTCTCTGGGGGCATGGTGGCCACAGCTGCAAGGCTGGCAAGGTGGCTGCAGCTCCAGAGGCTCCAACTGCTTCTTAGCACAGTTGCCCAGAATGCCAGGAGCTTGTTTTTTAGCCCATTTGAAACAGTGCTGCTCTCTTCCTGATATACTGGCTTGTGTGATGGAGTGAGTAGAGGATCACTTGGGGAGTGGGTCCAGGTCCATGGATCACTTCCCTGTTGGAACACAAACCCTGTAATTCCTGTTTTTTGCTGCAAACTACCTGGTGCTAAGGAATTCTTCCTGCTGAACCTAGGCTACTCTGTGAAAATAAATTGGTATGTGTGTTATAGGAAACACTGGGAGAGAAGAGCTTGAATCTGTTGCCCAGAACTGAGAAAATCCATCTGGGATGAGGTAGACTTGAGATACTGTCCCTGCCTGCAGATATGTTTATCCTTTTTAAATGAAATGAAAAACAGAAGCAGTATTACTGTCATCATCACAGTTTTTGTGTTTCTACCTCTCCCTTCCATGTACTTTCAAAATGACCTCAGAAGGGGAAATGCAGTCCTGAGCTGTCAGCCTTGCCCTGGGGAGGAAGTGAGGTATTTTGCCCCATATCTGTGAGGCCATTTGAAGCTTCCTTCCCTCATGAGATCTTCCTGCTGCTGTGTGCCCACCCCTGAGTTGCCATCTCAGCCTTTGTGGCCCCCAGAGTCAGCAGTCACCCTTAGTGTCTGCTACTGAGTTCCTCCATGCAACTGCTTTGCAGAGCCACTTTTTCTGCTGCGCTGGTTTGAGCACCTTCAATGCAAAGTGGGATAGATGAGACATGTAACACCCTCAGTGACTTCAGTAATGCTTCTCCTTTAATAGTATCCTGGAGATAACCTTTGTTAGCCCAGGAAAGGAGGAAAAATGTACATACCCCTTAAGTACAGCTATTATGCTGGTACGCAGATCACATTTAAGTGCTGTGGGTTGTTAGGCAAAGATCTTCAACTACTTCAGATACCAAAAGCAACAAAAGTGCAATAACATAATATTCAACAGAGGATACTTACACTGGTAGCAATGCTCTTTCAGAGCTGACTCCAAGTGCGTCTTCAGAGTATCACATAGTGCCATGTAGATCAAATTTTGATGGGAAGTTTTTTTTTAAAAAAATCCACTTCTGCACATTTCATGTTTGGCAATTAGCTTTTCTTTGCTATTACCTGAACTGCTGCTAAGGCAGATGGCACTGTCTAGTTCCTGTCATCAACTGATGAACTTCAGCTGTCTCTAAAAGGTGCTATTTAAAGAGAGCTTCTGCAGGAAAAGAAAATATGACCCTGTTGTGCAAGTGATAAAAATCAGTGTATTGGCTAATTGTCAGACAGACTAGTGATCATACAGTGATGATGGGCACCTGTGAATTACTGGAAGTTAGCTACTGAATATAACCACTTCTCTTCCTAGAGAGAGAAAAATAAATATGCTGGTATGTATTTTTGTTCAGAACTCAAATGGCCTTGTCTGCTATCAGGCCTTAACTTAATGGGAGTTTTCCCTTGTTCAGAATTAGTTCCACCCTGATTTTGTAAATGGATTTTTCTGTTTTTCCAAAAGACATTTTATTTCATTTTTCTTTTGTCTTTGGGACTGACAGGGTCCCAAGGCAGAAAGTAAGGTCATGAATTACGTCCTCCTCTCATTCTGGTGTTAGAATTGGTTACTCTAATGCAGTGGAAAGAGACTTGTAAGATGAGCAATTTGGCTTTTCTGTCAGAAATAGAGTGAGAGGTGACTTACAAACTACAGAATATGCATGGAACTTTGAGACTACGAATCTCCAGATTATTGATTTGTTTGCTTCAGTGAACAATCCTGATCCTATATGTAGAGTTTTACTTCCTAACAGTGTCTTATTAGCCAAAGATAATCTTACACTTTCCAGACAGTTGTACTGCCTAAACATCAGTATGCTGAATAAGAGAAAAATACTCCAAGGCTGTCACTGTCAATGCTCAATGAGAGACAAGATCCCTCAGAACACGTTGCATCATGCAAAGAAATAATTTTTAAGGCTATGTAATTAAAGTCTGGATACTTGCACACCACAGACTGAATTCTTTAGAGTCAGAAATAATTTGCAGTTTTTTCTCACCTACATTGTGTCTGCTGTAGTTACAGCCAGAAGTCTCAGTCCAAATGTACTAGGCATTACAAGAAAAGTAGAGAATAAAGACATTTTATTTCTGAAGGACTTTTACTCCTGAGGTAGAAAACACTTCCTAAGAGGCAGGAAAATGTTGAGTGTGTTCACAGTAAGTAATTAATGTAGCAGAAGTTTTTCCTCCTCTGCTTAAGGACTGCAAGTGTGGAGTCAAAGTCCTTATCTGTATACTTAAAGAATACTCAAAAACTATTATTTTGTGTGAAAATTTATTAATCTACATCTCTCTTACAAAATACAAGAGGGATGCAGCTTTGATCAACGTGTTTAGCTGCTAAACATTAAATTAG
Source organism: Onychostruthus taczanowskii (assembly GCF_017590055.1). NCBI lineage: Eukaryota > Metazoa > Chordata > Aves > Passeriformes > Passeridae > Onychostruthus > Onychostruthus taczanowskii. Next base: position 11,631,763 of record NW_024499239.1, on the reverse strand, counting down.
TACCATTTCTTAAAGCACTATGATTTTTTGTTATATTTAGTATTCTTTCCCCTGAACAGCACAGCTCAGCCATTATAAAGTTGGTGTGAAGCACAAGTATATGACGTGGGACTGAATAGACTTTTTACCTAAAAATGTTTTATCACTTCTCTATCATTTTATATTTCCATAGTGGCTTAGCTTTATGTGGGATGAGACCTTGTTGCCCCTGAAGAAGTCTTGAATGCAATGTGCTCTGCATACTGCTTGATTGCCATCCACAAACCTGAAATGCAGAATTGAGTGCAAGCAGTGTGCCTAGCAGCATACAGACTTAACTGGCACACTTCCATGATTTGGAAGTCATGAGCAGGCTGTGCTTACAAGTTTGCTTTGCATTTAGGCTGAGTGTCTGGTTTTGAAGAAAATTCTTAGGCAATTCATGCCCCAAAGAGCAGTTTAGATCAGAGGCAGCAGATTATTTCAGTTATTCAGGAGAATAAAACTTTAAATTATTAAAAATTTAAATAGTAAAACTGGACACAAAGGGAAAATTCCATTCTTATTTCAGCTGAAGTCTTTGAAGAAAGATAGTTTTAATATTAAGAGACAAATTTCTTTTCTAGAAGAATAGATGACTTCAGGTGTGGAAATTAAGCTCAAGTAGTGGCAGATGAATTATCCTGAGGCTGCTTTGGGGCATAGTTGCTTCTCAGACTGGCAGACTAATTTTTTGGCTGGTACTCACAGATAAACATATTTGAGAAGAGATTTCTAGAGCTGTGTCTACTAGATTTCAAAATTCTCAAGGAAAGTTCACCTAAATCAATGCTATCTATTTAGGTTCTAATTTGCCTTTCAAGAATTCTTTAGGATTGATGTTGCAATAAATAAAATTGATTGCTTCATGAGTCCTTGCCTGGCCTTCAGACCATGACTCAAACTTCCAAACTGGCTAAAATACCCCATTTTCCATCAGTAGAGACAGAAGAACCTTGTTTCTGGGCCTACAGGCAGTTTCTGTCAGAAAGAAAAGCCTTTTCTTTTGGATTATTAGGATTCTAGAATTAACCACAACAGTGCCTTTAACCAGAATGAGGAAAATAATGAGCTGTCAACTTTCTTTTTGTACTATGCCATATATTTTGGATTAGTAATTATATCTTGACTAGGACACAGATGCTTTGCATGGATATCTTGCCTTTGATTTTTAGTGGGATCCCTGATAAAAAATTTATTTTCCTGTCTTGGTTTCAAAAGACAGGTGTCTGATAAGGAAGGCAGGAGTGTCCCCTGAAATGGAAAATGTAAACACCCTCCCTCCAAACTGCTATAAATTTTAAATTAAGGGGCTCTCGGGCAAAAAATATGGGAGCAGGAATAACAGTTCTTTATTAGGGAAGAAAATAAGAAGATAAAATATACAATGCAGTAAACTAAAACAACACAGAGTTAGAACACGACCTGACACCCTGTGGATCAGGGTGTTGGTAGCAGTCCAATTGGAATTGTGGCTGCAGTCCTCCTGGAGCGTCAGGTGTGGTTCTGTTGGAGCAGGGATCCTGTAGAAAGGTGTAGTCTTCCTCTGAAGAGCCAGTGGAAAAGGCTCCTGGAAAATTTCCTGCTCCTCTGGGAAATCCTCTGGGAGAAGCCGTGCTGGTGTTCCAGAAACTCCAGATTGTATCCAGGTAGGAGTGCTTGTCTCCTCCCTCTGGGAGGAGCATCTCCCAATGGGATGCTGTACTTCTTCTGAGTCATGCAGTGACATTCAATAGCCTGTTATCAGCAGATGTCCCCCGGAGGAAGGATTGGGTGTGGAAGAGATAAGGAAAACTGCCCACTTAACAGAAGACAACTGGCATACAGATGGCAAATAGAATACAATTTGCTTGGCAATTCAGGACATTTCCTTTGCCTCATTTCTTCAGTGGGAAAAAAATTATAGTTACTTACAGGGATATTGTAATAGTCAATGATATTAATTGTTTGGACAATGCTCTCAGGCACATGGTGTGACTCTTTGGATGTCCTACACAGGGCCAGGATTTGGACTTGATGACCCTGAATGGGCCCTTCCAACTCAGTGTGTTCTCTGGTTCTGTTATTATAAGGCAGTGCTGAGAATGACTGTACAGTTAGTTGTACAATAAATTATGACTTTGGTTAGAATTGCTATTTACCACAGTCCATTCAGTAGAACAGAAAAGATATGTTCAGGGTTTTTTTTTGCGGGAAGGTGCTAAGCTTAGAGAAATGTTTGCTATAGCATCTTTTCAAAGCTAATGAGAAATACCTATGTAAGGGGATTTTAATAAGCATTCTCTTGCTGAGTTCTACATTTCTAATTAATTTAAAATAAGTTTCCCAGGTTTAATGTATCAAAAGACAGCTACATTCCAACTCTGCTGTTGGATTTTTGCATGGAGTCATGATTTTTATTTATGTACATGTATTTAAATCTCAAGGTCATAATACTTCTATTTAAGAGTCCATTTACATTAAGTGCACTGATCTTTTCTATATCACAAATGTTTGTTGTTTGGTTGCATCAGATGTGAAATCTGTAACCAACTAGAGAAATGGCTATAATTCTCTAAGTAAAAGCCCTAACTAAAATAAGTTTAAAATAAGTTAATAGTTTAAAATAAGTTAGTTAATAGTTTAAAATAAGATCAATATTACGGTCCATAGTGATATATAAAATGTTTTGTCTTCCTAATGTCAAGCTTTGATGGACTGTAAAATCAAGATTTTTTCCAAACAGCTGATAAGGCATAATCTACATTTTATAAGAAGCAAATCTGTGTAGTCATAAGTACCTAAGAGCCAGAAAGGTATGGGTAAGTTAGCAGACTTTGAAGGTTTTATACAATATATCTTGTGCTATTTGATTATAATTAGAGAGACTGCTTTAATTTTACTTTTATCAGTACATTGTTTTGTTGATAGAATGTAAAGCATGTAAAGGACTTCTTTCAAAATCAGCTGCTTCACAAACAGAATAATCTTCTGGATAAAACCACCATTTAAGCTCCTGTTATGCGGCTATTTTACTCCCTTGGAGAAGATAGCAGGGTAGGTTGAATTATCTGGTTGACAATTGTCTGACTGACAGCTACTGTTGGTACTCAGTGATGAATTCTGGAAGGCTGATGGACATTTAACAGTGAGTAAGAACATTTCTCAAGATATAAATTTAAAAAAAGTTATACAATTTAAAAAATCCCCTACCAGCAGTATGAAGAAAACATTCCTTAATTCTATATTCTTTGAGCTAAGTGCCTGCTCTGGAATCATCCTATTTCCTCGATAATAGCTAATCATACAGTAGCAACTAAATTGCATGTGTCCCTTTACTTAACTTTGTAGAACACATAGGCAATTATGGAAACTAAGATAGGTTATATTGGCCATCAGTCATTCTAGTTTTATATTTTATTCACCCTGTGGTGCCTTATAATTGTTTCTTAAATGACCTTATTATGTTTGTGCAACATGGAAAATAGCTCACTTCACCTGCTTAAAAATTATTCAGACTCCATGTGTTTCTATTAAGTCATTTTTATATGCAGACGGCTTAAATAACTTATTATAAACCGTACATCTGTGGGTTGCCTACACTAATTGGTAAGCCAAATTACCTAACCAATTGTTTTTTCTAGCAGTGATGCCATAGCATTTATTTATACCTGTGCCCTGACTTTGCCTCTGGTGGACCTGCCCACACTGTAGTGCCCTCAGGCATTTTGATGTGTATTGGAGCCTTTGGAAAAAGAAAGCAATGCAGACCGTGTGCACATGGCTTCAGTTTCTGTCTGTGTACTCCTTATCACAGACCTTCCATTTTGCTCTTCCTTGCCTGGGATAAAAGTTTAGTTCATGCCCATATCTGATAAGGTGAGCTGGATTCTGCTTAGTTAAAAAAAATCTTATGGTGGCAATGGGGCTTTTTTACTGTAAAGTATATAACCTACATTCCAACATTCTTTAGCTGAGTAGATGGTATCCAGTAACATCAATATAATTGTGCTTTAGATATTTTACTGGTGTTGCTCCAGTAGTTGAGAAAGATTGATTTTGTGAAATGGCAGTGGATTCCATGTTAGGAACTGAGAGTCTGAAGTCACCTAAGCAGAGTTCTTTATCTCCTAAGTGTCCTCCCCAGCCTCTCTGACATGACCAGTTAGTAGGTGAAGCCATTCTTTTGTGGGAACGATAAGCTGAAAACCACTGATCACATTACGCTCTGTAACTCAGGCTAATTAATGAACGTAAAACTAAGTACAATAACTTCAAGTCATATCTACCAGGAGTAAGGAATGCTCATCAGTTTTCTGAGTCAATTGGTAGATGCAGGATGGCTTTTTTTTTTTTTTTTTTTTGTGAGGAAGGCTTTATTCCCAGAGGATAATTCCATGTCTCTTTTGTGACTGAGAGCTCGGGGCTTCCTGCTATTAATTTTCAAGCTAATCTTAACCTCTAGTAACAGAAAATATATTGCTCGTGGGATGCCTGATCAGGAAATCAACCTTTTCCTTCTCTCTCTCCCTAGGAATGGAAGGTTGTATCAGCAAGAAGAAAGTATTCTTTTTGTTATTTTACCAGTTTTACCTCTCGGAACATTAGCCCTAATTCGGCTTGGCATGTATTACAGCTGCAGTCACTGGTAGTCTATCACTGAAAAAATAGATCTTGAAACTGTAAGGCAGAAAACATGGATTTGGCTTCTACAATTTTTCGTATGTTTTTTCAGTGTCTTCACGATGCAGAATATATAGGCAGATGTGGAAGGAGCAACCAGAACAGAGGAAGAGTTTGCAACAAGCCCCATTCTGGTTCTTGTTAAAAAACAAGACAGACAAGAGGGTGGAGGAGAGGAAAAGAAAAAACAAAACGAGGGGACAGGAGGAGTAACTTCCCTTACATGTTGCTTTTCTGCTTAATGAAAACCATTGATAACATAATGTATTTTTCTTAGCCAGAATTAAGACTTGAGATTTCACAGAAAAGATAAGGAGTTCTAATGTAAATTCTACACCCAGTGAACTCTACTTTCAGATAGATCTACCAGATATATGTAACCACACGGATGTTTATGACCAATAGGTGTTTTTGACCACAGACAAAAAAGGATTTTACATGCAACTTTTTTATTTTGTCACTCATTTCAGTGTTTAAGGTTTTCTTAACATAGTGGATTTCTGAATGGATGCTACTCCCAAGCGTGGCAGCAGCTCTCTGGCTATAGAGAGCAACAGACACCTTTCCCAGGCCTTCCTGGGAAAAGGCTGTGAGAAGATCTGAGAAAAGAATGATAAACAATTCTTATCTTAACCTGCTGTGCTTGTTGTTGTGAACATGTGGAATGTGCTATGGAGAGTTGTTTACCAAAGGGTGGTTTCTTAATTAGCCAATGGTGATGGTGTTTGGACTGGAGGACCAATTAGGTCTAGGTGTATTGTAACTGTCTATAAAAGCCATGGGTTTCTTAAAAATGACAGTAATAAAGAGATTGATCATCCTTCTGTGAATCATGGAGTCAATGCTAATTATTACCTGGCCGGGGGGCCGTCCTTGTGGTGCCACTCCCAAGCACTTTACTTCCTGAGACATTATGATAACTGGGTTGGGACTCCAAATTTACCCTGCAGGACTGATTGTCTGAAAATCAAACACAAGGATGCTTGGTCCTTCCAGGACAATGTTCTTTCCTAAACGTGTTCTTGTTTTCTTTTGACATTGAATTGCTATACAGTTATTATGAAATTACAGATATAAAGGTACAATAATATATAATTATATGCAATATTTTTTATAATAAGATATCAAATAATATATCACAGATTTAACACTATCACTAGAAATATAGCAGGTATCTTACTGTAGATGATAGGGATCAGTAAACTAATGTATAATATTTTAAATGTTGCAATGTTTTTAATGCAGACTTTTTATTTCAGATCATAAAATGTACTTTGAGCTCAAACAAGAACATTCAAAGCAGAGGCTTTTTCCACAAGAAAGAAAACTTCAAAAAAGAGATGAAAAACCAGAAACTTACTTTCAAAAAGGCATAATATATTTTCTGAACAATATACAGTACCTTATCTTAATTGAATAGGTTTATCCTGCAACCATTTATGGAATAGCAGAGTACAGAATGAAGTAAAAACCTCACACATAATCAGTTTTCTCATTCTAATTTGCTATGCTTAGCAAATTAGATTCTGCAAGAATCAGTGAACCTTTGCCCTTTGCAGAAAATTTATTATTTTCATTTTCAGATGAAAATATGGTAATTTCGTACTCTTTTGTTCACAGTGAAACTGTTGAACAGTGATCTGCTTAGCACAGACCCAGAATATTACCAAAAAAAAAAAAAAAAAAAAAAAAAAAAAAAAAAAAACAAGTATAGGTTTTGTTTTCTCAGAAGTCATAAAATAGAGTGAAGCTGTACTACAAACACCAACTCAAAAGAAAATACAGGAGTGTTTAATCTGTTGAGAATCTGACAAACAGTGAGTGAATACCCAAAGACAACAAAGAACATAGTTTCACAATCCTTTCTGTCAAAAAAAACCCCAAAACAGCCTAATTGTAAAAAGCCTGAAAAAGCATCCAGCTCTCCCTCAAACTTATTGTCTTTTTATCTTGTGGCTTGTTCTTTATTTTCCCCTTTGTCCAGTTGCCAATGCATTTTCCAAGTGACAAAGTTTCTAATATTTCTCTCAGAGGAGTAACAAGGTGAATATTTCCCCAGTCAGAATGATTTTCCCTCCTGATATTTTGCAAAATAATCAAAACAAACACCCTTCTTAATTTTATCTCATTATTCTTCCTGGAGCTAAAATCCCCTTTTGTCACTTGGAATAGTTCCTCTCCTTCTGCAGTGCTTTCCCATGAAAAATTTGTAGGTTATTATTGCTCTCCTTAGTTGTTGCTTAGCTAAGTGATATATGTTTGACAGACTGTAATTGCATGAGCCCCTGGGAAGTGAAACTGCCAAGTTGCACACAGCTCTATTTGAGATATGTATTACAAGGTGTGTCAAATGCAGCCAGATATAGTGCATAAACAAGAGAAGAAAACCTCAAACTCTGGCAAAAAGAAAAGAAGGGTAGGGATTTTTTTTTTTTACACCCGTTATAAAAATTTCAGCTATTTTCTGGAGTTTTCTAAGGGTCACATATGCACCAGTCTAGGTTCACAAGCACTTGTACACTCACTTGTCCCAAGCACTGGCACAGCACTGGTATTTGTCCAGCTGCCCCTCCTGCCCAGACCCTGTCCCTTCAACCCTTCCCACAGGTCCCTTGCTCACAGGCTGGTCCCGTGGGGGGCTTGCTAGTGACCCCACAAACCCCACACACGTGGTTTGGAGGATATACAGACAGATGTTCCCGCCCAGCAGCTGGCAGCAGGTGCACAGACCATGACAGCTGGCAGTGTGGAGTCCCTCACGCTCCTCACTCATGCCCGCCTCGCTTGCTAGTAGCTATTTTTGGGGACACACTCCGTTCCTACCGAAGTGGTCAGGTCCAAGATTCCCACTCACTCCAGTGGGTGGCACAGAGGCTGCACTGGCTCCAGGGAGTGACACCACACATCAGGCAAGGTTGTCCACACAGCCTTGTACAAATTCCCTCTCTTGTTACCTCAGAAGTGGCACCTCAGTCCTTGCAGCATTCATACAGACACAGAAGTGTCTTGAGGCTGATCTTCTCCAAACTTTTGCCTGGAGCTTCTTAATGGTCCAGAAATTATTACCTGGAGACTTTTGGTCTTTACCATTGTCTTTTTTATCTGTCCTTTGTCTACCATGTTTGTCTTCCTTGCTAACCTTTCCCCCTTCACTTATCTCCTTTTCCATTGAAAGGGCCATTGATCAGATATCCTTGTACGTTCTTGCCTTCCACATACCCTTGCAGTAAGTCCCAGAAAACAGAAAAAAAGCCATAGACACTGAGAGAGCTGCAAGGTGGGTGAAGTGAGAGACAGAGAAATATTTGAAGAAAAGGGGAAATGGTATTTTTAAAGCAGTATTTAATATCAGTTTCAGGTACTCAAATATAGCAAAAAGATGAAAACCAGTCTGCTCATCAAATAGACTAAAGAAAGGAAATCCTGAAATTCTTGAAGCATATGTGTTTTTAAATACCATATTTGTGGTTATTCTTATTTGCATAATAATGTTAGAGTAATTAGAAAATTATCTATATTAGACATGACATTCTGACATTTTTTTCCAGAAGTTACAGAGGTAAAAAGATTTTATCTGACCAAATATCATCTACAGCTCAGCTATTCATCCTGAGCTTCCTCTCTGTCAGTGGGGAGGTGTAGGTACTTCTTGGTGCACCGTATCTCATCCTAAAATAGACTTCTAAAATAGAACAGAGGAACCAGCTTTAAAATTGCCTAATTCTCTTCATTGAATATGAAGTCAGCCTAAAGGGTTGGCTGAGATGTAGGTGTCTACATTCTACTCAGATTAAATTAGGTGAGATGAATCCCACCCTTCATTTATTTTGCAAAGAATATGACTTGAGATTGTCACATAATGACATGAATATGAGAGATGGGGCTTCAAGAAGAGCATTAAATATGACAAAACTGATTATGAGAAGATTGTGAGAACTCTTAATTGTACTTATGGACAGAAGTGACCTGAAGTTGCCAGGGTCATACACATAAAATTGTGTCCTATTAAAAAAACCCCCAACTTATTAGGAGAAGGCAACAAAATGTTGCATCAGACATGTTCTTTGTTCTCTCTTCTGATTAATTCTCCATTGCTGATTCAATGTCCAACTGAAAAATCTATAGTGCAAAGAAGTAATTCAAAAAACTAGAAGGAAAAAAGAAGTGAGAGAGAAGAATGAAGGAATAAAGACAGAAATGAAAGCAGAACATGGGAAACAAGTGTCTTGTCATTCACTATTTTCTACCTACATGCAAACCAGATTTCTAGTGACTAGTACAATAGACTGTTCCTAGCTAGCTGAAGTTGTCACTTAACCACTTCATTGTCTTTTATGTTTTGCTTTCTCCTGTCCGATACTTTTCTCTCTTCCATTTTCCTCCTGTCTGTAACTCCTGGTGCTTTCTAACACCATAACATTTAAAAGCCTCTGTTGCCCTGTCTGGCTTTGCTGCCAATTGCCTTTTTTCTTTTTTCCTCACTTCAACTAAGCTCATTGAGTTGCTTTGGAAAGAGCTCAGCCTCCTATCCATAGCTCTGGAGTCAGAGTGACAAAACGAAGGGAGCGGCAGAGAGAGGTGTCCGCCAGCAGCTAGGGAAGTCTGGCACAAAGGACATGTACAAAACCCTACATCATTGAAATGAGTAAGGCACAGGGCAGAGAAGAAGCAAAGCAATTCTTTTGTGATTGGCACAGAAACAATGAGCTGTGTGCCAGATATAACAATGAACTGGAAAAAAAAAAAAAAGTACTGGCTGGAGGATAGCTCAGTTAATTATCAGAATTGAAAATGAGATGAACAGCCAAAGTGTGGAAAAGGGGAAGCTACAGTGTCTCATACACCTGCTTTTCTTAATCCAATCTCATTTGGAAACAAAAATGCTCTCTTTTCAGTCCAGTACATATCAACAAGTAGGAGCAGGAGACTGATTTGATGACTGAAACTAAATCTGGGGGCAATGATTCTCACACAGTTGACATGAGAGTAGCTCTTTCCTTCAGGTGCTGATTTTCTATGTCACGGTGATGTCCCATGGTGCCCATGAAGCCTGGCTCCCCACTGCACAATCCTTTCATAAACAGAGAAGAAGAAGCAGTCTCAATGCCAAAGAGCTTGCTTTAAGCAAGTCTACTGAGGGAGATATTTTTTCCATAATGAGCACGTGTGTCTTTGTGCTGCTCAGGTTTGTGTTAAGTTACTAAGTCATTCTCTCAGTCTACTTTCTCTCAGGTAACAGCATGGATTTTGGAAAGGAGCTTTGCCCTTCTTCAAAGTTATGCCACATCTGAAGTGCAGCCAGATCTCCCTTAAGTACGAGGAGCTTAGGGACGAGCATCTGTATATTGAGGCATAATGAATTCCAGCTGAGAGACCAGAGTCTGAGGATAATGGTGGAAACCAGAAAAAGCTTCAATGCCATCCTGCATCATGGCAACAAGCTGAAGTAATGGCAGACTGAGATGCTGGGGAGCAGAACTGACAAGGTGCAAGCCAACAGAGACTATTCAAAATTAATGAGACATATTGGGGTAGAACAAGTTCAGAGGAGAGAGCATGATGAAGGAAAAGAATGAGCAGTTCTAAAAAGAAGGCATTAAAGATAGAAACAGAGAAATATTGTTGGCAAGTGGAAATCCATTTAGAACATGTTTATTGAGAAGAGAGTGACTGGGAATTTCACATATTTTTTTGGTTCTCAGGAGGGATGGAGGGTTATCTGCAGCTTCCTTTTTTCTGTATGAGAGAATAATTTGATATCTGAGTTTATGTTTTTATCACCCTTCTCAAATCAACACTAACAACTTATGGAAACTGAAAAAAAAAGAAGTCTTGACAAATGTGTGGAATCTTACGTTTTTGTAGATATGAGGCTCCAAGAGGTTGCTAGCATATATATTTTGAGGTATACAGAGATTTCTGAAGGCTACTAGAGCAAATTCCTGATCATATTTTTCTTCAAAATTCCCATGAAAAGCTTTTTGTTACCACTGTCAAGAGGAAAATAAATGATTTGACGATGTGGCAAGTCTTATTCCATTTAGAACCATAACAGCTGCTACTTTATATAAAAACATGAAAAAATGTATGATATAGTAAAATAACTAAATTTAAAATGTATAAACATAAATATATATATCTGCTATCTGTTATAAACTAGTTACTGAATAACTCTCATTATTTTTTTAAGGCTTCTCTATGAGTCTGAGATTCACTGAGTGATTGAGCTAAATTTTCTTAAATACATATTAAAAAGCAGTAGGACTTAGGTTTGGGAGAAAAAAAATCTTGATGATGATTTTTTGAAGCAATTGATTCTTTTAAGTATATAACTCCATACTTAAGTTTTCATACAGATGCTCTGAATTAAAACCAATAAGAAAAGCAAGCAGGTGAGAGTTGCAAACTGATAAATTGCTGACATTAGAAGCATTTCCTTTATAAGAGAAAAAACAAAGAATACGCCCTCATGCATTGACTATGTGTGATACAGGCTCAGTCTGACTCCTTTCATGCTGTTGCACTCAATCATATGCTGTAAATCCATAAGTAATTGCTATAGAACAAATGCTGTTGCAGTAAGCCTGTATATTTCTTAGCAAGAAGTATACTGATTAACTGTAAAGGGGAAAAAAAAAGAAAAATAAAAGAACAAACACTCTGTGCTTGTGGCTTTATTCTGCCACAAAGCCCCTGAAAGGCCCCTGTAAAAATTCTCAGTCCATTGTATGGTATATTCCTTATTCTCTGAGCAAAAGTGAATTGAAGTTATCCTGGATAATAAGGCATCACTCCTGCCTCCTCTTTTCTCTTCCTTCCTCCTCCTTGCCCCAATTGCTGTCTCATACATAGAACTCTAATTCTAGCCCACAAATTAGATTTTCTTTTGACTGCAATGCCCAGTACATTTTAGCTGAATCTGAGTACCTCATGCAAATCCAAGCATTTTTATACTGAGTCTTTTGCAGTATCTCTGTCTGTACAAAAGCAGATATAAGTTCCCTGGATGTCAGTCAGAGGTTTTTCTCTTCTGCAGTGCATTTCAAGCTTATTAAACACCTGAGCCCAAGAAGATACCCATCTGTAGATTACTGCCTTACTAATAACATGGATACAGCAGTCTTTGTCTAACTCAGGCTCCTCTTTTTAAGATTGTATTTGCAGGCACAGGCTGTGAAAGTCCCTGTCTCTTCCCATCATTGGAGGGCAGATGAGCCATGCACCTCTGCACTTTTTGGTAATCTGTAACACTGGGTAGTGGGTCTGTGAGCTCCCTTTCACAAGGTGGGAGGGTTACCCTTTCTATAGCCCCTAGCAAATGCAGCATGTGTGGAGGTTTGTTGTATCTATCATAAAAGGGAGTGATTTGAAGGTTACCTCTGTCACATCTAGCAAATCACTCACAATCGACTTCAACGATCAGCGCAATGCACAGCTGAGAGTTACTTTATCTTGCAGGAAAGAGAATGGGTACAGAGGAGCAATAGAAATGAACAATCATGATTTTCACAAATGCAAAACATAAAGCAGAATAGAAAATGATAATTTGCGACTCACTTTATATTTAAACAGAAGAGATGAGTTATAAAGCAGTGCAGGCAGATATTTTTCTACTATTACCTTCCCTCCTCCCAAAAATTATCAAGAAACAGATTAAAGGTGATCCAGTACTCGCTGGTTAATTCTCCTGCTTTGTATTTGAATATAAAATCAGTTTTTTGGTTTTTACCCCTAGGTGTTGACAGATGCAGAAGAAAGACATCCTGTCTCTGTTGTTGCACCCTTCACCATTGTCTCCTATCATAGCTTCAGAGAATTCAAGATCTGGATAACTGAAAGATATGATGCAGAGCTGGGAGCAAGAGGCCATTGTAACTGGCAGGTGCAATCTCCCATTTTGTAAAAATAAGCTCATTAAGCTATAGCAATCTTTGTTGCACTGTATTGTAGCTACTAAATATTTACTTAGGAATAAGAGAGACTGGGAAAATTGCATAAAGATCCAAGGTAGGGATTACTAAATGTGTGGAGAGCACCTCTAGCACATGATGAGCTACAAATGCTTGAAGGTTGGAAATGGTATTTTTGAGAATTTTAATTAATGTATGCTGTCTCTGTTCTTGGACTTTTCCCTAGTCATGCATACCACTTACTCTGAAAGGCAAGAGACTGAACAAGGTGTAAGAAGAAAATTCTGAATTTTTTTGCACAGCTTTTTTTTTTTTTTTATCCCAAGAGACGCAAATCCTTTATACCCACAGAGATGGTTCTCAGGAGCTTACAGCTGTGAGTGGGGACACTGCCCTCTCAGCAACGAAAACGAGTTAATTGTACCAACGACAGCAAGGTCAATTAACATAGTTCCCAGTACAGGGATACTTGAGATGGTACTGCAGAATTTCAGTGGAAATGAGGCTTTGGTCTGTATTGGTTTCCATAACCATGTTCCAAACTATGATAAAACAAGCCTGGGTTCCAACCCAGAGAGGTGGCTCTACCTCTGGCTCCAGTACATCTCTTTGTATGGGCTCCCTGACACCTGAAAAGCTTCAGACTGGAGAGAAAATAATGCTTAAGAATGCTTATGGAAATACATTGTCTCTAATGGGATCTGGTTGTGCGTATCGGGTCTAGGAACTGTGTCATATACAGGAGGGAGGAGGCCATCCCAACTGTGCTTTTCCTGTATTATGTACAAGACAAAGCATTGAATATGAGCTTGCTGTACTTCTAGCAAACTCATTTCTTCTGTACAAAGCATGTCAGATTAGTCAGATTTAACCTTTTATTGACATTCACCCTAGGATTCTCTCTTTTCATTTTACTGCTGTATATGCAACTAACTGGATTACTTGTGTCTTTCTGGCAAGAATAGATTATTCTACTTCTGTACGGGCATGATTCACATAACTCATCACAGGAACAATGTATCTATGATTGCTAAAATGCAGAGACACTGGTTCATCCTGACTCCTGGCAACCCGCTAAAATATATATTCTTCACCAGTCAGTACATCACTGCTACTGCAAAGAAAGGCAGGTTGAATTCCTATAAAAGGAATGGGAGAAGACAGTTCTGTGTGTGGAAAATACTGTACATCCTAAAATGGCAAACAGTCCTCCTGGCATTTTTGTTTTTAGGATAGCCCTGGCTGGAGTAGGTATAGAGTATAATCCAAGTGTTTGTCACTGATCCCAGAGGACAGAGGCAGAACAAGATACACACATTATCTTTTTCATTTCCAATTTTTGAGAGTTATCATATATTCAGGTTTCTTTCAGGAGTAGAGAAATTGAGTCACTTTATTGTTAACCTCTACTATAATAGTTATAAATTTGAACATTGATACAACACTCATTATTAGGAGAGGCTGCTTATTTCTTTCATCAAATCTACTGCATTTGGTATAATGTTGTACTACATGAAAAGATCAAAATATTTGGTCTCTCTCCAAAGACAGTGTTACAGTCATACATAAATACATACACAAACACATCTAGGGAGAATGTGAAATCTGGGCTGCCCTTTGGATCTTGCCTACATTTTTATATTGATCTGTCTGATTATATTTCATTATTTGAAACTACAGAAAACAGGAAAACTTAATCTTTTCTGTGATCAAAACTTTTAAACTAAAAAAAAAGGGAAAAATACTGAAAGTAGTGGAATTTCTGAATATAGAAAGCTTTTAAAACTGATTATAAGTATATTGTTGAAAAAAGATTTAAAATTGAAAAGTCAACATTGCTTTTTTATCCTAAATGCTGGAGCTCTCAACAAGTGTCAGTCTGATTTCATTAATTTTGATAATATAGTGGCAAAGCAATGTGAAGAATCACAGTTTATTCCAAATAGCAGTGTAGAATTCTACAATTAGAAAGTAAAATTATGTTGTACTAGGGAAACATGTCTTTTCAGAGTATATAATTGCAGATATATACAATTTGTCCTCTAAAACAGAGCTGGATGTAGAGCCCCAAATCACATTATGACCTGAATCTACCTTGAAAGTAAAGAAATTATCCATCCTCTCAAGCTATAAAAAATTTCAGGATTCATTGCACCTGCACTTCCCTTTCTCCTTTTTAGGCATTTGAATCATGAATGGACAACAAGTAGTATTCTCATATGTACCAGGAGAATAATTAATAATGTGCCTTCCCACTAATTCTAGATTACTATTTTTTAAACTTTTGTAGGGCATTTTAGGGAATATTAAGTAATATTTGCTCTTTAACAACATGTGAACTTTGTTGTTCACTCTATGGTCATAAATAATTAAGTGAGATTCCATACCAGTTAGCTTAAATCCAAATATAGACTAAATAATATATGCATGTGATCTATAAACAGAAAAAAATGCTTGCCATTCATTGAGCAAAACCTTTTTCTTTCAGGAGCAGGATTTGTAGTATGTGTGTGCTGACATCCATCCCAGTTTACTATGCAGTGCTGTGTGCTACAACTTCTTTGTGCCCTCAGGTTATTGTGTTTCAGTAATAGAAGAATTGTTCCTTGGGTTTGCTGTATTGATGTTTGCAAAATGTTTTGAGTTTCTCTGAGATGGAAGCTGCTATGCCAGTATAAATCCAGACTATTAATGGACAATTAGACTTCAGACCTGGATTTACCAGAAGAATTTAAGACTGAATCCTGCTTGATGAAGTCTCCATTAATCTTCTGCTAACAGAGATACATATGCCCTCCAGTGTCTTGATTCATTAACATGATTTCCATAATGACATACCTGGAATGAAAAAGTTCACCTTTCTACTCAGTAAATGAGTTGGAACAAATGTAGAGAACATTGACCTTACAGAGAGGCTTCTGGGTGATTAAATTGTTGAAACCATGTCAGTAAGTGCATTAGCCACTACAGAAACTTCCCTGTGGTGCTAATGAAGGAGAGAGGATAAAGATCTCTGTAAACCAATTGTCCATGTGTTTCCATCTGGCTAAGACAGAAAGAAAAAATTAAAAGGAGTTTATCTAATCACAAGCCCTCACTACTCCCCCCCCAGCCCCCCAAAAGTCTGCTACTGTTGAACAAAACTAAAAAACAGTACTGAGATTGTGAATCAAAAGGGTTTTCAGTCTCACACAAACACTCAGATGTGCTTAATTCATCTTCTGCATTGATTTTTCAGAGATCCGATCAGTGGAAATTCCAAGGTGTTATGGTGAAGGGAACCATATAAAAGCTTGGCAGATAGGACCAGTAGTTTTCAAGTCTTTGAAAAAACTTTACCTTTCAACACATCTGTGCCAAATATCTTCCTGTAGATTTAGTAAAAGACAGAGGACTTTCAGGGAGAGTTAAAGAACATAGAAAGCAGAACAGCTTTTCACTGGTGCTTTTAATACATTATCTTTTCTAAGCTTAGCTTCCTGTTTGCAGATCTACAGTTCTCTGCATAATTCAGTGCCCAGCAAGAAATTCTGCATGCCTGTGCACAGAATATTAAATTACACTCTAACACAAAAGGGAATCTGTCCCAGTGCACATGAAGACTGGGGTGTTTTCTATGCTGTGCTGCTCTTTTGCAGCTTATAAGGCTACAAAAATCATACAAAGACATGGCAATAGCAAATTCACAGGTTCAGTCTTTTAAAAGCTCACAATGGATATAACAAAATGTTCATGAAAGAGTTCTAACAGAGGTTTTCCAAAATCGATTTTTCTTATTCTCTCTGACCACATCTCAGTCAGAACGATACCCTTGTGACCTACAGAATGTCTGAGAGAATAAAAATGCAGCAGCAGCCGAGCAAAGAGCAGAACTTTCCAAGTCAGGAAAAAAGGCAAAAAAGCAGGCGAAACAGGACAAAGCATCTGACTTAATCATATTCTACAATGTAACTTTGCCATGGCTGAAAAGTTTAAGTCTTCCTGATGTTAACATTTCTTTTCTGCCACATAACTTGCACCCTACCAAATAATTAATCTTCTAGAAAATATATGCTTATTTGAGACATACTTGCATGATGTAATTCATATGATCCCAGATTATTGGCTACACTATGAAAAGCAGAACTAATGAGTCTTTTATTTTTTTGTTATAAGTTGTATCTTTTGTCTCTCACCTTTTCCAGCTGAGTTCTCTTTCATGTCATCCATGACATCCCTTACCAGCAAGAGACAGCAATGCTATACCTAGACTGGAACTATCTGTGTGCTCATCAGCCAGCAAGGGTGCACTTGCTGACTCGCTAGAAAGCTGCTGCCAAATGGAGTGTACACAGGCTGAAATCTGTTTGTCTTTCTCTCAGCAGGACAGCAATTTATGCCCTACCCTTCCCTCTAACTGCTGATTTTCACAATACTTGAAGGAACATAATTATCTTCAATCATATACAGCTGAATACAGACAGTAGGGTTCAAATATTATGAAGGACAGGGAAAGTACAGGCATATCTAGACATAGTTAAATGTGATAGATCTCATTTGTTATCTTTGTAGTATTCAATTTATGTCCTGTAAGAAAACGAGAAAAAAAAAACCCCAACAACACAAAATCACTGTGTAACTATTGCCAGAGGATAATAGTTTCTAAAGCAACACTAGAAATGCAAATGATAGATTTCTACTCTGAAAAAAGTGCTTTTATGAGGAAAAAAAAAAAAAAGAGAGGAAGATTCGCATTTATCCATTTACTGAAGTTGTTCCAGTTTGAAATTTTGCTTCTTGGCTGTTGGCAGGGTGATTTCCTTTAATTTCTCAAGACTGCTTTACAGAGGGAATGATTAATTTGTAAATCTTGGATACTGGTGTTTCAGGAGCACAGTTAAAGAGTTTCTGATTCCTATCCTTCATTGCTTCAAAGTCACATACTGGATGCTTTAGGATTAGCCCTTATATTGGAATAGGAAAATGCTGAATTATTTTGTCCCAAATCACTTACTGAACCAATTTTACTGCAGAATTCCCAAGTGGTTAGTCCAGAACCATGTGGCCTGGATAACCTGTGTGCTATGGGGCACTAGAAGAAAATTGTGATCGTGACTGAGGACAAGATATTAAATGTGCTTTCCGACTCAGCCCCTTGTACAAAAAGATGCCTCTGCAGGAGATGTTAAGGTGGTATTAATTAAACCTAATAATTTTAGCATTCTGCACAGGTAACATAAAAGGAAAGTCACAGATGTGTTTTGATTAATCCTGTTTCACTAGACCTTACATTGCTGGGTAACTCCTGAAGTCTTTGCTTATTCTTAAGTGTTGTTCTTCTCATGGTACCTGCTGTAATTCTCTAGTCATGTGATCACCAAAACCATGCTTTGCAGAAGAAACCCCATGGTGGTTTATAAACCTGGTAAATAAAGCTCAAGTGACCTGAAGGAAACTGAAATAAAAAGACAGAAGGTCAACATCTTCTGCATTTGGCCCTATAATCACAATGTTCCGTTAGGCAAGAAATTAATCATTATGGCCAAACCAGCACAAATCAGTTCATTTAATATTTCTTTCACTTACCATTGACAAACAGTAATATTTAGGTGTGTGCATGTTAGTATGACCATTCCTAGCTATAGGCTAAGAATTATTTTTTGCATAAAAACTCCACATGATTTCTGGTTCAGAGGGTACATAGATGGAGCCCATAAAAATGCTGCTTTAAGCATAAGTGTCTGCTTTAGTAGCAAGCATCAGTGCAAATGAAAACTGCAAATAGACAGCTGGGAATAACAGCACAAAAATCACATGCTGTGTAGTTGTCCTCCACTTTGTGTCTCTGGTTGGTTCATGTCAGTTATGCTGTGCAACAGTCAAGAAATCACATACAAAGAGAAACAAAAAAGGCACTTTTGTTGGCACCTAAATGATTTGTATTGCACAATTACACACAAGTGAGGTGAAGCAATTAATTGCATTCTCTCCCAGGGCCCGTAGACCTACAGCAATATGTTTCATGTGAAATGGTCAAGATAGAATCAACAGAACTTATGCTTTCTATGTATGTGGTTGAAAGTATGTTGTTTATTTTAGTGGTGCTTTTGGAAGAGGAAAACTTTATTCAGGAAAACCAGCTGTACCCACTGTGCTCAGAACACTGTCTGCCTTAATCAGGTACAGGGTTTTGGTAGGGAAGGACAATCTGCTGAGAGCATGATAGAATGAGAGCTGCCAAATTCTAAGGTTCTGGGAGGCCTCTTCGCAGTTTTAGACAGTACCTTCTGTCTGTCTGCATTACATGAGGAATAATTCCTTCAAAATGCTTAATATTGGAAAGATTTAAAAATATGTCTGTCTCTGCTGTAGGGCTGCTAGCTGCATGCTGAGCCTTTTTAAGATTCACCCAATGAGAGTATGTAATTAAATGCCAGCAAACATGCCTAAGGGCAATAAAATCCAGCCGTTGTCTTTTCAGTTTTCAAGGTGTTGTGTGATTGAAATGAACTATCCTTTCTTGTGTGGAGAGAGACTTGTGTGTTTATGAATTGTGTGAAATCTAGTCGACCTGATAGTCATTGCTAATAAATATCCATGAATATAGCTAAAGTATCTATGAAAATGGAAACATGGAACAATAGAGGGTCTCACTGAAAAGGTGGGACTTGCCAGTACAAAGGCAGCTTCAGAGCATTTCTGAAATGGACATACTGTTGTGACGTTGCTTGGTAAGAGAGAATGTGTCTGTCTCCCAGAGAAAAGGCACAGAAGTGGAGACAAAAGCATTTGAGAACACAGTGACAGCAAACATTGGGATGTGTTGTTAACAAAGAGAATGACACCTATGAAATATTTGATTATTATCAGGTTCAATCCCTAGCTTGAAATGTGCTTGATTTCAGAAAGGTTTCCATCCTGATCTTTTTACAAGTGATAAGCAGTCCCTACACCCTCAAATTTCTTCCTGTGTAACCCATTTCTGACAGCATTAGACTATGAGTGGCTCAGAAGGGGAGAACTTGTGCTGTTTGTGTTCTATGTCCAAAAGACCAGTGTTACAAGAAATTAAGTATTGAAGAGTTACACAACCAAGACACAAGAAACATAAGAACTGTGGTTGTCTGAGCAGCCTTAATTGCACTTAGCAATAAGATCATCAACTCATCTACTCTACCGCTGAGAATACACAAGGGAAAACGAATTTTAATGAAAATATTGAACAATTTAATCTACAAGGAATCTTTAACTTGTAAAATTTGAAAAGTATTTTATAGGAGCATTGTTATTGGGAAATTGCCTTAATGAACTTGTCTCATTTGGCTTCACTGATCCTTATCTGTGTCTTAATTGTTTTGTTTTATGTTGTAACATCTTTTTATTGTACAGAAGTTTGTCATGTTTCTACTTAATGATTTCTAATGATAGAATTCTTCACACTGCAAAACTCTTCTTTTGTAAAATTTGACTGAAATTAAAAGGGAAAGTGATTTTTTTAGAAAACTCAGACTTATATAAAAGGGATGTCTGAAAACCATAAGCTGTTCAGCAAGTTGCTGAGCATTTGGTCCTGATCAATGTGTGACCACCTTTAACATGGTTAATATTTCAAGTTGTCTTTTTTAACCCTACTTAAATAGCGCAGCTTTAATTCCAGAACATGCAAACTTGGCAAAATAGGGCTGAATATGTCATCATATGCCATGTTCTATTGATCTTGTTGCAATTAGTTTCTGAAGTAAACAGATACCATTTAAATGGACAAGAGCATTCCTCTCAGAGCAAGGAACAGAGAATGGGGAAAAGCTTGTTCTGCTTCATGTGCTTCCTTTGTACCTCTGCCCAGCCTTTTAAGAATCTTGTCCTGTCCCCAGTGACTATAGACTGCCATGGTCTTCCAAATCATCCAGAAAGAAGAGAAACAGCATGAGGTTTGGGCAGTGCACCAAATGAAAGTATTATCGGTGGAACTAGGAAAATGATCTTTTCATCTGACTTACCCTCTTACAGTCATGGACGGAATGGAAGAGAAAGCAAACCATGCCCAACATTGCTGCTGCCTAGAGATGAAGCCACTAGGTTGAATTAAGAATTATTTTCGTATTGTACTGCCAGTATTTCAACACTCTGAGACTTCATGACTAATGACAGTACTTGGACATGTGGCAGTGATGCTGAAAATGGAAATTGGCTGCTGGATATTTGCACTGGAGTGTAGATCAATGGCTATGGTCAAAGGTACTCTGTTCCATGTGAAGAGATTTCTTCTGTGCTTTCCCAAAACAAAGACATCTTCCATTCCTTTATCTGATGAAGTTTGTAGGTTCTTTTTTTTTTGTTGTTGTTTTGTTTTGCTTCATAAGGAGACTCAGTGTTTGATAGTGGGGAAAAAAGACAACTAAAGGAAGATCAGAGAAGGTATTTAGTCATCCTGGAGATTATCAGTGAGTTCTCAGGTCAGTGTGGTTCAGTAAATTTAAAAAGGATCCCCAGCTGCTTAGGGCCAAGGTCTTGTGGCAATCAGTACTTGACAGAATAACTTCCTGCCAAAAAAACAATACAGGTACAGATTATCCTGCTTTGAAGCCACAAACTGAATAACAAAATTGGCTTTTCAACTTGAAGGTCCAGGGTTCCATCCCTGTGTACTTGCATTCATGGAGCTGTTCTTACCCCCTGACAAATAAATGGAAAAAGATGATTGTTTAAGGGAGAGTTTAATTTCTTCAGGCTTGATTGGGAATTAAATCAGCCTTTTACATGTTTGAAATTTTTATTGTGTTTTTTTTTTTTGTCTCCACTATAATGGCCATATAAAGAGATATTGCAATCTTCTACAAAGGGGTGAAAAGCCTACACATCAAAACCCCAATCCCTCTTAATATCCTGCAAGATCCTATTTCCTTTTTCCTTATTCTTATGCCTGTAAGATCCAAATCAATGTTTACAGAAGTGACTGGAAAGTTATTTGTTTATTTTAATGCATGTTGTAAAAAGATACTTTGCAATTTATTGTGAACTTTTCTACCTCGATCACTGGTCAGTGCTCACTGTGTGGACTTGATGAGAATCAGGCACTAGCAAGCATAGCAAGGTGTGCTTTTAGAAGTACTTGCTTCATAGAGTTGAAAGCCCAGCAACTCAAAAAAACTGCTCTAACCTGTGTTTAGGGACTTTTAGGCAGTGAAGAATATAATTTAATTCCCTTTGAGACTTCTTTAGGAGGAATTGGCAGCCCATCTTGCTTTGGGGAGATATTTGGCTTGACAGTATATTGACTTTATAGTCTTTCTTTCTCACTCACTTCCAGTGAGACACATTTGCCACTGAATGCTCAACATAATGACAATCCTTAAGGCTCCGGAATGAGGTTCCCAGAAAAGATGTTTTCATTTTGCAATAAAGTCATATAGCTTTTTTGTTAAACATTTCAGTGAACATAAGCCAATTAACCCTTTTCTCTAAATGAAACATGTTCACAGAATTAATTTGTTAAAGAGAAATACCAAAATATTTCTTGTTTAACTTGAAAATATGATAACACAATATACTGCTGTATCTTGATAACATACAAGGCAATAATCTGAATAGGTCAGAAAAATGTGTGCAAAATTGCATTTATCATGCTGAAAACTTTTCTGTATAAAATACGTGGTGCCTTAGAGTCATTGAAGAAAATGTTATTTAAATTAGCTTAAATTCCAGCACTCTGCCTTTTAGAATCAAGTTTAGTTAGCTTAAACGTGCTCCATCTAAAAGACTCATAAATGTGCAAAAGTCTTTTTTTTTTTTCCCTGCATAGTATCACTTTTAAAAATTAAGTTTAAAGATAGATACCTAAAATTGCTGCTTAATTCCATCTAGTCTTGCAGGTATTTAAATATTCACTAGGAAATCTTTCTGGACTGCAATATGTCTGCCTATGTCTTTATTTAGAAGTGCTGAGCAGAAGAGATGGGAGAGCCTTGCTTTGTGTACCAATTATTCACATTAGAATCTCAGAATATCTTAGTTTGGAAAGGACCCTTGAGGATCACTGATCCAACTCCCTGCTCCCCTCAGGTCTACCTAAGACTGAGCCACATAAGTGAGAGCCATCCAGACACTCGGACCTGGAGAGGCAAGGTGTGCCTTCCCTGGGTGCACTGGATGGCTCCACAGCTACAGAGTGCTTCCGAGCAGGGTGCAAGAGCTTGCCAAATACAGACACAAAGAACATCCCCGTGCCCTGCTCGCCCACTGCCACACAAAGCCTGGTAGCTGTGGAGCTCTCCTGGGAATGTATGGTTAATATGTCAGGAGGGACATTTCCAGCCTGCCTCCCAGCTCATGGAATGTTGTCACGCATGCCACATGTGTGTATCTTCTGTGTGCTGGATCTGATAGCCTGTACATGCAAACAAACATGACCCATATACAACCCTAATTCTCCTAAATGAGATTTTTTTTTTTCCTTCTGTTTCTCTATTGCTATTTGAAAAGTTTTCCAGAAATTAATTTATCTGACAGGTAAGCACTTTCAGTAATACTTGTTCTGAGTGTGTATTCCTTGACCATTACTTTTTGTCTTTTTGTGACTTTGCCTGTTAGTTTATACAGCCCTTCTGTCTCTAATATTTAACTTTGTGATGTGTTTACATAGAGCAAACATATCTCCTCTTGGCTTCTCTTCTAAAAAGTCAGGAAGCCAAGTGTTCCTTTAGTCTTCTCTGTAAAACAGACTGTCCAAACTTGTGATCATACTGGTTGCTTCCCTGTCTCCTTGCTCCAGATAAGAGAGTGATTGCCCTTGAACATGAGTGATCAGAATTGTGAAGGAGTAATTAAAAGAAAACTTTGCAATTATTTTGTGTAAAAGTCATGAATACTTACCAAAAATATTTCACATGCTACCTTTCTAGAATGGCTTTGCCTTTCCACATTGTAAAACTGATAATTAGTCATGTCAAATCTCTCCTCTCTTTCATTTGCATCTCAGAGATTTTCATTCATAGCATAAATTCATGTCATGCAAGTAACGTAAATTCCTATATGTATAACCTTGCATTTTTATATTACTTACTTTCACCATGATTCATTTAGTAGCATTCTCAGGTTGTGCCACTGAGATTCTGTTTCTGGGATCTACCTCAACCAAAATTCAGAAGTACAATTTCAAATAAGAAAAGATGAAACCTTTAAATATGCTGGACCTGATTTGTCATTGGGTAATTCCTGTTCTGAGTTTTTATGAATGAGTCCAATTGAATTAGGGAAGTACAGAATTGAATGAGCACATGAAGTAGACTAAAATAATGAGATTTTGCATTTTCCTAGAATTAAATTCTGAGAGTGTTGGTTTAAGTTTAGATATGGTACTTAAAGGATAATTTTTGTTGATGTAGAATAGGCTTAGAAGAGAATAAACGTATTTTGATAACTATTTGTAACTATCAAAAATAGTTAATCAGTTTCAAATAATTTAATGAAGGTCAGAAGCCTGATTAGAGTATTCTGCATTAAATACAACATAGAGAATAGAGAGGTTGTGACATTATGAAATTTCCCTGTTTGCAGTGATTTTGAGAAACATGGTCTGGATGTGAGGTTGTTTGAGGAAATGATTGATCTTGGTGCTTATAAAAGAACATGCAACTGGTTAATCAAACAACAGTGTAAAAAACAAGTTGCAATTAGAGTTCTCTGAAACAATACCACATTATTTCAACAAGGTAACAATGGTCTAAAGATAAGACAGATTTCAAATCCTTTCCTGTCTTAGAATTTTAACACAGCTCTCAGGACTGCAAAATGTCAGGCCATTCTGAAATGCTTCTGAGGTCCCCAAAGCTGCCTGGAGTCCTAGAAACCCACCAAGCAGGTTCAGATGGAATCTAAGGGGAGCAGCTCCTTATTTGTCTAAGATATCAAGACTATTTTTTTGTGAGAAGTTTACTGATGCAGCAATTCAGTCAGGTAATGCAGGATGAATTAGTTTTCTGGTCTTTTTACTCTCAGACTACCAGTTAATTCTCCTGCCAGTGTGTTTCTTCTGGCTGCCAGGAGGGCCAGCCCTGTCTTGGGGTTCATCAGGCACAGCATCACCAGCTGGTCGAGGGAGGGGATTGTCCTGCTCTGCTCTGCACTGGGGTGGCCTCACCTTGAGTGCTGTGTGCAGCTTGGGGCACCACAATATAATTTTGTTCAAGATTCCCGAGCAGCAGAGAAGATGCCTCTGGAAATGTGCTGCTGTTTGGGTAACATAATGGAGAGCTCTGACCCCAGGAGCACTGAATGCCAGCACCTGCTGTGCAGCTGGCAGCAGGAAGCAATTAGGCCAGGCTTTCAATAACTTCATGGTAGGTAGAGCTTGGTAGAGGAACTAGAGCTTCACAAGGCAAGGAAATGCAGGTCTTTTCTGTGGGGAGGGTCACAACAGAGCTGGGAGGGTGAGAAAGAGGAGCAGAGACAATATAAGAAAAATCACTGCAAAATGATTCCGCCAATATATGTAGATAAAATCAGTTGAAGAAGATGATTGTTTAGACTACGTTCCTCAGAAATTTCTATGTCTAAATTTCTCATAAAAAAGGAGTAATATTATATAACCAATTAATATATACTTTAAAATTCTTGAGTTAATATAATTTTGCATTTCTGTACCTCAGTCTCTAAAAGGAGTGAGTCTGTAAATATTAGAGTTCCAGAATATTAACAGGAACTGTCAAGTGTTCTAAGAAAAGACTTCAGCAGTAAATATGATGTGAAAATGAAAATTCAAAATGATTACATCTGAGATACTTCTTACATAGCAGAACACATAGGTAAACACTGCCAAATTACTTATCCTATCATCTTTATGTATCTAAATATTGTCTCTCCAAAGAAGAGAATTATTGATTTCCTTGATAGCAGAGGTGGAAACCTAATTCCACCTACACTGGTGACATCATATCTTGGCTTCCAAGTAAGAAACTATTTTGTGTGTCATTCTGATCAAGAAGATCATAGAACTAAACCTCTGAAAGACTGACACTTGATTAAATACTTTTATTCTATACTTACAAGTGAAATCCAAGAACCTGATGGATGATAGATACTCTGATATAGACTTTTTTCTTCCTATTAGAAAAAATGTTTAAAACATTATAACCGATATAACCTATTTTCAGCAGGAATTAAAAATACCTTTTATCTGTTATAAGTGGTTGAATCTCTTTACCATTTTCTGTGTATAAATCCATTGCATTACTTGGCACTGGAACAGGTTGCCCAAAGAAGTTATGGATGCCCCATCCCTGCAGGTGTTTGAGCCCATGCTGGATGGAGCTCTGAGCACTCTGGTCTTGTGGAAGGTGTCTCTTCCCATGATAAGGGGATAAGAGCTAGATGATCTTAGGGTTGTTTCCAATCCAAACCATTCTGTGGTTCTATGATTACTGCTGCGTATAAATTCCTTGAATCTGCACAAAATAATTTCAAAAAGCCTGTTATTCCAACACCTAAGATTAAGTGTCAACCTAAGATTTTCATAAATTTTTCAGGTTAGTCTTCTTTTTTCACATGTATCTATAAATTTAATGATACAGGGCTGATTACACGTCCTAGAGAACAAGTACTGCTGTCCTGTGTCAAACTGAATATCCACCTAGACCAACACTCTGTCTCTAATGATGACAAATATTGGATACACAGCAAAAAATTTTTAAAAATCCAAGGAAGACAAAATCCCAGGTTTTCTCTCCCACCTTATGCTAATAAAATAGAGAGAATTTTTAAAGCCAGTATTGGGTTAAAAGCACAATGTTGACTAGCCATTGATGGCCTTATCTCCTGTGAATTTTTCCTGTTCTTTCTGGAATTTGCTTTCAGCTCTCAGAAGATTATGTGGCACTGTCCCATAATTGAATAACATTGTAGTAATAATCATTGTAATAATTACCTACAATTAATTGCTATGATGTATTGTTTTTTAATATATATATAGTATGTATATATATAATTATTATATATTGTAAATTGTTATTGCTAATTGTTTTCATTAATTTCTATAAACTGCCCCTGTAATTTCCTATTCACTATCTTTATGCTATTTATGGTTCAATGATCAGAGTAATATATACTGCTGTAACTATTTATTTCTTACAAAACAGTTTTGCAAATCATCATCCATTATTGCTTTTCCAAGCTGAAAAATCATAATTTTTTTTATTCTCCTCTTGTTCAGAAGGGTTCCAAACCCCTGGCCACCCATGGCCTTTCCTACTTGAGCTTTCTGCCATGGTAAGGTCAACACCGTATACATTGTTCAAGGAGTGGGCACACTTTGTGTTTACATGCTGGCATTGTTCTTGCTTTTCTTCTCTCTTGATGCTTATGCATGTTTATTTTATTATTATTATTTTCCCTTTTTTCTTTTGCCAAACTAAGGATTCTGTTTCTCGGTTAGCCCTAATCTCAAAACCTGTAATTTTTTTCTTTTTTTTTTTTTCTTAAAAAGAATTTATTTGAAGGAATTTATGTTCCTTATGTCACTCAGAATGAGCTGCTTAAT
Source organism: Onychostruthus taczanowskii (assembly GCF_017590055.1). Classification (NCBI taxonomy): domain Eukaryota; kingdom Metazoa; phylum Chordata; class Aves; order Passeriformes; family Passeridae; genus Onychostruthus; species Onychostruthus taczanowskii. The sequence continues at coordinate 11,604,661 of NW_024499239.1, read as the reverse complement.
CCATTCTACAGCTACCTTTCCATCGGTGGTAGATGAGAAGTCAGTTAGCACCATAAAAATTCTCTCTGCCTGTCCTTAGTATCAGACACAGGAGTCAGGCTCAGAAAAAGAACAGGACCCCATTTTCTCTAATATTCTTTCACTGTTAACTGTGATTTGGAGAATCAGGAAACAAATTATATTTGACTCAATATGTTTGGCATTCTGGGCCCATAAGCACATCAGAAAAAATAAAGATGTGTGTGATTTCTAGAAGGTTCAGTGAAACTGGTCTGGAAATATAATACTGGAATGAAAGTATTCAATTTCTTAATGAAGTTTGTATACCAACAAAGTATTTACTTTAAAGTATTCCTTTTTCCACTTGAAGCTCAAACTTGTCCAGAAATTGTCATGTTGATGTATGTTCTAAGTTTTGCTAAGCATGTGATATGTTCCTTCCTGAAGCACATCAGTGATGGTGTGAAACAATTCTTTAAGGGCTTTAAGGATGTATCCACAAAACTTTTCACATAACCAGTGTTCTGTTTTAGATAACTTTGAAAAAGCTGTAAGTGTAGTTTTATTAATTCTACTTTTGTTTTTTACTTTCTGCATGGAATAAACACAAACTTTACTAATTTATTTAAAAATCAATATCATATGGAGAGCAAATTGCTTTTATGGCTTACTTTACGGTATTATGACTCACACAGTATTATTGCAGTAAGTGCAGAAATGTTAGCACTGTTTAAATCAAAAGTGAACATTATAAGTTGCTTATAGACAGCAAGCTCAGTGTTATAGAAAATAAAAACACATTGATAAAGTACTTGTCACTTAATAATTTTCTGAAGTTTGTTCAAAATTAGATTTAGAGGTGTTGTCTAGTAGGTGGATAATACTCTTATTCTGCATGATTTTACATTTTACTTGAAAGCTGTTATTTATCAATATAGTTAGAAACGGTGATATTGCCCACCGTGCATTAAAAATAATAATACCCATCTCCTTCAAGATTATTCCTTGTACCTATTGTGGTTTTCAGAACTGTTTTTTATTGTTTTGAGTCAGTGATCACAGAATGCTTTCCAGGCTTAACAGGAGTAATGGCTAGGAGAGTGTCTCTCTGTAAAGGCAACATATTAATACCTAAATGTATTTATGTAACAGTCCTCCAACAAGTCATGTGGAATTCTATTAAATTGTGAGTAAAGGGTAGCCCATAGTTTTAGTGCTTCAGCAACATACAGAATTTAGTGGATACAGGTCGTCACTGATTCTTGCTGTGAGAGGAGTGGGAGGTAATAAAGAGAGGTGATCTTTTTCTGTGTATTGTCTTCACCTCTCTTTATTCTATGCACTTACTCCTCATAAGTAAGATGAAGAATTTGAATTCAGCAGCCTCTCAAGGTCTGCATACTTTGGCATGCTGAGATCTGACCAGAAAAAAGATAGGAAAAATCTTCATTACACAGTGTATATATGCCTTCGGCTTTGATTATCAAGGAGAAAATTACATGTTCTCCTAACACCTTTCCTCTTCCTTTAATTCTGCTCACCACAGGAAATTTTCCCCTCTGTCCAAAGCCCCAAATCCTCCCTGTGTCCCAGCTGAAGGCAGCAGTCTGCTGCCGTGACAATGTGTGCTGCAGAGCAGGGCAGCTGTTTGGCTGTTAACAGAACCTGTTCTGTCTTTCACAGCACCCAGGTGAGGTGAGGATGGTGCTGCTCCTGTCCTGTTTGCTGCTGACAGAACCGGGAGGAGCAGATAAAGCTATCAGGGTTCAGAGCCCCTTTCCACCATTTGGCTTGGTTATATCTGCACTACCTTGTCAACTGCACACGTTAAGCCCCTCTGCAGAATTCACCTGAACTACTTGCAGTAGTCAGGCTTTTACAGACCCTCTTGTTTATTGTGTTAAACATGGCTTGCAAAATGAAATATGGAGCATTAATAAAAAAGATTGGGATTCACGAGGCATCATAATGGAGTTCAGGTACAGCTATCTCAGATGTCCAAAGTTATCTTTAAAAAATAATGATTTTAAAAAAAATTCTTTTATGTCCATTTGTTTTAGCATGTCTAAATGAATAATGGAAATAATTTCCTTCAAATACATTATCTTCATGCTTCACTGTACTTAAACAAATGCATGATCTTAGCATGGGACTAGTTTCGTTCTCTCTAAAGGGACTAAGTTCTTGCTTAGCTTTAAGCACATTTAAACATTTTTTTATGCAGGGGGTGATATTTCAAGAAAAAATATCAGCTTCTGTGCATAAAATAAATGTTAAAATATCATATAATGTATAATTTACTCCAACCAATTAGCAAGTAAAAATATTCAGTATGAAAAAAAAGGTATGTCATTAGACTATGCATTTCTTGCTGCAAGAAATTTTTTAAAAATGTGTTCAACTATCTGGAGGTGTAATTTTATATTCCCAGGCAAGATTTTGTCCAGAGGATTGTTCTGGGCTTGAGAAACTTTCTTTGCAACTTGACTCAGAGATTTCTGCAATGGCACGAACAACTTGTAGTTAAGTAAAACACCTGTGAGCATGTATTAGGAAGTCTAGTTATTCCCTTAGGAAATAGTTTCTTATTCTTCATGTTGATAATGTAGAATTAAAATTCTGTAAGACTTAAATTTTGTGTACTGATATCTGGTAAAAAATGATACAATCAATGGGTGAAAAAGAAATTAACATCTCAGGAGTCATAGAAGGATGCCAAGATCAAGGAATAGGAAGAAGCAGGTAGTAAGAGAGCACATGTGTAGTAGCAACATATGTTTTGTAGTCTCCCAGTGAAAGCACTTGACTTGAAATTGGGCACAGCTGAATTAGATCTTAAAGATCATTTCGGTTTAGTGAGCTGTCATTTGCACAATTCATTAACTAACTGATATTGGCATTTTGGCAAGTAATTAGTGCTGAAATTCGAATACAAGGGTTTAAGTATTAGGATTTTATTCTTATAGATATGATGGCATAGTTATGAAATGTTATCTCTGCTATTAATTCCTTTAAATCTGACATCAGAAAAAAAATGTTTTATAGAAAATGTGGGCAGGGATGCACAACACTTTGCATTTCTCACTCTTGTGTAATTCAGTTCAGAACTGAAAAAGGAGTTTTCAGAGAAGTCCCTGGACTGGGGTGGTAGCTTTTTGAAGACAATTCTGCTGCAGTGTTTTAAGTTCCATTGTGATGAGCTGCTTCTTTTTGAAAAAAAAGAAAATAGAAAACCAATTTTTAGAGATGCTGAATAGATTGATGGTAATTAAAGTACCTCCTATTTAGAATTCTAAGTCTACCTCTTCAACACAATATTCCTGTGGCAAAAATAATTTTGACTGCATGAGCAGGAATATGAGAGTTTATTAAGTTGTGAGAAGTTAAGAAAGAAAAATACTTAGAGAAACAGTTGGGTCTTCAATGTCCTAATCCAGCAAAAATTGTATATAAATATTAGGCACTAAACAATTACTTTATCATCATCTGGTGCAGCCCTTCAGACTTTGAACAAGGCCATGATGTCAGTTAAATATAAGCATGCATTCAGAAAAGTATTTATGAAATAATTTCAAATATTCAGTAATGTCAATCCCAGATTATAAAACAGACTGACTGTAATTACTACTTCTGTCACTCAATTCCTCCAAGCCCTCCACAAAGAGAAAAAAAACCCAAAGAAGAAATTCACTTTTATTATAGTCTCATTTACCTATATAGCCTTGAACATCCCCTTTATTCACAGACCTTCTGAAACTTTATTTCCACAGATGTTACACTGGAAACACGGAAGCAACTTGTGGTATCAAAAAGATGTAGTCCTTCCTAAAATGGCACCTCTTCAGTTTTCAGAGCAAGATATGGGAAGCAGGGGCAAAGGGTCATCGAGTTAAAACTTGCTGACCTGATGGCTGACTCCTTATATCTGTTTTTAGGTTGAGGCTGAGGTTGCTTCATAGTCTTGAGCAGACTCTGCATAATCAATTGTTTTGTATTAATCTATTCAGTAATCACAGATGTTGCTAGCTTTAGCAAGAAATAAAGTTTGTAGGTCATGTTTTTCTTTCCTGCTGAAGCATAAAAATAATTAATAACTTTGAAAATCCTTTTCTTTGCAGCACTTGTTTTAGTATTTAATGGAACTTGACTTTTAAACCTCAGGCAGCTCCTTCCTACACCTCCTAAACTGCTGTTGTTATCTCAGGTCCCTTTTGTTATTTCCTGCAACATATTTGCCAAAACAGCCTTATCTTGTTCTTGTATGATTATTTCAAAATCATCTAATGTGCCTTGAGTTAAGACAATGAGAGATGTTCTTTCTGTGAAACAAGTCATCCATGAAATGAGGTCAACAGTCCTTCTTCCTGTATCTCCCTTATATTCCTTCATAAATTTGTCATGTCATCGTAACTCCCATTTAAATAAGAAAAAGAGGCAAAAGATAAGGAAGAGAGATGATCCTATAAATTTTGTGTTATTCTATTTGCTCCCTTCTCATGACACTGCACCTATAACACTCCTGTTGTTACTGGAGAAGATTTAATGCCCCTTCAGAATGCTGGGTCTGGTGGCTGACAGTCTTCAAAGACTTTTTGGAGCTGCTCGACTAACATGTGCCTGTTCTTTATTATTGGTAGAACATGGAGATTTTAAGCCCTGATTGACTGAATATGACATGATTTTGGAGTAAAAACATGCATTCTTCCCTTCCAGCATCACTGTTTCAAGTCTGGAAAATCACAAGTTTAATTTCCCTCCCATGAAACATGGATAAAAGACCTAAGGTAAGGACAATAACCTGATGCTGAGAGGATGAATTTTTGGTATGTAAAATGACTGCCATAAACTTAGAGACTTTGGTAGGTCTGAGACAGACTGACAAGCCCATTAAAATCTCCAAGATTAAAAGTGCATGTCCTTTGTCATACTAAAAGTAAATAATTAAGTCCTTTGTGTCATTATCTGATTTTTAGATTTGAAGAGAACTTCTAAAAAGAACTCTACTTTACCTGCATTAGTACCTATAGTGTCAATCTTCTGAAAGAACTCTAAACTATAATTGAAGTTTCTATCTTCTGTCCTTTACTACCTATTCCATAAGAGATGTTGAGAAAGATCTTTTCTTGTTTCAAAGTTCAGTTATTCTTTCCTTGGTCAGATTGTTTTTCTTCTGCTTCATTCCCCTGCCCCTGACTCCAACTCATAATGGGTGTTATTATATTTCAGTCCCTTAAGTTTATGTTTCACGCTGAGGGAAAATAATGCTCTTGATTAAAAAGTAAACTACATGTAGTGCAATATTTAAAATAGTAGATTTCAGTAATCTTTGCTTATGCTTCCTCAAGCATATCTTTATCTACAAATTGTTTAAAATTCACTAAATCCACAAAAAAAGTTGTTTGACTGTTCTGGTATTCTTGTTACTCTATTGAATTGAACCTGTCTCATGATTTATGCGTATTCTGTTTTCTGGCTGGAAAAGGAAAAGTTATTCTCATCTTTTATGCTACATGCTAGTATAATGTAGATAATAAATCATGTAAAATCTTCAAGCATTTCTTTCATGAAAGGCGAAAAAGTTTTTCTAAAAAACAAACAAACAAACAAAAAAACCCACAAAAAAACCCCACACCAAAGCAAGAGTAGAGAGAAATAATTAAACTATTTTTTATTACTTGTACATGTTTTAAATCCAATTTATTTCAAAATCTGCATGTTGCTAAATAACAAGCACTGGTACTACATGCCACATTAAGGATTTCAGGAATTCATTAAAATTATTTAAACTTTTCTTGGGTAAAAGTCAAAAGAACTGGCAAAATATCAGAGCTGAGAATAACACCCAGGCTATTGCTGTGCCATTTGCTGCACTTGCTACAACAGACCTAAATGGGTTATTCTTAAGCCTCCAACATGAAAGTATATTTAGCATTTTTAAAATACTTTTCTTTCATTTTGAGGCAGTTTTGTAAGAAGTGCTATGGAAATCTAAGGCACAGAAAAATCTTTTAAATCATCAATGCTTGAACATAAGCAATGCAAGCAGGGTTTAAATTGTCTTGCAGACAAATGATATTTCCTGCTGAGCTGACCCATTCTGTGACACTATTTAAGTGGATTTTTCTTCCTGTTTATGATCTCTTATTTGTTCTGTTACACTTCAAAGCTGTGTTCTATAATTTCAGACAGCTCATGGAACTTTCATCTTCAGGACCTTGTATGCTTTACTTAATTAAGTGATGTACAGGCTTTAAGATCTGGAGTTTGGACATAAAGGATTATGTTAAATGACATAGAGCTGATCTGATCTGAGGTTCCATATGATGTGCTTAGTCCTATTTTGATCTCAATTAAATGCAGCTAAACAATGATCTGCCCCTAACTACCAAATGGAGATGATTTTGTCTAATTCTGTCTCCATACAGGAAATTATTTTTTGTATTAAAGCAAAAATTTTACAGTAATCTATTTGAGCTATATATAGTCTAAATAGATAAAAAATGTACTTTGAATAAGCAATACATTCTATATGCATATATTAAAATGTATATGTAAAAGAATACCACCATCATGGAGAAAGAAAAAAAGTGTAAAAATTTATGTTTTTCCACTTTCAAACCAAGAAACATGCTTGTTAAAAAAAAACAAAACAAAAACAAATCATCATAGAGTCATAATATATGGAGAAAGAATCATCTACCTAAGTATGTTTCTAATCCATTTCACATACCAGGATTGCATAGATGCTCTTTTCAAGAGCTGCTTTCACAGAAGGTGTATCACCTATCTGCCTGAATATGTTGATAAGACACACAGCAAATATTAACAGGGATGGAAAAGAAAAGCTAAAATCTACCACGGTCTGTATGCTAGCTAAAAGTCATGTAGTCTCAATCTGTGTGTCACCACTGAAATATATATATATATATATACCTCCTCGATAAAATTTAGGGCCTCCTGGCCCTAAAATGTTAAATGTGACTGTAACCTGTGTGTGTTGGAGACTATTGTGAACCCACTCAAAAGATGGTTTTCAGAATCTCCCTTAGTGTCTCAGAAGATAATTAAAGAGTGGTAACGCTACCTGAAAATAGAAGTTCTTACCCAGTGTGAAATTAATCTGTTGGTACTAATTTATATAATGAATTTGGTTGAAAAGTAAGGAAAATGCTGAATTAATGAAAAATGCAATTAGGAAATGTTAAAATATAGCTAAGCACTGAGTTGCAACATAAAAATGAAGACTATTTGTATGTTAGAATTTAGGAGATATATTTTGTCTTGTCAAAAATCATCAGAACAGCATATTTAGCTGGCTTTGATGTGAAACTGAATCTCTCCATATTGTCTTGTAGGAACTGTGGTTCATGTGTCTTGTGGACCAAGTGGCTCATGATGTGGACTACCCTCCTCAGCTGGAATGCCTGTGAGTCTGCAATGGGTAACAATTGCTCACTCTAGGTATAAAATACTCTTGGGCACACAGTGTGACTCGGGGATGGTGCTGTGAGGGCTGGGAAGAGATCCTTGTGGGTCTCTTCCAACTCAGTTTGTTCTGTGATTCTGTGAAAATCAGCACAAAGGCTTGACATAAAATTCCTTCCCTACTTAAGACCCCACTTGTATAACTTGGTCAAAAAGATGCCTCCTTTCTGATTCTGATCATGCTGAAGTATGTACAGTAAAGTTAGTTAACATCTCATGGTTGTCAAGAGCAGTACAATTTTAGCACGTACTTGGTGCCCTGGGAACTTTAAAAAAAAAAAAAAGAAAAAAAAGAAAATATAAGAATTGTCCTTCAGATTGTTCCTTTATGGATCAAAATGGTGTTTTTTTAAGGATCAAAAATTGATACATGCTATATTTTGGCACTATGACATTTCAGTGTATGCATCTAGTTCAGTCTGCCTGTGATCCTGAATTCCTTGTGTGGGTCAAATTTTAGTTTAACCACCAAACAGTTACTTGTCAAACACTGTAAAGATCACCAGTTCCCTAAAAATGTCTTTAGAATCTTGAGATGTAAAAGTATTTCAGAGACATAATTTCTTCTCTCTCCTTTGTTATTTCATTATTTGGATAGGGCAAGTAATGACTGGTTAGTTAATATTCATAAAATGTTTGACATGTATAATAAGTTGATTTTGCAGGCTTTGTTTAGGAAGCAGATAAGGTGCATTCATGTAAGCTACCCTACTAAAGACTGAGTGTAACATCTTATATGCTGCCATTTATGTAAGGGAAAAATACTTTTGTGGAAGAAATACAACTTCCTTCTCTAACAGAAAGCTATTTATTCCCCTCTTGTAATGCAAAATAATAGAAGACAGGAGGATGGTTTGGCTTAGGAAAAAATTGTCAGCCAGTTGGGAAGGTGAATGAAAGCTAAAAAGAATCAGTGGGAAAATAAACATTGTATTTTAAATTTAATTCAGCATCTGTTCCTGTAGAAACTGACTAAGCCTCTGAAGGAAGCTGCTGGCTGGGCACTGGCTACTCTAACTGTCCCAGCATAACCAGAGGACTATTCTCTGATGGGTACATCTGCTCAGATCAAGAGGTTGAAAGGGGCTCAGTTTGTAACCAGTGTGTTGGAAAGTCAGGTTCAACAAGATTTCCTCTGTCTGTGTGCAAGTGTGTGTATGGAACAAGACAGGAAAATTTTCTTTCAGTATATAGTGAAAGGAAGATGATTAATGATTTAGGATTCTTTTCACACTGCAGTAAAAATTAATTAAAGATGTGCTGCCTTTAAGCAATTCTATGCTTACAATGATAAATATGGAAATGTGCTGCATTTTGCAGAATAAAACCCACTGTCTTTACAACACAGAGAAATGAATTGTATCCACATCCTCTTTTATGTAAACACTGTGAAATTCAATTGTTAAGGGTTCAGCTGAATGTCTCTCCATGATTAAAGAAAAGCAATACTGGTGGTAGCATCTTCAATAGCAAGTACTTTTTCTCACTTAAGAAAGAATTGGAATGAAAAGATTTTTGTCTTCTGTGGACATAAGGGCAAGTGAGGGGAAGAGGCAGGATCAATAAATGCTTTCAGTAGCTAAATATATTACAATTATGCTGAATGGGGAGAGAAATATTTTTGGTATTGTTTGTTAAACTTAATTGTGTTAGATGTGAGCTCTGAATCTATTACCACAAATAGGTCCCCAATCCCTTACCCCTTCTATTCTTACAAAATGAAGCTACCAGAGTAATACTCCTTGCTATTGACACTGAGACATAATTCCTCTTTACAAATCCCAGCGGCCATCTCTCTATTACTATATTAAATAAAACCTCTTGTTCTCAAACTTCCACATAACTTTGAATGTAACTGCAGCTTTCTTTTCCTCTGGTCCATTTCCTTTTTCCTTCCTGCAGTTGCCATTTTGAGGGTGTTGGGAGCATTCCTGGTCTTTTCTGCTTCCTCCCTGCCTCCTGCACAAGCCTGTCCTGCAGCCTGTCTAGGACAGCCACAGCAGCTCTTATCTTCTCTGCCTCTGACTAACCTCTTAGATCAAGCACTGCAATGCTGCCAGAAGGGACTTGTCCGAAAAGGGCCTTTCCTCTGCTTTCTGCTTGCTCACCTGTCCTTCAGGCTTGTAAAGCCTGCTGCAGCTTACAGTGATGATAAAGCAAACCAAGGTTAGAAAAAAAGTATTTAGCAAATCCTATTCATTAGGAACCTGTGTGTGATCTACCTATTATAGAAAAATGCTTTAATACTGACACTGATTTACTATTAAGTGAGTATGTGTAGGTCTCTGTATGGCACATCAACTGGAGAATTTAATTGGTTAAGTGAGAATAGAAATATTCTCAGGAATATTTCTTGTTCCCTGTGGAATCTGAGGATAAAGGGAAGAAGGAAAGAAGGATGAAACTGAGAGCTAAGCATGTAACTGCTTTCTAGACAGAAGCAGAATTATTTGTGGAGCCTGAAGTATCAGTAGTGTGTGGCCAGTTGCCTCTGTGCCCCCCTTCAGCCATGTCTGTGTTTTCTCTTTTGAAAGAATTATCCTTATATCCTTTATGTGCTGAACCAGTGTGTGAAAAGAGACTTGCACATCAGTGCCAAGGCACTGTAACTACACTGGCATCAGTGGGATTGCAAGCTGAAGGGTCATCCCAATCTGTCCATCTGAGAATTAAGACACAGTTAAGATGCAGGGAGAAGGATATACTAGTTTCATGAAGTTTCAGCTAAACACAGATATATTTTTTGGCATGAAATAAAATTTTCTTGTAATGTGGGTAAAGATAATATAGAACTAAAAGTTCTAGAAAACTGACAGATGACTTTTTAGCACCTCTGAGGATGAATGTTTTGATGTAGGCGTAATGTGCTAATGAATTAGCCTTTCAAGTACAAATGGAGCAAATACGCCTCATTCTAGTCCTAGAGCATGAAAAGTGTTTGCTCAAACCTAAAAATGATCACATGCTTTAGCGAACTATGACACGAGTGGAAATTTCCACTTGGTCCATAGCAAGTAGGTTTTTTTGGTACCAGCTTTAGAAGTGCAGAAAGTAAAATTCATGTAATCCTGTGTAGTTTAGGATAATATTTTACCTATGTTTTAATCAGTGTTGTTGAGGCTTGGATAGAAAAATTAAGTAAGCTAGGAAGAGATGAGAACACATCTCACTTGTGTGAGAACACACAAGTGCTCTGAACAAGGTTACAGGAGGCATATGACCAAATGTATTTGAGAAGGTGTGTGTCCTTTGGATACATTTCTGTTTGCCAGCAGATTTTTCCTCTTCTCTTGCAGTGGAACAAGGTCTATCCTTGAAAAATCCTCTTAAAAATCTTAGAAGTCAAGTAAAGCCCAGTGGGTGAGGACATAAAACCTGTTTAATTCTGCAGACAGACAGAAATATTTAAATAAAAATAGGAAAGATTTTCTGACCACAAGTGAAAAAAAGCTGAGAATGTATGTTGTCACAAAGCCATTTTCAGTGTGGAAGGTTTGAGATGCTTGCTCCAGCAGCCATCATCCTCCATTAGTGCCTGTAGCTACACCAGCCTGTGGGCCACGTTTTAACTAGAGGCTTCTCTATGCCTGCTCTATAGTTTGCAGTCCATTTATTTCTGTCTGTGCCTTTACAAGGCTGTGATGGAAACCAGAGCACTGGAATGACATATGTTAAAAAACAAACTCCTCTTAAAAAGGAAGAAGAAGTGAGAGGTGTTATTGGATATAACTGTTTACTCTGGCAAGGGAACTGTGAATTGTCTTAAATGGCCAGCAGCAGCTCAGCCTCTCCAAGGCAGGGGAGTGAGGGAGTGTTTGTACTTACAGGCAGTAATTACAGCTGCTGCTCATTCCCTACTCTAGAGAAATTAAGCTGCTCCAGATTTGAGCAGTAGTTTCACGGTACAAAGTGCTATGTCTCAGTGCCTGTTGACTTTTATTTTTCTTCCTTCCCTCCTGCAGCACCTCCCTCCCTTGTGCTGCGTCAGCACAAGTCTTTGTTCATATTAGGTGGATTGGGAATTAGGGAATTAATCTGACTTTTAAAAAAACACAACAAACCCGATTACTTCTATGCCTAAAACCCCTCTGATGTGAGAAATGAGGACTAAGTGTACAGAATGAAATTACTGTAGGTTCCCTTTTGGTACTGGAAAAACTTGGGCTTCTTATGTGTGCCAAACAAGACAGCCTTATTCTGTGCTCACAGAGCTAATGGAGTCACTGAAAAGGTGGTGTACAAAAGCATGACTATCCATCAATTCCATCCTTTCTAGTAGGCAGACTGTCACTAAACATTAATAAAATCTCATTGTTACTCAGCTTTAAACCTTCAACATCAGCAGTGCTGTGCCATAACTAAGTACAAATCTTATTAGGAAAAAAGCATTACCTTTTAGATTTTCCCCTAAAGAAGAAATATCTCACTGCATTCAATGCTAAACAGAAACCCTATTATTTCAGTAAACAGTTTATAAACATTAAAAGAAACTGAGTGAGATTTATGGGATTTAAACCTTAGTTTCATTATTTGTTAACAGGCTTTAGCTCCTGCATGGCACTTCAAACATCCCTCTTGAATACACTTTTCTGCAGTTTTGTGTCTTGAAAGACTGAAAAAAAATCTTTCTTACCTGAGCTGGATTTTCTCAGAAAATCAGCAAGAAGAGCTGATGTCAATTACAGGTTTAAACAGTGTACAAACATCACCGAATATGCAAAAATGCATCTTCCATGAATACTTTCTAGTTAGACTATTATTTCTCTCATGAATATTTCAGTTAAAATTTTTTTTTTAATTGACTTTAATTAAGAGGCCTGCTAAGAAAAAATTGGTTATAGCTTAATTTCTCTTTGACTGGCCTTATCATGCATTGCATTCAGCAAAAAATTATTTCCTTTCTTGATGAAGTATGATGTTTGCTGATGCCAGTTAGAGCCAATATATATACAAATGTTTATGGGCTGAAAGGTTAATACATTATACATTGTGCTTTTGCAGTGACAGGCAAAATTTGCAACTGGCTTCTTTATATTTACAACAAAATATTTATCTTTTCCACAGGCAGGAATACTCACAAATATTATTGATTTTATTGACAGATTAAAAACTTATTTTTAAAATGCATGATCCTTATATATCATCTGTTATTTTTCACTTTATCACATTATTTTACTATTTTTACTCTTTATGGGTATGGGATAAAATAAGTAAATTATGATTTGATTGAATAAATGTCATGCAAGAAGTTTCATAGAATAAGACTCTTGCAAAGAAATTCTCTAGCAGGGGTTTAGTGTGCTGTGTCCTCTGAGAACTATTTGGTCGTTGTTTTAGGATGCACAGGAGTATCTCTGTAGAGGTAAAGATGACAAATTCACTGACCTCTATGCTTTAAAGATTAAGGCTTGAAAATAATGATAAAAAGGAATGTTTAGTGGCAAGGAACAGAAAAGAAAGGAAAGTTGCACTTTTCTGAGAAGCTGAAATTCAGAGGCTGATAAGATCTGAATGTTATGAAGGCTGTAAAATCACTGGGGATACGGGAGAATGAAGTATATTTTTGTAGATGCCAGACCTGTGGTATAGCTAGATCAGTGCATAAAGTAAATTGAAACAATGCCATAGCAATGCCCTGTCTAAATTCCACCATTGAGCAAAAATGCTGCACTAAATGAGGCAAAAGAAAAGCAGATTAGAAGCTTTCAACAGCTTCTGAGCCAGCTGGTGGCATTACCAGGATGGAGGTTTGCACATTGTCTAGCCAGCCATTCATATCAGCCATCATCTCTGCTTTGCAGAGATATTCTTACTTTTTAACTCATATTATAACTTTACAGACAAAGCTGCACTTTCAGCCAATGAGAAAAGAATGTATAAACACAAAATTAATAGTGGACTTCTGCATGGTTCAGCAAGGTGATTATAAACTGTATTTTTTGTCTGTAATTTTTCAAGTGCGGAAAAAAATCTTGGATGGAATGATTACCATCAAGAGAAACCAATTAAGCAGATTTGTGTCCCATGGAATGTCTCAAGTGTATTAATCTCTATGTAAATTCTTTTTTCAAGTAGTCAGAAAAAGCCTCTTTACAGTCATTCCTCCATAAGAAATGGTAAATAAAAAGTGGAGGCTGTTGGTAGATTCATGTTTGAGATATTTTTCAGCATTCAAACATAATCAAATATTCTAAGAAAAAGAAGATAATCTATGAAAATGTAAAATGAAGTGATAACCCAACTTTTTCCCTTGCTGCTGAGTCTTTTGTCTGGTGTGTTTTCTGTGGCTGTAGTGTACTTAAAACAAAACAAGGACATTATTCATTCAGAACCTGTAGTATTAAGGTTGTGAAGTCAAGCACTCAGAAGATAAGAAGTGCCAGTTTAGGTTGCCATCTGCATTTTAGTTTGTCCCTACTTAGCTGTTTATGTTGTTAGCTATTTTTTGACAAATATACAAATTCTATTTCTTGTTACATTATTTTGGCATATTTAAACACCTCTGGTTTTTTAACTTTGACTACACAGCCAAATGATTTAAAAGTCCTTTTTCCCTGTAAAAATGTTCCTGATGCACAGGAAGGGTATTTGTAAAGCAGTAACATGTCCTGGACTTTCACAACTATATCAGACCTTAACAAGATGTCATTGCAGATCTGTCTTCACAGACATAGTCCCTTCTAGGCTACCTGAGCTGCCTCCTTCATCCCTGTCCTACCTATCATTCATGCTGGTTTATCCAAGGTGTATTAACCACACTCAAAGTGCAGCTTTTCTATAATGCAGGGTCTTTTCAGGCTGCTCTGTACTTCATGCAGTAGCAAAGGGTGTTTGAGAACGGGTTGGAGTTTAAGGTTTTTATATGTGGTGGAGATGGCACTGACTGCCTTGTACCCTGTGAAGCTGAGAGATGTGCCAATGATACGAGCAGGCTTAGGGTGAGAGAAGAATGTAAACATCACCATTTCTGCAAGAAATGTGGCAGAACTGCAGGGCAGGGCAATCGGGATGGCAACAAGGACAGAACAAAAGACTTCAGGTTTTATGGGTCACCAATCTACGAGGGAGGTGGGGAGCATAACAGCATGCTCCACTGTTACCCTGACACTGTCCCAGCAAATAACTTCATTTTAGTGTTCTTCTTATGCACAATCTGTTGGCAAAATATAGCTCTCCTCCACTTAAAATTTTCTCTTACAGTAACATGCATGGTTTGTGAACTTTTATGTTGTCATCTGAACAAAGACATAGATAAAAGAGAATTATCAAGTTTAAACTGAATTGTCAAGGTGAACAGACTTTACCTACATGATGTTTCTTCCTTGGTATTCCTGACCATTAACCTAAGAAATTTGGGTCCTTGACTCTGGCTGACATACAGCATAGAGTAAGGTTGGTCCTAGTTATTGGTGCAAATGTAACTATGTGCTCAAAAAGGTGGATAATGTTTTCTGTGGTTCCTATATTGTATTACACTAACCTCAAGCTCAAAATCTGAATGCACTTAAATTTCAGTGAAGAAAATGGAAAAATTTGTCACGTCACTGCAGAACTATTGGTTTGAGCTCAGTAAACTGAAAAGTTTGTGAAGTTTCTTGGAGAAAAGAACAACTGAAAGTATTTCAGGACGACAGAAACCAAGAACTGCTTAGAAACTACTCATAGAAATAGCTCAAATGAAACACACAGTTCCCCAAAAGTTCAGTAAGTCTGGTTAACCCATTGTCTTTGAATAATTTTAGAGAAATAAACCTACCATATTGTTACCCAGGCAATTAGTAGTTAAACTACTGAAGACAGAAAATTGTACAGGAATTATATGGAAGTGAGGGATCAGCTAAAGCAGAGATGATAATGGTTTTTGTTAAAAGGGGAATAATAATGAAATTCCTCCAAGAACAGTCTTGCAACTGAGGTAATGTAAAATTTTCCTTAATAATCTCAACATAAATTTGAACTTGAGTACAGAGAAAATTCTCAAATGACCCGTCTATGGGGCATGGGTGAGTTTTACTCTGGGAGTCATAGGTGCCTAAATCAGTAGGTTTGAGAAGGGAGTGGAGAGAAAAAATCATTCCCCAAGGAATTTGGCTCCTGGCACCTGGGTTAGCTTCCTGCTCTGAATTGCTCTTTTAAGTACAGAGAGGGAGTCAGGATGCAGCAGGAGGCCTATCTGCTTGCTGGGGGGAGCAATGACATTGTTTATTACAAGCGGTTGATAACCCCACACTCAGGCCTGTTCTAGTTCTTGTTCACAGTGTTAAAACAGGGCTTGAACATTGACTGTGAAACCTGCAAACCCCCTCTGGAGACTCTACTTGAGTCCATAGATTATTTAAATGTACATGAAAGGACTTGCCTAAAGCCAGTGTATTTCAAGTACTCTACTTCTACGTCTTTAAACGATGCTTTTGCAGTAAGTTTCCCTTTGTTGTCACAAAATACATTTGTAGGACAGTATCTAATGTTCAGTCTCACCAACACTCACCTGCTGCTTGACAGGGTGCCATGTGTCTGGTTAAGCACTGACACTTCCCCCCACAAATTAACCAAATTAAAGAGATACTGCTCTCAGGTTCTCAACTTCGATGCTCGTTTTTCAAAACTCGTGTTTTAAAAAAGCCCAAACCAACTTCCCTCCCCCAGCTGTTAAAAATCTTGCTGAAAATCAATAATAAAATACTTGCAGCAATAAAAAAGATGCTGAGGATTAATAAGAGCTAGCTGCAATTATTTTCTCTCTTACTGTACTTGTTTGTAACTACCTCTCCAGCTCCTGGCTGCTCCCCGTGTCAGTGCCTATACCTTCCAGGGCTGAGTGTGCGGGGCAGGAGTCAGTGTGGGGGGAATGGATTTGTTTTGGTTTCTTTCTGCCTGGATCATTTCTGTGGTTTGGTTTACATTTTGTGGCCACATGTGGCAGTACAATTTGCAACTCAGTTTAAGAAAGGTGGCAGAATGTCCCAAATTTTCTGTGCTATCTGAAGTTTAGCACACATTGTAACAGTTTCATGAGTCTTTCCTTGTACCTGTTTCCCTGTGGCCAGACTTGACAATGCAGACCATCCCCATTGATAAGTACCACTGAACTCATTGATCAACTATTGTAAAATACCCAAATTTCTCACTCTTAAAGGAGTCAAGCCACTAGTGCATGTTGGAAGACAAAATATTGGTTTGGCCGTTCTATAAATCGTTCCATGCTAGGTATGTAGAGCAAGCACCCTTGTGGAGGTACCATTGGAGGCCTGATCACATGTTTTCTAAAAGAAAGCATACAAAAATATCAGACTCAGTAGGAAATACCTATATTTTAGCATGAGACTAAATTGGTTTCTTTAGATTGTAGAGCGGGGACTGGGAATGAGTGAATATTCCTCATAAATAATCCATGGTTTTGGCCACAAAGAATGAGAACCACTGTTTATCCTAAAAATAAGAAAAGAAAGAAAAAAGTGTGTTAGGACCTAGGAGATATGTACTGTAAGGTAGTGAGGTGTGGAAGAAAAATTCCAGCAAAAATGGTGGCAGTAGGAAATGTAATGTATTCTAATCTGAAGACTGATTGGTTTATGAAAAGCATGATTTTGTGGCTGCTATGATAGACATTATTTTCTTGCCTGTGTTAGAAAGTGCTCTAATTCACTGACTTGGGTTTAGGCATTTTCCAGTTTCCTAAATTATCATTATTTGTTATGGACAAAAGCATTTACTACATTAGATGATATTAACCAGTTAAAAAACCAAAAAGATCATTCACTTTCATTTGACTGCTAAATTTTGAAGTTTGACCCTGATCCTGCAAGAATTTGTATGAACTTATAGAAGTGCAAGCAGCTATAATTATTGCAATGGGAATAATCTCAGCATGTTGTGAAGTACATATGGGTTGTAAGGAAATGTGCTATCACCACCTATATTCAAATAAGATCTCATAAGACTGTGTGCTGTTAGCTGATAGAATACTATCCAGCTATTCATTTTATAGAATAAAATTCTCAGCAGCTGTCACCATATTAGGGTCTTGAGCTATTCAGTCTGAGCAGAGTGTAGTGATTTGGCAGGAATCACAAATGAGCAGCAGTCGTTGATTTGCTGTGTGGAATATAAATGGCAGAGCACTTTGAGGGTTAACGTTGAAATGCAGCAGATAATTTGAGAAGGATTTTTAAAAAAATATTTGAACCAGAGACTTCTTCAAAACAATAGATTCTGAAATAGGAATTGCATAGATAAATTATGCATTCAAGTCAAAAGATCTCACATCATATAGGAATGTTTTGTCTCTTCTAAGAGTGTGCTGAAAGGGAGACGTCAGAAAATGGAGCAGTCAGAACAATCCATACTTTCACATCTAGTTTAGTTTTGCTGCAACCCCACCCTAATTATTTAAAACCAGACTACAATGAGAGTGTCTGCCAGTCCCTCTATTTACACCACCTTTAGGTTTTCTGTGGAGACAGTACAAAAAGTTGCCACAATGTTCTTTGATTTAGATACTTGTTTTAGGACAAGTATGTAATCACCAAATTTATTTTGAAGCAAGCTGTTGTAAAATCAGCCTAACAAAACCACTTGAAAAATCCAGAAAAGACTGATTCTTAAGGTGAAATGGTCCCAAATCCATCATATGCTGCTGCCAGTAAGCTACTATTAGCACATGCTTTGGCATATGCCTGTCTGAATTTGCAGATGTTGCTAATGCTTCAGAGGTTTTGGGGAGTAGAATGCATAAATAGCAGTTATTGCTATGGCCATTAACTTCTGGGTTTGGAAAGTCTTTTACATTATGATTGAGAACTTTCTTCCAGATGACAGCCAGAGGCAGTAAAAGACAGATAGAATCTTTAGCAAGATAGGACCCACGCATAATTGTATGAAAAATTATGATGACAAAGTTGGACTGTGGATCTCTAATGCACTGTACTGAAATGAAATTCATTTCCATACAGTTCATGCAGGATACTGCTGTTTGTAGTAACAATCTTTGCAAAGCACAATATGCTCTCCCTGCATCAGGAGAAACACTTTTTCTGCATGAGTTTTTATTTTTAACTTTTTTTTTCCTCACAACCTAACCTGGTTTTAAGACATTAACATAGTTTTCAGAGGGGAATAATATGGATTTAATACAACTTCAATAAACAGCTCAGTAAGAACTACATCAGGTCTTTGGCATATTTCTGGACAAGTCCTGATACCAGAACTTACACAAAGATAATTTAAAATAGATTATTTTGCATCATTATATTTTTGAGCCATAATTTTAAAATCTGAAATAAATTCATAGCAATTTTGCCACAAAGAGTAAATGGGAAAAAGAGCAACTCTTTTTGAATGGCAGGCTCTTGTAACCCAGAACAGGAGCAACATAGCTAGTGTTATTAGCTATCAATCAGCATGAGCTGATTGAAGGAAGACATTTTGTTCAACTACCTTTGCTGATTAAAGGCACATTTTCAGTCCACCCTCTAGATGCAAGCTGAATCAGAGGAGAGAGGGAATCATCACAGAATCATAAAATAGTTTGGGTTGAAAGGGACCTTAAAAGCCATCTAGTTCTAACCCACCTGCCATGAGCAGGGAGATCTTCAATAAGACCAGGTTGCTCAAAGGCCCATCCAAACCAGCCTTGAATGTCTCGAGGAATGGAGCATCCACAGCTTTTCTGGGCAACCGGTTCCAGTGCCTCACCACTCCCACAGTGAAGAATCTCCTCCTAATACTTCATCTAAATCTACCCATTTTCAAAAATATGGACAAGGGTATTTAAAAGCATCACCCTTTCTCCTATAACTACATGCAATTTAGTTATATGGCATAATAACTCTGAAAGGGGTGAAAGTCCCTCTCTCGGTTCCTTGTAGGTTCCCTTTAGGGGTCTGAATCCCCACAATGAAAAGAAATTGCTAGTTTCCCTTATTGGGAGATGCTAAAGCAGAAATGCACCATGTAATTCCTTGTACCACTTCATTAGCAAAGAATATAGGATGCATTACATTCACTTAGCACCTACTACTAGTAAGTAAAACTGAGCAAGTCCAGTCAAGTCTCACTGATTGCTAGAGTCTAGATCCTTCTATTATTTCTTAAGACCTTAGGTGTTTTTTCTTTTTTTGGATGCTGCTGTATCTGTATCAGCTCTGGTTTTCTGTTCCTCTCTTTGACCCTCTTGAACTCTGTCTCCTATTTC
Organism: Onychostruthus taczanowskii; assembly: GCF_017590055.1. NCBI lineage: Eukaryota > Metazoa > Chordata > Aves > Passeriformes > Passeridae > Onychostruthus > Onychostruthus taczanowskii. Next base: position 11,584,983 of record NW_024499239.1, on the reverse strand, counting down.
CTTTCCCTGTCAGGGGCTGGCATGCCCACCAGAGAAGCGGTGATCCTTATCTTTCAGATCTTGAAGTTCTTGTCTCTCACATCACCTGTTTCTTCTTCCTTTGTGCCTGCATATATTTTAAATTGCCTAACTCTAATCAATATGATTATTAGGTTAGATTAGATTGGTCTAAAATTACATGTACTTTGTTGCAGTATCAGTTTGTTGCTGTTATTTCTTCTCCATTCAGGTCATTTTTGTACTAGCTCTGAAATTAGCTTTTACATAAAGGCTGCCTCAGCCTCCTGGAAATGTCTGAATCTCTTTTATGAATAGAGGTATGACTGTGGCCTCATCCTTAAGACTTTCCCCAGAAGAAAGGAGAATATCCACACCTTTCCTCAGGTACCAGAAGATATCTTTTTTTCTGATATGATGCAAGAGGAAGTATTTTCTTGGCAGATTTCATGGGTCTGCCAAAATGTGTGTATCTTTTAAGTAATATACCTTTACTAGTAAAGTCAAATAGGTATCTGTTGCTATAAATTACTTTCCTGATGTTTTCTAATAAGTCAAGAAAAATATGAGTTGTATCTTAAATAAAGAGATACTTTAATAAATGCTCAAGATTTAGAACAACCACAGTAGGTAAAAAGGTATGGTAGGGTGTGAAGTGGTATGATGAGATGGGCTTCCAGTGCAAATTTGAAAAAAATATGGCCAGAAAGCTACTCTGTGAACTAACTGTTACAGAGGAATGATAGATGGTAATTATAACCTATCCCTACCTTTCCCAGAAACATTACTTCTGACACCATAAATGATATTAGATCCTTTTCTTTCCAGAATGTAGAATTGGATTATACACCTTTATTGCTTCGTGCTCTTTTCTTTTCCCCAATAATGCACAGAAATAATGTGGACCTTTTTTATTTCTATAATAAGAAGACAATTTATTATTCTCTAGTCAAATTTAGGATAAAAACACTCGAGGAAAATATCTCTCTGTTATACCCGTAATATAATTAGAAACAATGCAGAAAGATTTAGACAGTAGGTCGGCTAACAAGCATATGATAATAAATCAAAAATGCAAATGAAAAATCAATGCATGCACAAAAAGGAAAGATGTCACAGATTTCTGGCCAAGAAACAGAAAAAGTTTGGGAGTTATTGTGTGAAAAATGTCAGTTCCTCAGTGTAGTGCAGTTGTAGTGCTGAAGAAAAACTTGTTTCTTGGATTGTACTGTTAGGCGTACAAAATCAGTGATGGATATTCTATCCAAAATTGTTGCTACACCTCACCTTAAATACTGGTATAATGCAACTTTGCAATGTATGCCACTGACTTTCAGAGTTTAAAATGGTAAAAAAAGAAAAATCCCTTAGATAGTAAGGATCTAAACAGAAGAAAAGTTTAAATTTGACCTCATTATAATTGAAAAATGAAAAAGATTCACTGGAATTTACTGAAATTTCATAATTGTGGCAGTAGTTAGTGGAGAGTCACTGTAAGACTCAGTGTCATTACTGATACATAATTATACAAAAAATAACACAATAGATAATTTGCTAAACCAGTGGAAGCAAGCAAGAAGTAATAAAAATAGGTTCAGACACATGATAGATAGCATAACGTTATATACTAAGGATAGCTGCTGAAAGAACCAAAAATAATGAGAGCACAGAGCACACTCTGTGGTAGTAAAGGCAGCTTCAGATTGTGCTTCTGCATTACCTTTTACATGGAGCAGCAATCAGTTGGGAGGCTGGTCTGTAAAATGAATGATGTGAGATAAGGATATTTTTTTTTTCCTAGAGCCTTTTTTTACTGATCCAATGGTGTGGAAATTTGCAAAGGGGGAAAGGCAGTGAGAAGTAGTGAATAGAACAGGAAGCAGTGGGGTAAAGCTGATAAAGCACAAGTTTCAGAAAGAAGGAGATAGGTTTCTGCACAGGTAAGTCAGTGAGGGTTAAAAGAAAAAGGAAAGGAAAAGCTGACAATGATTGTGAGCATCAGAAAACATTTTATTTAGTATTTATTTTTCTATAAGTAGCAATTTTAAATTATTTCTCTGATAACACTGATGGTATGCGTGTCTCATCCTCATAATAACTGCATTTAAAAACCAATAAATTTATTTATCATGTTGATGTGAGTTTGATATGAGAATTTTGCCCACAAGGGTCAAAAAATATTGCTTACATTTACATAGGAAGTCTGAATCAAGACAGGAAATGGTAAACAGCCTCTTCTCACCACTGAGCAAGGTGTGCAGGTTGTCCATAGTTAATCCATCTCTAGAACAGATTTTTGTTGATGTTTATTTGAGTTTTAAACTTCATGCTCCTGAAAGCAGGTCTAAGTAAGGGAAGTAGTGGAAATGCTCACAAAGACTGGCTTTATGCAAATAGTGTATACAGGTTGAAACCAGGAAACTTAATACACCATGCCAGGAAGCCAAGTCACCTTTGACTCCAGATTGCATACAGGAAAATAAACGGTGTGAGGGATCATATAAAGGTATTCTATACTCATATAAAAAGTCACCCCTTGGAGGAATAATTCTGACTTCTAGCTAAAGTAAATATTTTGATTTTTTTACAACCTTTTTGATTTTTGTTTATTCCTCCAATCTCAGTAAAATTTCAGTTTTCCAGGAATAAGGGGTTGGGAGAAGCTGAGAGTCCAACCAACTATCCAAATACCATACAGAAGAAAATGCTTTATAGTGATGAGAAATCTTTCTCTGTAAAAAGATCAAGCTGCAGCTTGATGATATGTGGAAGAAAAAAATTAATTTTACCTTGAAACTCAGATAAATATAATTTGAGTATAATTTTTTTTTTAAACCTTGACATTTAAAAGATATTGAAAATATCTGTAAGGTCTAAAATTGACATATGTGCAAAAAGTAAGAAACACAAGAACATCAGGAGCAGTTTCAGCAATGATGAAGCTAAAAATCGGTGAAGGGCAACATTTCAATTCTCCACACAAATCAATATGCTCATATTTCTAGCTGTGTAATTATAAAATACATTATGTTCTAAAGTGAACATTTACCGAAATTGATGAGAGAATTACCAGAGTAGTTGGACTCTCTTAAAGTGTGTTGGTGATGATCATTACAAGGATTTTGCTGGCAGGCATTCCTTATTACCAGAACTGTAAGACTGAAAAAAAAAAGCCATCAAAAAAGAAGTTTTATATCTTCAGCTTTGAAAGAGAATATGAATACCTGCACTACGCAAGAAGCAGAGCTGTTTGACAAGTGTGATGCCAAATTAAGGTCTGCAGAGTTTCAAAAATTTTAGCTACACTAAAATATTCCATGCTACACTTTTAGTAGACAGCCTTTATAAGGCATTTTTGTTAAAGTTGGGTACATTGTTTTTAGAAAGTTTCCTTAACAGACTGCTAATTTTAACAGATGTACTGGCTTTGTGTGGCAAGGTTTTGGTAGTGGGGAAGCAACGAGGGTGGCTGCTGTGAGAAGCTGCCAGAAGCTTTCCCTGTGTCCAAGAGAGTCAATCCCAGCTGGCTCCAGGATTGCTGGTCAAGACTGAGGCCATCAGTTCTGTTGGTAGTGCCTCTGGGACAACAGCTTTAAGAACAAGCAATAACTCCTGCACAACAGCAGTGGAAGACAGGAGTGAGAATGTGTGAGGGCAGCAGCTCTGCAGACACCCAGGTCAGTGAAGAAGGAGGGGGAGGAGATGCACGAGGCACCAGAGCAGAGATCCAGCTGCAGCCCATGGTGCAGAGGATGGGGAAGGAGCTGTGGCCTTGCAGCAAGTGGAACACTGCACCAGAGCAGAGATCCACCTGCAGCCTCTGGTGCAGAGGATGGGGAAGGAGCTGTGGCCTTGCAGCATGTGGAACTCTGCAGCAGAGCAGAGATCCACCTGCAGCCCGTGGTGCAGAGCATGGGGAAGGAGCTGTGGCCTTGCAGCATGTGGAACTCTGCACCAGAGCAGAAATCCACCTGCAGCCTGTGGTGCAGAGCATGGGGAAGCAGCTGTGGCCTTGCAGCATGTGGAACGCTGCAGCCGAGCAGAGATCCACCTGCAGCCTGTGGAAGACTTCATGGTGGAGCAGGGGATTATGTCCAAAGAATTCTGTGACCCTGTGGGAAGTTTGTGCTGGTGTCCCAAGGAGAGAGAAGCCCACACTGGAGCAGCTGTGCTGTCAGGACCCTGTGAGGTCTCATGTCAGAGCAGCCTGTACTGCAGAAAGACTGCACCCTGTAGGAAGGACCCATGCTGGAGAAGTTCATGAAGATCTGCAGCCTGTGGGAAGGACTCATATTGCAAAGGTTCATGCAGGACTGTTTCCTGTGGGAGGCACCCCCATGATGAAGCTGGGCAAGAGTGAGAGGAGTCCTCCCCATGAGGAGAAAGAAGCAGCACAGACCACATGTGATGAGCTGACCACAGCCCCCATTCCCTGTCTGCCTGTGCTGCTGTTAGAGAATTTGGGAGTGAAGTTGAGCCTGGGAAGAAGGGATAGATGTGGGGAAGGTGTTTTAAGATCTGGTTGTACCAATGACAGGAATTACTGAGCTGTTTCTGTTTCCTTATCTTGACCCATGAGGCTTCTGTTTTATTTTCTCTCCCCTGTCTAGCCGAGGAGGGCAGTGATAGAGCAGCCTTGGTGGGTATCTGGCATCCACCTGGGATCAATCTTCCACAGCAGACAACAGGACGCTGAACTCTTCAAATACCTACTTCATAGCTAAACTGTGTCTCCTAGTCTTTTTTTTTTCTTAATTTATTTTAGAGGGAGTAAAAATCTACTGGCTTTAATTAATGATATTACCAGTAAGACTTTTTTTTTTTTTTTTTTTAATCAAAGAAATTAAGTACAGAAGTATGTGTTTCCTTCAGAGAGTGTTTGTATGTAAAACTAGTGGGAAAATTTTTCTCCCAAGCTGTATTGTTGTTAAAGCCAATGAGTTAAAAGAATCCCAGCTCCTGTAGGTGAGAGCATGCAGACACAGTTTATTGCATTCTTCTGGGTTTCAGAAATAATGAGACACACTCCAGCCAGTGATTCCTCCCACTCTGTGAAAACTCAAAAGAAGTTTTCTGTCACATTTTGTACTGTTTCAGGAGGGAACTCCTTGCAGAAACCTGGGGATGAAGAAGAGCATCCAGCCATTCTAAGGTTAGCAGAAAGACATAAAAGAGGGCAGCTGCCCTAATCGTCTCTGAAGTAGCCAAGCAGAAAAGTTTTAACATCCAGGCCCCTTTTTTTTTCTCTCTCTCCTTCTCTGAAAGCAGTACAAGTGGGAGTAAAACAGCCTGAAGGAAGAGATACATTGGTGGAATATATAAAGTTGCTGGGGCTGGATGTGGAGAGGACCAAAGGACTATGTGAAGTACCCCAGTAAATTCTGGGAAATATTAGACCTGTGGGTTGTAACTCTAATGAAATTAAGGTGTATGTGTGGTTTGTATGTGCCTGTTTGAATGTTACTGTTGTTTAGAATGTTAGTTTTAAGTAATATTTAGATAAACTTACTGTTAGAGTTTTTTTAAGCCACCCATGTAATGCTGAAATTAAAAATTTTTCTTGCTTTGTGAACATATGAGGTTGGGAGAATAGTAATGAATGGACTAGCAAAATAAAAACCCCTTAAATATATGCATCCTAGTTTCTCCCCACATTTCTGTCAAGAGGATTTCGAGGTTTGGTAATGACAGTCATGCATAGGAAGATTGTTAAATTCTGTTAGTGAAAATGGCTGCATGTCACATACTTATAATATCTCTGTGTTGATCCACATTTTCTCCTTTTCCCCACTGAAAAAAAATTATATAGATAGAATTTGAAAACTGTGAGCACTTATTCTGGGATACCTAAGCAAGTTGAAGCCATTCAGGGAACTTATCTATGCCTGAGACTATATGGACAGATCAGCAGAAAAAGGCTGTGTGCAGTGGCTGAGCTGCACCTTGGACTAGCAAACTCACTAAATACATACTGCACATTTCAGGCAGATTTCTGTCTTTGAGTTCCTGCAAAAAGAATGAGAACTCTGATTTTCCCTTCTGCACAGTAGTATTGAAATAGATGTAAAGTCCTGAAATTATTTTACTTTTTGCTTTTGACTAAATATTTCAGTCATATTCCTTTTTCTCCATCCCCTGAGAAGAAATATAAGAGGAAAAGGAAGGAGGCAGCAGTCTAAGAAGACTTGGGAGACAAAGTGTTATTTTTAGCCCCACTATACAGAGAATTGAAATATACCTCTTTCTTGTAGCATTTTGAGATCCTAGGGCTAAAAATGCTTCTGTAATGAGGCTTTATAATTATCATTATTGTTGTCGATATTTAAACTTTTTTTTTTCACTATTTTATGATTCTAATTTAGAGAAAAGTAAGGAAAAGGCTGTATTGGAATGATTCCAAAGAATTCCTTTCTGGTGGTGTTTCAAGTTTGTCACTTTAGTGTAAATTGTGTTATTTTCATTCAGACTTCAATCAACTTCCAACTTCAGAAAAGCAAATTCAGTTAAACATCTGTTTAACTCTTTATTAACCATAATACATGGCTTACTTTGTGTTGCTCTGGATAATTTCTTTTCTTTTTGTTTCCTGTACTTTTACTCTATGGAGGTGCAACACAGGTGAGAAGATAAGAATTCTTACAAAATATATTTAGAGGCATGCTGTACTCTCCAGAAACGCAATCGGTATTCGAGAGGGTTTCCCCCCGCCCCCAGCCCCCACCCTTAATAGGCTGTGAGCTGAAAAGGACACTTCATTTTACTTAAATAGTCTAGCTGACAAATTATGCTCTTTAATTCTACTTAGGAAACTGTCTTTTACATTAACTAAACATCACCCCCCTCCTCGCCCCTACTTGACATTTAAAGCTTAAGCAGCTGCAACCTGCTTCCAAGCTCTCCTTCGATATAAATTAAAATGACGTGGCATTGAACAAAACCATCCAGTTCCAAACAGTGCACTCCTCCAGGATTTCTTTAATACTGTTCATGTATAAATAGAGGAATTCAATTAAAAAATAGCCTAAGGCACTAAGCAATATCAGCAGAATGCAAGGGAACTTGTCAGAGACCTCACCTTATGAGTTGTATATGTGTACACACACATGCATGTACATATGGGCACACATACATAGACCTAGAATGTTCCGAAACAAAGAATATCTTCTTCTCTCATGATTTGGGGTGGTTTATTTTAAATGGAATTACCTCTTACTTTATTTGGCTTGTTAGACTTACTAGTCTTTACTAGACTTCCTCAACAGCAGCATCATGGAATTTTAAGATCTCTAGGATGCAGTTATAGTACCTTGAAAAGTAAATGGTGTGAATTAAATTCCACAGATTCTACCCAAGCTCATCTCCACAAACTCAGTTTTACCATCTGAAAATCTTAAGAGTGGAATTTGATACTTGAAACTACCACTGAAAGAATGATATCTGCAGATTCTCTCTAACTTGCCAACATATTTAAAGTCAAGATTGATCCCATTTGAGCTCCTCCAGATTTCTAATTCTTGAAAGACAACAGGAACAGTTAGAGTGATTTTGTCACAACCATGTCAAGAGAAAATGGAATCATCTTCTGAAACAGGTTGGAACATAATTATGATTAGACTCTTTGGGCTCACTTGAAACCATCTCTACACCTTCAGAAGATTATGTATGGCAAAGATGATTTTGTTCTTAATACACAGCTGTGTGCTAAATTTAAATTAAACATCTGTTGAGCTCTGCTTTTTGATTATTTTCACATTCAGTTTGAGTGTCTTATTTTTAAAATAGCTTGGTGATTTTAATTAAATTATTAATTGTGCTTATATAACATAATGTCCAAAATTATTCAGTTGTACATTGAAAATGTACTTATAGGGCCAGCAGATCATTCATTAACTGTAGTGCTTGCATATCCTCCCTGTTTTACTATTAGTGCTTAACATTTGGTGCTTCAAGTAGGAAGAACACAGTGTTAGTGATTTTACATACCTGTGATTGAAGTACTGAAAAGTTAGACCTCAAATATGTTTACTTTCTGTTGTCCTGGAATTTGAATTTTTTTTTTTTTTTCCTGGTAATGAAAATGAGTAAATGACAAATGCACATATCCAGACTCCTCCTTCCATGTAATTTTTTTATTGACACGTTATTCTAAATACAGAAGTATTGGTTTATGTAAAACACAGTTGAGGATGTTTTAAATCACAGCCTATCTTTTAATGTTCTAAGCAGCTGTACTTCCAACAGATGTGTTGAGTGTACTTATTCTAAGTAATTTAAACAAAGAACCAGCCAATTTGCCTTCTTGGAGCTGATGTTCTTTACATGCACAGGAACAAGTGAAGGTCCTGCAAGAGGTTAAAGTTTAAAATATTTTTCAAATACCAAAAAATAATAATAGAATCACAGAATCATAGAATATTTTTGCTTGGAAGGGACCTTAGAGAATATCTACTTTCAGTCACCCTGCCATAGGCAGGGACCCCTTCCACTAGATCAGGTTGTTAAAAGCCCCATCCAGCCTGGTCTTCAAAACTTCCAGGGGCAACGACAACTTCTCTGGGAAACCTGTTTCAGTTCCTCACCACCTTAATGGAACACTAAAAATTACTCTAACATTAATTTTCAATAAAATTGATCCTAAAAAAAACCTATAAAAACCACACCTGCACAAGAACACAAACTATTAACCTAATTGTTGAAATTATTTCTTTCCTGCAGGAATGCTCTATTTGTAAAGATGATGTCAAGTCCTAGAAGAGTATCAGAGAAACTCCTAGCTTGCTTACTGATATGGTATACACCATATCAGTAAGTTTGACAGTTACAGGATTAATTCAGGGAAGTACTTAAACATGTGCCTAACTTTAAACACAGCTTAAATCTCATCAACTTTAATTGAATTTAATTGCATATGGGAGCACTCTCAAAGAATAAGATAATTTCCTGTAAATAATTTTTTTTCAGGGTGTTTGCTATATGGAAAAAAGCTTTAACTGTAAAGCTTTCAGTTTCCAGTTGTAGTAATGTTTCTGCCTAGTAAGTGGTTTTACTAGTTCTAAAGTAATTTTATCTGGCTTGCTTTAGGAGTAGCAAAAGTAAGGAGTGTTTATTTTATTCTTTAATGCAGATGAATGGAAAAAAGCACTAAATATGAAGCATAGCTAGTTACTTTTATCCTTGGTGCTACCCCTGTGGCTTCTGTGTAATGTTGCTGGGGATGAAATTGCTCTGCTCTTGGAAGACTATTTGTTCTGACTGCATGTGACAGCATAATTTAGTAAAAACGTATTAAATATATCATTTAGGCACCACACTTCTAGCACTTTTGAGATCCATAGGAATGATGTTCAAGCACATGTGGTAAATTGCTCCCTGGAATTAATGGTCTGGTTTGATTGCTGTCTACAAGATTAAAAATAAATAGGAAGTTTTTGAATCAAGAATTTCAGAGGAAAACTGTGAGAGTTGATAAGCACACTTAATACACTAGCTAGATGGACCATTAGTTTGATCTGGCATGTCAGTTCTTATGTACCTGAAAGTAGCTTTTCAGTACACAAATGTCAAAAGGAATTTCATCTCAAGCAGAGGTTAATTTTATATAAATTATTTTTGTTTGTAAACATTAAAAAATAGAATGATCAATTTTAGTAGAGTGCATACACCTTAAATGCAGAAGCCCAATACATTTAAGAAAACATGAATTCACCATTCTGCCTTTCTGGTGTTGTGGGAATTCGGGAGTTCCCAGAGTCAAATAAACAGCTGCTGATGATTTTGAAAAATAATGCAGACTCCAGCTATATTTGAAGTTTAGCTTATTTACTGCACTTCCATGTCAAAGTGTGTGAGTGTTCTGTTTTCAAAAGTGATCATTTTTTGTGACCCAAGGGATAACTACTGAACCATTCAAGAATACAATTCTTCATACTTTTGTTAAAGATCTATGAAATTCTCAGTTTTTAAAACTGGAAATATACTAAATGATGAAATATCCTCATAAAGGAAGAAAGTACAAGATTAATGATCTTTTAAGATGTGCTTGAATACTCAAGGAATTTGAGAACTGTACTGGTCATGTTTTTGCTTCTTGCATGTGTATTTTAGATGTATTGCAGAGTTTTTATAACTACGAATTGAATTAAGCATAAATTCAAAAGAGATCAAGTATTGCACAAATGCTAATTTTATTGCATAGCAAAATCTACTTTAGACCTAGAGGATCTAAAGATCGGTCAACAAAGGAACCCCTTGATAGGTTGATTTTGTTTAACATCTGAACGAAGCTGGACTGCTATGCCCCTGTATCATTTGTTTCTACACATTGGTTTAACTTTGAAAGTTAAGATGAAGAAACAGTGGTTTTTTTTTTTTTTAAATTGTTATAGATTTTTGACAAAAATATACTCAGGTATGAAAGAAGGTATAGATGAAGGTATGGAAGAAGACAGATATCATAAACTTGTTCTAGCTTATTAATGTGTAACAAAATCACAAGGTCTTACAAGTCCCTTTCTACATTCGAAGAGCTGTGACTTCTGGCATTAAGTCTGCAAGTTACCTAAGCAGGTAAATGAGCTACTTAATTTTTATTTTTTTTACTTTTCCTCATGGTAGATTCCAGCTATACTCTTGGATGACTGTGACCACCTGTTCTCCCACACCTGTTTCAATTTCTAAACCATATGTTGCAGTCACAGGCTAGAACTGGTATATATATGATGTGCTTTCTCATAAATATTTCATAGGCTTCCTAGTCTCTGTGATTAAAATTAATTTGAAAGCACTGATTTGCTGAAAAACAGGACTGAAAATGGTTTCTCAATATTACGTCTGTTCCTTAGACAAGGAGTTTTACTGATTGCTGAATCATAAAAAATCTTCATAGAATTATCAGCATATTTCTATCAGATATTAACATTATCTTTTCAAAATGAACTCCACTGTGATCAATGGTAAGGAAACAGAGGATACAATAACTTGCTGTAACACAAGAATATTTACAGTCATTTGTATGGTGATATTTCCTAGACTAAGTGTTCAGACAAGTATTGCAATCACATGTTCAAGTCAAAAATGTCTTTAAATTACTTTATCTTAGGTAGTTTGGATAGTTGGCTAAATCTCCTCCTGGTATAAACTAAACATTTTAAAATTCTTTTCAATAAAGTTAAACAATTTGTATTGAATATACAACAGTACTCCACACATTCGTATGGACACCTATAAGTTCATAAACTTTTAAAATATTACATGCTTGGATATTAAGCTATAGTGTGCCTTTCATTCTCTTAGTAATACTGTGAAACCTCATTCAAACTATATTCCATCTCAAACTGGTCCCTGAACAGGAAAACTTCCATACCTATGCGAGAAGAATGCTGCTGGTAGATAACAAAGCCATTTCTCATGAAACTGGTAGGCTGAGTTTTAGATCCATTCTTTGGACTTTTAGTCTCTTCCTACAAAAAGTGTGGATCCCTTTGCCTCCCATGGGCATATATCTTCACCAGCTTGTGCTGAATTGATTTGGAAAGAAAAAGAAACTCTTGTATGTAAACATGCTTTCTGAAGCCACTTGCCTATGCTGGAGATTGAGATGGTCTTATGAAAGCCTCTTATGCCTTACTGACTTTCATCTACTCTAAAGGGTTTGGAAGAAGTGGAATTGCTTGCAAAATGAATTGTTATGGCATGGACGTTATGCTTCACTGTTACCCTTCATAATAAACTAGGAATGTATATTTATTACACTATGCAGGGGTAGTGAATCATCATGGGTGATGCAGAGCTGAATATTTAATTAATGCCATGGATAAACCAGGGTAATATTATGCTCTTTACCTATTATTGTTGAAAGATCAGCAGCTGCCAACATAGAAAGTCAATTAGGTTAGTAACACCTTGTACTGGTGAGAAATAAAGGCTGCTGGAGGTGGTATGCATTTCTTAGTTTCTTTACTTTCTTCACTCCTCTTGTGCTTGTCTTTTTCTTCCCCATTTTCGTTTACTATATATTCAGTTCACTGATTACTTATACAGAAGGAAAGTTGTAGTATTAGAAATAAACCACTGCTGGCTTTCTTCTTCTTCTCCCCCTTCTTTTTCTTTGGGTTTCTTATGTCCCATTCATCTTCATAGTCTTTCTGGCTTGTTTTAAATGCAGTTAATATAAATTACAATGTGGGAAAATGAGACTATTTAGGAAAAGATAATGCTTCACGCTATGACTGTTGTAGCTTAAAAGCAATCTTCCTGAACACAAAGCTCAAGGAACAAACCCTACAAATTTTCAGTGTCTAAAAACTTAATTTTAGCTTAACTTGCTCATTGATTTATCAGAAGTTTGGTTTATCATTTGTCCAATAATATTTAAGACAATCTTATACTAAAAGTTAAAATGCCTTCTGTTGTGTAACTTAGTGTCCACAGAGTAAATAGAAGAATATTCATCCTGATTTAGGTCAAGAACTTTGTATTTAAAAGATATGCTGCCAATAATGATTTGAACATTATTTTAGAGTTAAAAATAAATGACTTTGCAATATTTATCTGTTGGAAGTTTCAATGTATGAGGTGGAGTAACTTTTCCTCATTTTATTTTCGTATTTTCCTCTTGCCATAGGAGATGGATGGATTCTAGTTTACTGGTACACCTGACAGTAGTGATCTAATATTAACTGAAACCACCTCATTATCTTTACCTATCATCGGATAGACTTTTGGATGTTTAGGTCACCTCTAGGCACAAGGAGAACTGGTTTTAGCCACTCATGCCAGCACTGGTCTGGTTGACTCAGAGATTGGTTTCTGCCTCTTTCTCCTTTTCCCTTTAAAAAACTCCATCTGAAAATGCCTAGGTTTTTTTTTTTTATTTATTTAATAAAAGCCTTGGGGTTTCTTGTCATTCCACTTTAAATTTAGACCTTTTCTGTTCAGAAACATAGGAATATGGCTCAGTTCTCTGAATTGTAATTAGTGAGTTCAGTGCAATGAAGATAAATTAATTTAAACTGATGGAACTTGGGTTATCATCCATGGCTTTTCAATATGAATTTTTCATCTTTTACTGCATGATTGTCTTGATCCCTAATGTCACAGACTTGCTGAGACGTTTTGATACATCTTCGTCTATCCATATTTCGTCCAAAGTCATGTTCTTGTGTTTTCTTCCACATGCTTAATTAAAATAACAAAATACCTTCATCTAGCTACTTAGTCACATTTGGTACAATGGAGAAAAAGGACTAAGCCTTTTAATTGGTAGTTCCATGTATGAAAATAAGCAATTAGTTTCTGACACCTAAGATATGATAAATTTATTCAAATAAGTTAGGCTGGAGCAAAGTATGGAGTCTGGTTATGGAATGTATAGAAACAAGAGCTCATAATCACAATCTTGGTGCCACAAAACATGAGGCTAGGGCCATCCTTGAAATGAAACAGAAAATTTAACTCATCTAGGAAATGAAAGTGTGTTATGTAAATAGGAATGTGATGGAGCAGTGACTAAAAAACCCAGTCTAAGCACCAAATCTGACCTTCTAAGAACTTATACTCAGAATATAAATGTGCAGATGCATTTCTATTTGTTCATCCTATGCTTCAGACTGGAAAACTTTATGTATTTGACTGAACTATGCTAATAAGATTCAATCCATGCTTTGTTTTAACTCTGCCATAGGAAAAGCTCAGTAGGACTTTTATTTGGCCACTATAACTTTTCCTCTTAAAGACTTGACTAACATGCACCTGTTCTTATGTTCTCTCTTTTGAATGGGGATAATAAGCAAATTTTAGACAGAATTTGGAGGATAAACTAAACATCAAGTGAAACCTGGAATGCTCCAACATTGCAAAAAATAAAAGCAAAAGGAATCATATCCTGATGTTTTACTCTTGAACAGTAATTGACAAGTCTTAAACCAAGGGCCTCAAGAGTGTTTATAGAGTTATTAACCATCAACCACACAAGGAGGAGATCTGAGACATTTTTATCTTTTTTTCCCCTTTAAAAAAAAAAACCAAAAAAACAAAAAAAAACCCAAAAAAAACCCCAAAAAAAAATAACCTATTTTTTAATGACCACACTGTCATCACAGGACTCAAATAGTGATTTAAGGAAAAATAAGATATAGTATTGGTAGATAAGTATAGTTCTATCTACATGCTTTGCTTTCCCAGCTTTTAAAAGCAAAGTGTGATTATAAAGTTTCTACTGCCAGGACCATCATCCATAATAATTCTCCTTGAGTTTAAGTGAAAGAAAATGTATGTTTTTTCTTTTTCTTTTATGTTGATTTTTAGGGGAACAAGGGGAAAATGCTGCATGTCCAAAGTTTGACAGGGATTTTTTTCCAATCAGAGAGAAGCATCATTTATTTTGCCGCTAGAATACAATTGCATTCCTGTAAACGCCAAGGTGACAAAACCCCAGGGTACTTTCCTACAGCCACATGGTTTATAGGTTAAACAGTCTCACATTAGGTTAAACTCAAAGTTGGTGGAAGATATTAACTGGGAAGGTTGAACAAAGGTCCTCAGAGTTATAACAATTGATTCTGGTTAGTGATATAATGATTAATTAGATGTCACTCAAATAGTGGTATGTCAATAACAGCTTGCTGGGCTCCAGTAACAGGTATCATTAAGTAAAATTTACTGTGAGCTCTAAACCCTCCAACTGTTACTACTTTTCTTAGTAAAGCTTAGAAGCCCTTAACAATAGCAGAGCCGCTTGGCTTTTGCTCAAATTCGCACACATAACAAGATCATTCATTGTCACCAGTTCAAAGCCATCTGGAAGAGGCAGAAAAAGAGAAAGGCAGAGAAGTGTTGCAGCTAAGCTAATAAATGAGGCTGTCCAGGGAAGTTTGGGAATAGGCTAGCCTGAATGGTTCCTTGTGGTTTCCTTGAAGGCCTGGGGAACTTCACCTGCTACAACTCTGTCTTGCCTCCTTTATGTTGTAGAAATCTTAAAAAGCAGGAGCAGTGTCCTAACAATGGAGGCAAGGTGTTGTAGGGGCATAACACTTTTCTTTGATTCTAGCCTGGAATGGCTTTTAGTTGCTTTCAAAATTCAGTAAGAAGAATGATGGACATGGAAAAGTTTCTGTGATTTCCTGTAAGTACTTCAGGCATGCTAATATACCTTGTGAAATCTAATTTTATTTACTGTTCCTTATTAAATATATATTCGTGTCCAGCCAGAAGAAAGAAAGTCAAAGACACAATTCAATTGTAACTGGATTTCTTAATTTCTGTTTGATTTTGGGGCTAGCATTGAGGAGCCTAAGCCACTTTAATTTCACTAAGTTTAAGCTCCTAACTGTGTCTCTGAAGTGGAGTCTTGGTATGTATTCACTTTAAATATCTCATGGAAAATATAAGTTTCACTCTGGGATGAGAAGTGGGTTATCTCTTCACAAAACAAGTTTAGAAATGCTGTGCAGGTGGAGGCAGTTAAAACACAGACTCTGTAAATTCCTGAACCTGGAAACCTGAGGCTGCAAGATCCAAAATACCCTTTCTATTAAACCATTTGTCCCGGTTTTACTGGGGTGTCATCATCAAAACTTGCTGAATGCAAAATGACTTTTTCTCACTCGGAGTTCAGCTTGTTCTAGATTAGTAATTCCTACTAATATCTTTAAAGGTAGATGTAAAAATTACTATATATATTCCTGCCTTTAAATGCATTTATCTGTCTTTTCAAAATTGTTCCGATAATTGTTAAATGAATTAAAGATCTCCATTCATTGTTTGTCTTGTCACACAATGTTTTGAATCATAATTTGTTCTACTGTTGTAGCTCAAGCAGACACATTTTCTTTTACTTGTTCTTTAATGCAAGTCTAGAAATATTACTCCAAAAGGATGGTTTTTGTGGAGCTAAAAGAGACAAGGGTATGATTAAAATGCGGCCTTAGTGGTTATCTGTGGTATATACTTACCTAGAGGCTGTCTCTCAATGCTGTAATACTTGGGAAAATGATTTTCTGTATAAGCCTGACAAAATGGCTATACAAGAAGTATAATGAAGCAGTGCAATAGCTAGTATTCTTTTGTTATGACACTATGGTAGTTTCTGTTCTGTCTCCCAGTGTTCTAATAAAATAATTCCAGAAATCACCAAAACAATATATTTCTGTAAGAGTTTTTGATTTCTCTTCATCATGAGATCCTGGATTACAATGACACTGGTGATCTGAAGTAAAATGTCTGACCTGGAGGGTGATATTATAATTTAAAAGATATTACAAGTCAAATACATCCTTTCTTCAGTTTTTCTGTCAAATAAAGTGTCCTCATATAATAATACTACAAAACATGTCAATATCTCTGGAAACAAAAATCACAATATTTAAGATTTTTCTCTAGAAATTAAATAATGCTAAAAGTGGAATGTTGGAAGTTGCAATGAAGTACACTGTTCTACAGAATTAAGTTCCTAGGAAAACTACCTAAGAAAAATAAAAAGATTTCTTCTGCTGCTTTTGATAAAATTTCTGATAAAAATAGGAAACTGCTGAATCTGCAGTCCTTTATTCTGGCAATTTATAAATAGCAATCCTATGTTCATTCCCAAATAAGCATGTATGGGATTTGGCTAACAGTTCTGACCTAACTGAACTCTACAGTTTAGACCACTTTTGATTTCAATGGAAGTATGATATTCACAGAGAGTAAAATAACCTCCCATAAAAATGGTGTAAAGATCCTGAGTATTAAGAGTACAAGTACTCTTAGTGTGATAAGAGAGGGTAATAGGAAGAATATTGAGGAGTTTTGGTTAGTTTCTTCTTGCTTCTTAAATGTTCTTTGATTTTGCTAACTATTTTTTCCTGCCTATTACACCATCATCTTGAGTGATTAATAGTTGTTAAGGTTCATGGAGGGAAAATATTGGATGTTAAAGGCTCCTTCATTTATCAGATAAAATCACAACAAGAACTAATGTCTAAATGTTAAAATCAAATACATTCAGGTTAGAAATAAAGCATCTTTACTGTTGCCAGTGTTAACAATTGAAATTACTTATAGAGAGAAATGGCGCATTCTCTACCTCTTGGTATTTTCAGATCAGTCCTGTATGTTTATTTCTGAAAGATATGATTCAGTCAAAGCCATTTATTACTGATGTGACTACAGAAGTAATTGGGTATATTGTTTAGCTCGAGATACGTGCAAAGGCAGACTAAATGCCTCAGTGATTCCTCTTGATCTTGAAGTATTTTATTAGACAAGTCTTTTCAAGTGGAATATAAATATTTTAAGAGTTGAGGTTTTATAGAAAACCATTTTATTTTTATTTTTGAAAGTATCAGTTTCTCCCCTGAGGGAACATTTTACCATAAACACATTGAACTGTATGTTAATAATGGTTTATGATTTTAGTTTTCCCCTTTAAATCTGGCTTCTACTAACCCTATGAAAAAATAGGCAGTTTGATTAAATTCTACCCACTTATAATTATCTTGCTTAGATATTTGTATTATATTTTTCAGGATCTTTTCACCTTTTGGATTACATGAATCTGAAATAGCTCTGAACCCTAAGCTGGCAGTGGTATGGAAGGAATCCAACACAACATGATTTGTTTGAATCATTGCTTTAATGCAGCTACAGAGGCACAAGGTTCACAAAATAGATGGAAGAAGCTTAAGTTTATGTCTCAAGGCCATACAGATCATAGAGCTCCTTGAAAGGTGCCTTCTGTATCCTGAGAGCTTTCACTTAATTTTTTTGTTTATATTTCTACTGCATAATTTTTAAGTCTTTTGGAAAAGAGGGGCAGAGTTTTTTTCAGAGAATCACAGGGTGGCTGAGATTGGAAGGGACCTCCAGAGACCACCTGATCCAAAACCCTTCTTAAACAACTGTCACCTTCAGTAGGTGACAGTAGGTTGCTCAGGAACAGGTCTGGTTGGGTTCTCAATATCTCCAGGGATGCAGAATCTTTGAATTCACAACTCTCAATTTGCTAAGACCACAAGATGATTTTGCAACTCTCTGAAATATCTCTCTAAAAAATAATAGTAGTAACATGGTTGTTTCCATTTTCCAAATTCTTTTGCAGGAATCCCCAGCCATGCTTGTGAAGCCACTGTGGCTCCCTGTCCCCAGACACAAGTTACTCCCAGTCTGTGCACACAAGTCTGACATGACTGTGGCCACACAGACCCCACGAAGGGCGGTGCCTGTACTGACAGCCATAAATGCACACACAGCCTTCACACAGCCATGAGTCTCACAGTCAGCCTGAATCTGTTCCTCCTCTCTGTGATCAGGAGACACAAAACTGGTCACTGTCTGTTCACATGAGGCTGGTTTTGCCATGTTTCCTCTATTTTCCCATGTTTGTCCCTCACAGTTCACCTTGGTTACCCTCTCTCCCAATCTTTGGTCCTTACATTAAGCGTACCATTAAAAGTTTGAACATTCCCACGATTAATTTGACACATCCCTTAATAATTTTTATGCAATCCATGAATCCTCTTCACCACTCCATTTTGTGATAAATCCTGTACCCTTGAAGGCAACAATCTCCTTTTAGTCTGAAGGCCTCTGAGAGAGAATTTCTGCTGCTGACTCATCTCAGTGGGATTCACACCAGGGACAATAATTTTCTCTTGATAGCTTTAGAGGCAGCTGATTCAGTGTGCTCTAATTTTCACTGATTAGGTTTTCACTGATCGTGTTACTATGGGTCTTCCACTCATGTCTGTTCCTTAGATCCTTGCTGGGTCTATCTGTTCAATTTAGATATCCTTTCATCACAGACTCTACAGACAGCTAGCTTTTAAATGAAGCAAATGTGGAACTTTTAAAGTACTGAAAGAAAATTTCAGGTTTTCTTGCACCGGCTTGCTTTACCTGTTTAAGGAAGAAGTCACCAAGTTTGGAAAGTGAAATAATAATGTCTCCTTAGCTTTTCATGCAAACCATAGGAAGGACAGTATGGGGAGTTCAGCTGCTTTCAGATTTTCTCTAATCTGTACCAGAGAAGCAACATCTGATATTAAATTCATGTCTCTATGTTCAACATTGCTGGATTTATGCACTCAATTCCCTGATGGTCTCAAGTTGATCACATAGAGCACAGTTGCATTTCTGTTCACAAAGACCACCTCATAGTGCTCTATGCAGGCTTTCTGCAGCAGTGTAATGGCTGATATATGATCTGAAATAATGTCTATATGGAAAAAAGTTAGCTTTTCAAAATTTTTGAGTCCTTTTGAACAGACAAAGTGAATTTTTCAAAGCTTTGTCTCGTACAACTGACTTATTTCACTCCCATCTTTGGCACCTTTCTACTTAATATCAGATTGACTGTTTCATGGAACCGTAGTGCAAGCTGTAGCTTTGGAGAGTGAAAGTATGTGGGTATAAGAAGTAGCTGCTCTTAGGGAGTATGAGAAACTATAAAAACTGGAACATTAAAAGTAAGAAATTTTAATTTAAAGAGAAAAAAAATGTACTTCACCCTTTTTCCATTAATTCTCAGGAAACATTTTCCTCGATCTCTCACTCAATATTTATTGCCATATACATTGCATATAAATTAATTCCTTCGCTTCAGAATAATATGATGCTAAGCAGGACTTATAAAGGTGGTTTATGTTCTCCTTTAACCATTGAGTTTCTGCTTATTTTTTTTGGTTAAACGCATGTCAACAAATTTATTGATTAATTAATCATTATGTCATTAATCATTAATTCTTAATGCTCTTCAGGATAATGGCTCCTTAAATTGGATGTGCTTATTCATTATGGGCTGTGGCTTCTGAAATGCTCCCCATTTGACCTTTATATTTGACATTGGTAAAAAATGACACAAGGTTACTGCTTATCCTGGACCTCCTACTTGGAAAATGTAGTAACCTGAGGTAATTAATTTTAGTTGCTATCTGTTAGTAATGAAAATGTTCATAAGTAAATTTCAGTGGATGAGTGTCTGAAATTAGCATAATTGTTAAAGTTAGAAGATGCTGATTAAGGGATAAGAGAATGACTCTTCATTCCTCGCTCTTTCAAAATTCATCTCATTTCACTGACTTCAGACCTTTTGTAATGGCTCATGGATAGTTTGATGTTTCATGAAGTTAGTAGTTAGCTCACAGGACTGAAACACATATAGGGATCTTTAGTGTCTGTGAAACTTTTGTCATAATTGTTGTGTTACACAGGCAGGAACACATAACTATGATGTTAATACATTTTGCTCACCAGTTTAACAGAGTTTAAGGTATTGGAAAATTACTTACATTCACTTATATAATATGAAGTGCTTCAAATATGATGAAATTCAAAGGATCCCTTCAGTGCTTCAAATAATTCTCTTTGTTAAGAAAGCAAGTACCTTTTAGATGCTTGATGTAAAGTCTTATTCATTGAAAGAAAAAGCTGTGATAGCATATATGCTCACAGTTAAAAGAAAAAAGACTTCCTAGTTGGTATAGCACAATGTATTAAAGAGTCCATACAAGTAAAGAGAAAGTGATTATAGTTTTAAAGCCTAGGCAACTTTAATTTGTTTCCTTATTATCACCATTAATAGTGTGCACTACTGTTTTTATGGGGGAGAGACAGTTTTCTGTAAAGCCTTTCCCTGGTCTGCTGTACATAGGAGAATACTGTATATATTCCTAATATTAGAAAAAAAAATGCAGGAAAAAGAAGCCACTATCCCAGCTATGCCTTTCAGAAATGAATTCTATTCTTCCTTTTGCTTCAGAACTCCTGTGTGATCCTGTAAAACATATCTGCAAAGACTCATAACTCAGTCATGTGGATGAGGTTCACTGAGGATGGGAAAGCTGCATCTCTGGCCTGAAGACATTTGGTTACCTGTTATCAGCATCACCAGCATGTTGGTACACTAGGTGAAAATATGGTTTCATTTTATCTACTGTGTGCATCCTCTGTGTTTCTGTTCTGCAACTAAAAGTTTTGCAATTCAAAGAAGTCTTCTGAATTTTATTCAACAGGTTTTATCACTGTTTCTCCTCTTGAACTGCATGGAACATCCTTAAAGGGAATGTACAAAGCATCTTTATTTTATGCTTGTTGCAGATGGGAAACTGAAGGTCACGTGTCCTTTGTACTTAACCTTTTGTGATTCCTGGCAAATTAATACTTGAAGGAGAGCCCTATTTTAGCTGATTGTTTCTTCCTTTTCTTGTGTTATCTTTGTGTGGCTTTGAGACTTCTTTTCCTGCTTGGGTAGAAAACCCTCACTTTGATAGTAGTCAAAAATTATCTATTTACTGGGTAGTATTACATGCAGTATAGACCAGGAAATATTATAAAGTTAAACCAGGAAAGATTATAAAATTAAACCAGGAAATATTATAAAGTTACAACAGGAAAACTTTAGAACACCCTTAACAAAATTAAGAAAACTTGAAAATGTCTTACATTTTGAATTGGAAGGCTTATTAGCTGCCCAGTGTGGGAACATTTTAGCAGATCTGAATGTCTACAGTGGCTATATAAAAACATAGTTCTGAAATGACTGACACCTGATTTGCATATATTATGAAGCTGCCTCTGACTGGTTCATGGTAAAAACTAATTGAGTTTTTCCAAGGCTTCAAATTTTTGGTTATTTCATGAAACAGTCCAGGTTAAATTTAATTATTCATATTAAAATGAAAAAGAAGTATACAATTCTTTTGGAGTGCATTGTATAGCTGTTAGTAAATCATTATTTTAAAAGGATTATTACATACCTTGTTTGTAGTGCTCTTTTCTCTGATAGAACTGTAGCTGATGACTGGAATGTTAAATTTGTTGTCATTGAAAAAAAAAATTCAAAGAAAGTATAATGTTCTTCTGTAGGAAGCATGAAGAATTCTAGCTGTCTGTGTTACCATAACATATTTTTATTAATTTATTTGTGTGGAACTAATAAATAGGTTTTTCATTTAAAGTGCATCTCTACAGAAACAATGGACTACCAAAGAAAAGTTTAACAGTTAAATAATTAGCATTATAACAAATTTATTTATAATTATACTATCCTCATACTGTTGAAAGAAACTTGTTCTTGTTAAATTTTGTTTGTTTTCAAAACTATCCTCATAATTTGTAAAAAATAACCTTTTAAAAAATTTTTATTCCAATTTGAGCAAAGAAACTGAGCTAAACTGTTCACATTTGGATGGCTGGCAACTATATTCTCCACTGATACATAAGTACCTATCTTTTCCTCTCTAAAATGAAATTTAAGCATAAATATCAGAAATGAATGGCTACAAATATTGAAGCTTATAGTACTTGTGCACAAGGCAAATACTAAGGGTTGTTTATTGGAATCTTCTGCCAATGATAGACTTATATATCTCATATCATGCTATATGGTTAAATTGTAATCCTTTTTTATGATTGGTCCCTTTTCAATATGGACACTGCTAAAATTGCAGCTCCAAGTTATTCTGGTAGGCTGATGGTCCCTCCTGTCTGCCTTGGATGCCAAAGGTGACAACATTCTGCTGTTTGGCATCTGCATCTATCAGGGCTGCACAGGACGCTGCTACTGCGTGCTGGCATACCAACAGAAGGAGCACAGTAGTAAATAGTGCCTTTACACTATTGTTTGTAGTGCTGTAAAGCTTTCAGTGAGCTGTTTGAAGTCAGTGCAAAAGGCAGCTACTGAAATTTGGAAGGGACGTCATCTTGTCTGTGCATCGCACATTTTTTGTGCCTCCTCCAGTCTATTTAAAACCAGCAGGGATTTTGGCTTGCAGCTATGGGTTCTGCTGGCTCCCCTTGGAGCAGGTATTTCCCTGATATACTTACTGGCTTCCTTTCTAATTTTTGTATGCGTAACCATATACACATAAAGATTGCACGTAAATGTTTGCAGGGTTCTGCTGGGGTTGCCTGGTCCTGCTTTCAGGCTTTCAAATCCTTTGCAGTGGTGATGTCCTGAAGGATGGCAGCATAATAAGCATGTAGATATGTGAGTCAGCCTCCCCCCCTGAAAAGATGTGTTATGACAATTACTGTAGGAAAGGAGGTTGCCAGAGAAGCCTTGCTGATAAGATTAGTGGTGGTGCTGATACTGGCTATGTTAGCATGACACACCTTCACAAGGTCTGTTATAGTAACACTGCAATTCACTTTTATGTAGAAAAGTACGAAAAGAAATAAAATCAGTCTATTTTTATATTTATATACATCACCTCATCTTTAATGGTAAGAATATAAAAAAACAGAAGAAACTGCTTTATCTAGGAAACAGCTGATACATATTTGTCAAGTCCTCATATCCAAATTACAAACTGAAGGATCCTTTTAGTTTCTATGTGACACACAAGCTATAGATTTCAAAGGTTTCCACTGTTGCAAGGCTGTGAAAGAGGCAAGTTTGTGCTGAGAGTAAAATATATCATTTAGAGGTGGTGGTCATGTCAGGTTTTGATCTCTTTGTATGCCAAGAGCTTTCTCAGTCTGAGACACTTAGCCATCTATTTACCACTAACTCCAAGTGATATTCAGGGCAAATTAGGAGCCCTGACCAAAGTGTGTACAGAGCATGCTGAAACCATGGCAATGAGGTTCACACAGAACATGATGCGATGTCTGCTTTTTAGTGTCAGATATCTTTTTCTAAGCTTTAAGTTAGAAATCAACATTCCCTAGATGCTCACTGATCTGGATGTAAAGGGATATTGAGTCCTTTAGGCTGCATTCTTGAAGTGGTCAGATGTGGTACGAGCTGTGTTATTCTTACAATTCCAAAAAATTAAAGGAAATTATATCTTGCAGCTGCATACCTGAAGAGTCCCTGTTCTCAGTGAAGCCTTTATCTTGTCTATACATCCAGCAAAATAATCTAGGAGCTTCACACACAATTAGCTTACTGTGTTGTCAAATTCATAATTTTTGAAGAAAGTTTCAGTGAAGAAAGTGTCTCAGTTTCCAGTGCTCTTCTAGAACAGCCCAAAAATCCCAAAATTCTGGTTAAGCATTTTTGTCAAAATATTAGCAGTAGCATTTGTATTGACATTATGAAAATTTCACTACTTATCACTTTAGTTTAAACTATCAACAGCACATGAAACAAGTGGACTTGATGAGCAGCCAATATTATTGCAAATTGTCATAACAGTTGACTTAAAATGAATGAAACTCAAGCCAGAGTTGTCTTACCAGACTCAGTAATCCTGATGCACAAAATCAATTCCAAATGAGAGTTCCACAGGTCAATGAGAGTTCCACAGATCTAAACATGAGTGAAAACTGATTGGCAAAACAGGTTATTTTTAAATCTACTTGATTTTGGCAAAATAATTAGCTAGAGAATTGAGTTTTAACCCAAATTCTTACTGCTCAGTCTTTGGGGATTAAGTGCAGGCAAACAAGCATTATTGGAATCTTCAAACCTTATAAGTAATAAGATACCTGAAACACAACATTCTGGGAAGGAAAGACCACTTCTTGCATGGAGTTTTAATTTGTGTTGTCCTAATTCACATTTACTGATTACTGTTGCTTAATTTTAGGAAACTTCATTCTGAAAAAAAAAAAGGGTAATTTTGAAATCCTTTGTGTCTGTAGACATGTTAACTGGTAGTACAGATGCTAGGTTTATTTTTTTCCTTTTTTTTGATACAGTAGTGCTGAAATTGTCTTCCTTTCTGGAATGAAAGTTAATTCTTTGTATGAAACAACAATAGCAAATAGAAAGACAGGTAATTATCTCCAAAAACATGAACTGATTTGTTTGCAACTGAACATCTATGGACTAAGCTATATAAAATTCAGACAGTGCTCCTGAAAATTGTGGATGTATAGTAAATCACTAGCCTGAGGGCATGCAAAGCCTGAAAGAACAAAAGCAATGTCCCATTTTACCTGTAACAACCTGCTATAAATGACTTTGTAAGTTACAGCAGTATTTTGGATTGTAGGAAGAATAAGTAGTGCTTGGCATGCCTTATGTGCAGTGCAGAATTCTTTATCAATTGCTTTAATAGGAAAGAAGGTAATCCTTTGTGAAAAGACTCTCACTTGGGAAAGTGAAATGGTTAAAATGTTACAAAGTGGATGATTATTTTTAATTTTTGGATTACAGTAATGTGTCAGCTCTGTTATCTAGCAAATTCATATGCAAAAGACAACTGACCAGAATATTAAATATAACGTCTAACTAGATAAGAGAAGGCCTCAGCTCCATAGATAGTTTTTACAACTACTAGAGCTAAAATAGATCTCAATTAGTGAACAAAAAGCTTTCTCAGGGTTTTCGGGATAATTGTAATAGAATGTGAATTCAGTGAGGATTAAGTCCAAACTCTACAAACGATTTTAGGAGTAAGAACAGCATATCCTGAAATCTCACCTTCTCCTAGATTTAGCTTGCGTGAAGTAGGAATTCACAGCTTCAAACTGGACTTAGGCACATTATCTTTGGGGTGCCAAGAAACTATTGGCATTTTTCCTCTAATGCATGGTGCAAAGCAGCAGGCTGGGTCTGCGCTCTGAACAGAGCAGCTGTCAGGGCAGAGGGCACAGGTAGTGTGTGCACCCAGAACTTCCCCAGATGGAGGAGCCCCCACTCTGCTGTCTCCTTGCAAAGGGCTGAGCTGGCAGGCATAGAGCTGTGGTGATACCAGCTGGGGACAGACTCTCCACCTTGGACTGGTTTTGGGCATTAGTCGTTAGACATGGCAAAGAAACAGGATCTGATGCAAATCTTGGAATGCACTTCCCTTGTATTCTGATCTGAAGGTTGTCTTCTCTGTATTTGCAGAAATCCTGAATCCTCTTCTGCATCACATCACAGCTTTTGCACAAGGACTGCAAAAGGTATTCGCTGGCTGGAGCCAATGGGCTGGTGGGCTGAAACACTTTTGGCTGCAGAGAAGGGATTAGACTTGGACTCCATTAAGTAACTGTAGCTGGAAGGTATGACTTTAGGCTGAATGGCTTTCAGTAGTTTACAGGAGATCTTGTGGTAGTGATAAAACTGGTGTAGTCATTTCTATTCTAAGCTGTAAAGCTGAAGGCATGTTAAACACATATTGTATCAAGAAGAAGAGAAAATTAATCTGTAGCTATTGATTAAAGTTTTTGCATACTTGAAAAGAATTATAAAAGTAAATAAATGTTTTTTATTAAACCTTTGTCCTGTTAAATGACAGGAATCTACATTCAGCTAGCATAGTGTGATTTACTCTTATGGTAACAAGAAAACTTGAGGCAGAAACTAATTTTCTGCATCCATTGAACCTGCATTCATGTGAAAAAATCTAATGATTGTAATAGAACTACCTGTGGGAGTATATTTTACTGCAGAGTATGAAATGTCCAAGAAGGTTTAACATATGCAATGTAATATTATTCAGGTGTTATGGAATACCAGCTCATCCTATGAGGTGTTGTCTGCCTTCCCAGTAGTTACACTGAAGCTTGCAAAGAATGCAAGTTTTTGTACATCTTTCAACGTCTGTGTGCTCAGTCCAGAAAAGAACTAAAGGCTACAACTCTCCTTCCCTAGTTGTTGAAGTAGTGCTAAGTACATTCAGTTGTGCATTAAGGAAATTTGAATAGTTTTAAAATATTTGCTTTACTATTTAGTTAAAAGGAAGTGAGCTTGAATTCCTCCCCACCGCCACCCCCAACTCCCAGGATTCTACCTCTAGCTATGTAGAGATATCTGTTATACTTTGCATGAAGTTACTTAGTGCTTACATGATCACTTCCTATAGTTCTGCTGGGATGGCAGTAATCTTCAGTATGGAGGGGGTCTTTATTGCTGTTTTCCATGCATTTACATCATAAAGCAGCAGTTTTATTGATTTCATCACACTTGAATGCCAATGCAGACTGTAAGCCAAATCCTACATGTCTCACACGCATACTGGTCTAGAGAATCTTATGGAAGTAATAGGATTTGGCCCTTTCTAATTTTAAAACCTTTGAGCTTTTCAATGTTATACATCTATTTATTTATCTTTGCTGTATTTCAAATATGCATGATATCGATTCAGTTGACTATATCAGCTACAGGGTCATTGTTGTATAAATTAAATGGGGATAATTCAAAGAATAGACTTCTCTCTTGAAAGCCACTCATTTTTGCCTTGGATTTATATGCACTACCAATATGACACATTGAAATTGCCACAGAATAGAATATGTAACTGGTGTAATATTTAACGATTATTTGTGTAACAAGATATTTATGCATCTTTTATACTTATTTTTATATTATTTGTAAGAGGAATTTGTATGCAGAAAGCATTTTTGCTAACCATATTCTCTTTCCATCTGCTGAAGCCAGGTATGGTTAGTGTTGCTGAATCTCCTGGTCTGTTGGAGGTGAACATGCATTCCTATTGGGCACATGAATACACAAATCGTGGTTTTATGTTTAGAAATGTTCAGCTACCCAGATCAAAATGAACAGAAACACTCAGCACTGAAAAAATCCCAGCACATGTGACCTCATCCTCTTGCCCGCCTTGCCTGAAGAGGATGACGATGCATTAATGGGAATAAATGTACAGTTGCAAGGTGGGTCCCTCCAACAGCAAGGCTCAGACACTCGGTCTGTGCAATAGCTTCCTCTGGATCCCAGGCTCTCTAATTTCTGGCAGCTGGGCACACAACTTCCAAGGCTGGTACCAGTCCCCAGGTGCTTCCTCTGCACACACAGATGCAGAGACACACAGACACCTGCACTGTGGATCCCTTCTGCAGCCAGTCTTAGACACTCAGTCTCCCCAGTGAGTGGCTTGTGCATCACTCGCACAAACTCTCTCTTTTTCTCTCTCTCAGTTGGTCTCTGGACCCCGTGGTGTCTAGCAATCAGCCTTGACCTCTGGGGCCCTCCAATAGCTGTCTCCCTCACAGAGCTGCACACTCAGATGCACCCCAAGCTTGCGTCCACTTCATACCTAGCCACTAAGCCGTGTGTCCTGTTCCCTGACTTGTTCAGACTGACATTCTCTGGGGCTTGCATGGCGACACACAATCACTCACAATGTGTGCAGTCTCGTGTCTGCAGTTACTGGCACTCAGACACATAGTTTCTTTGACCCAGGGTCTGACTCTAGTTGCTAGCACTCAGATCCTTCCCACCCCAAGAACACACAGGTCCCTCACTAAGGTAAAGAAATAGAAATAGGATTAAATAAGAAGACAGGACAGACTGTGGTGGTGGTTACAGAGCACAGCCAGGCAGACAAACAGAGTAACTGGAATATGGATATATAAATATGACTATTTACATGTGATCATCTTTTAACACCTTATTCATCTATTTTCCCATGCTTATTCCATCAAACACTTTGATTCTTCCCTTTCCCTTCCTTTGGCTCCTCCCTTAAATTTTTCATGATAAGGCTTATGCAATGTCAAGAAATTCCTCCTCTTCATCCCATCACAAAATCCTGCACCTCCCTCAGTCTGAGGGATGTCATCCCCAGCTTCACTGGGGTGAGGCTCCCCTGGAACTCTCCAGGTTGACACAGGGAGCAGGTGTAGGTGATGAGGTTACTGAGTTTACCCTGCCTGACCCTGTGCCTCACACATCTGTGTGTGGGCAGAAAAGCCTTTTTTCCACATAACCTAACACATATGTACAAGTGAACTTGCATCCTTATCACATTGCCTTTGAATGTGACAACAGCTTATTTCAAAGAGAAGAACAGGAGAGAGATGAATAAAAAAGCCAGAGGAGACTGTATACAAAAATTTCCAGCAACAATACATGTCAGTGTTTGATCTGCAACATCCCTGCCTCCCTGCACCTCTTAGCACCAACAACTCTCTTGGCACAGCTGACAGACCTGTGACCACAGTAGTGCTAGTGGATACCACTATAATTCACAGGTAGTGTTCATGAGATATAATCTGCTCTGACACTATACTATGTTGTGCATATTCCCTGTTCAGGAAAGTGCCAGTTGCATTCCCTTCTATATAAAAAATTTCAGCATCTCTATTTCTACATGTAGGAAGCTGAAAGTCAGTTTGCAGCTCAAAGGTAGGAATGTATTACTTAAAATTACAGATCTCTGTAGTCACAGTCCTTGCTTAAAATCATCCATGGTGAAATGGAACGAGATATTTGAGAAAAAGTAAATATTTTAGGCTGTGTATCTGCTCAGCTTTACCCATAGAACCTCTCGGTGCCTACAAATAGGTAAACTAGGAACATTGTTATCTACCAAATTTAAAAAAAAAACAAAAAACCCCCAAGATTATAAAATTATCAGCAAAGAGAATAAAAACATTGTACAGGTTGCATCTTTTATGCAGTCCCTCTGGAAAAGTTTTCAAATTGCTTTTGGAATAAATCTGGCTAGAAGATTTATAGGAAAGAACAAGCAGGAATGAATACTGTTTAGACCTTTAAACTTGGTGATATTTTTCTGAAGAGTAGCAATAAAAGCATGATGACATATCATAAAAGGAATAAGAGGAAGCAGAAAAACCCAGTGTTTTTAAACCTAGATCTTTTGGCTCCAAAGGACTGTTTTGTATGACGCAAAGACAATGTTGATTCACAAGGACTACAGATTATTTAGGTGCATTTTGGATCTACTGGTGGGCATGACCTGTCCAATAGAGTATATTAAATTGGGAGCTCTAGTTGTGCACTTTGTAACAGTACAAGTTGAAACTGTTTGATGCTTCATAATATAGATGTGGTGATGGTGTTTCATCCAGGGACCAGATTAAAGCCAGTCTGAAGGGAAGTCACAGACCATGCAGGGTGTTGGTGCTGGGTCACATCACCACCTGGTTTTGATTTATTGGTCTTCCTCTGTTTTCAGTATTTAAAAATACTGGTTTTAAAATATTACCTTTTAACTGTTATTTTCCTTCATAAATCTGTGCCAAAAGCTGTTTCCAGTGTATGAACAGGGATGTGAAGATCCTGGAAGCAAAGCACTGTGTCTTTGATCTCTCCTGACCTAATCTGCAGCTCCTTTGACAGTTATGGAGATAACGGACAATCTTTGATGAATTTGTTCCTGTCTCACTGAGATAGAAAGTCAATCCAATTCTCCATTTCCCAACACTGTGTGATAACAATTAGTGCCAATGTCTTGTCAACTGTGTGCTCATGCAGGCTTTTCATATGGCAGTCAGTATATATTGAATGAAAACTATACAAGAAGGTAGATAAAAACTGGGTCAATATTTTAGGGTCAAGTACTTCAGGATTCAGTGTCAAACAAAGCCCAAAGGTGAATATTAAGTTATTGTTTCCCCTAAGAATATGGAAATGCTCTATTTGAATGTTATATGAAGGTCATGGTGATCTAGCAACATTTTAAATTAGCATAAAAATTTTTTCTTGGATATTAAAATAGAGGGTAGAGTACATATTTTGAAACTATATCACCGGATAAATGTGACTTACAGTTAACCTATTGAACATTAGCTATAAGCCCATTCACAAAGAAGATGCACACTGCAGAATACAGCTTTTTAATTTTGCTGCAAAGGTATAATGAGATACAGGGATCTTATTTCAAGGTAAAGCAAGATAAATTCAAGGTTGAGAAGGAAAGTACATATTTCTAAAAGTAAAAGTAATTAATCTTTACAAAATCTTATCTAGGGAAGACGTGGATTTTCACTGCCTGAAAACTTTAAATAAATCCAGTGTCTTACAAATGAGATATTCTACCTAAAAAGGGAGATGTGAGCTTATATGGATTAAAATATAGTATTTCTATGGTGTGTGAATATCAGAGGCTAGACTGGACTACTGCCATGGCTCCTAGGACTCAAAGACTATCTGCTTGTATGCTATTAATTTAATCATTTCTGTTCTAAAAAAAAGAGGAGAAAAAAGAATTTATCCCTTTTTGTCTTAGTAGACAAGGATTTAAAGTGATAGATGTTCACTTTCAAGTTAGAGTTCTTTTTGTAGGCAAATGTTCTGTGTTAACAAAGTTCAGCAGTGACCGGTTGCTGTTCTGAGCTCATTAACAAATAATTGGTGGGTTCTTCTGATGTGGATAAGAGTTTCAAGTTTCTACACTACTTTGAATTAATGAACAAACTGTAACTGATTATTTGGTTTGTTCTTCTGAGGTGGGTGAGTAATAACTTTAACAAATGTCAGAAGTCCTGCTATAATGCAGGAGCTAATAAGTAATTTTTGCAATAATATAATTACTATTATTATGTGTTTAAATTACAATATTATCATTTATTCATTCATTCTGCAATAATACTCATGTTAATCAGGTTAAAATGGGTTAATTATATTAGGCTGTTATTATGATGAAAAGCCAAAAATATTTCTGAGCAATTTGTTACTGGACAATTCTGATTTTAAAATCAGACCACATACAGAGGAACAATAACGAAATAAGGGTGTAGAAGGCAATATATAAGGAAATATTCTCCTTATACAAACAGTGTGTATGCATATAAAATATAACATTTGTATACAGGACATACATACGTAATATACCATTTGTAAACTTTCTACTTATTTTTTTTTAAAGAAGTGTAGAAAAGTCCTTAACATTCCATTGAACATTTCCAAAATTTTCAAAACAAATGAGAAGAACTGCATCACAAATTTCTTTTAATACAATATCAAAAACTCCAACTCCCAGGAGATTTCTTAGCAAAGGACAGTTTGGAGAATAGTCAACAGATTTGAACACTTGAAAGTATTGTGGAATGATTGAAAGACAGGGAGAGAAGCATACAGACAGAAACTTTTACCTTAGATTTGTGAGAAGTGGAAACCAAAATATTCAGACTGTGTAAACATGAGAAACATTTCAAAATTTTACTTATTTTCAAGTTTGCTAACATTAAAATTGAGACATTCTGCAACAAGTGCATGAATATTTACTGTTTGACTAGTAGTTATATATTGCTAATGGCCTTAGGCAGAAGCTAACATTGGAAAAAAACCAGATTTTAAGCTGTAGGAATGTCTTTGACACAGACAGCGTGTGATAGAGTCATATGTAGTTTATCAGAGCACCTGATATTACAACCAGTAGAGGTCAATGCTATACATTTTATTGAGTATTCTATTGCAAGCAGAGTTAAGCAACACAAAACATCAAATATAATTCCCATTGAGTTTTAGGATTTTAATGCATAAATTATTCTGGGATTTATAATTTTTTTCACAAGTACTTGGTTATATCAAAAAAGTGTAATTGCTAGGTAAACTCAAAGCAAATTTTGACAGTTGACAAAGGCAGGATTTCAGAAAGAATTTAAGTTCTTGAAGTGGAAGAGCAGCATATTTTGAAGTCTTAGTCTAAACCTGTGAGGTCCAGAGCTCCCACAGAGCTCTTTCTTATATTTGACAGGTCTGTAATCTGTAAGCACTTCAGTTCCCGACCTTAAAGTTGTCCAGATGCTTAAATCACTGTTACTGCAGTTGTCAGAAGTATCTCAATGCTGGTAGTTCAGCAATTCAGTCCTAACTCAGGGATCCAGAAACTAGGCACCTACTGCCTTCCTCCTTTGAGGGGTATGATCTGCTAAGCTTCCTCAGACTTACAGGTTACTGAGCATGCAGTGATAGCAGCTGCTTCCTTTTAAAGCATACCTAGAGAATAAATCTCCCTTTTCACTTAGAGATTCGGTTCTTTTAATATGACAGTGTGAATCCTGGCTCATTTCCTCCTATACTGAAGAAAAAAATCTTAATACTGCTTATCTCTTTAGACTCACCAACTTGTTTGAAACTTTATGAACTTCAGTGCATATGTTTGTGAACAAAAAAGCTTTCCACCACATATAATAAACTTATGTCTCCATGATGAATTCCTAAATGGAAGGAGCTACAAAAAGAAAAAAAAAAGCACAAACCAAGCTGACATGTAATCCATAAGCTGTTCTGAAAGAGAGGTGTTTTGTATGTTTTATCCAATGATGACATGATGTCAAATGCAAGTGGGTAAATCACTAGGACTGTGCTGCATTCAGCAATGAGTTTGAACTCAGGTGGGAAACTGCTGAATTTGTGGTGAACTTGTGTCAACTACTACAAAGACTGCTAAGTTTCTAGCATAACTTTTATCTGAGAAAGAAAGGACTTAAAAGAAAATCCTGGAACTGTGGGATGAGTCTGACTTCCATTCCTTGCAAAATGGTGATCTACAAAATGATCTACATGATGCAGCACAGGTGTAATCTCATTGTGTTAGGTGCCAGGAAACATGGGGTGCTATAAGAGTATGAGTAAGCAAGTGCATAAAGGAGAGGCAGAAGACCTAATGAGTATGGATTTGGAAATTAAACTCCTTGAGAAACTTCTATTTAAAGGCCAGGTAAGAAAGTTATTTGCTATTAGTGTAGAATAAAACTAATGGCTTAATAGGATGGCAAGATGAAGGGTAAGCCACAGCTTAATTTTAGATCTCTTTTCAGGGGGAAGAAGAGTATGGATCCCCATATATCAGTGATGTGTGCATTTTTATTCAATATTTTCACACATAACCGTGAGACAGGGAATGTGTAATGTTAAATATTCAAGTTTGCAGATATTACTGAGATCTTTCAGGCAGTTAAATGTGGCATTGATGGTGAGAAACCCCATAAGAAGATCAGTAAACTCAAGTATTGAGTAAAGAAATGCAAGATGATAATTTATGTGAGCAAAGAGGAGGTAATAGAACATAAATCATACTTTAGAAATGGTGAACTTGAAAGTGGAAGTTAGAATTCAGGAAGAATATTTTGGGCGCTCTGGCAGTTTTCTGAAATCATCAACTCAGTGTGCACTTTGTTCTCAAGAACAAACAAAATATCTGGCATCATCAGGAAACATACTGAGACTAAACCAGAAACAGGGATTTTTTTTTTCTCTGAAAAACAGTGATGCACTTGAAACAGTGCTTTTCCTTGCATCTCAAAAAGGCTATAATGTAGTCAAAAATGATGCAGAGAAATCAACTTCTCATGATTATGGGAATGAAACATTGTCTCATATTAAAAGATTAAAGTTGTCATAGAATTTTAGAATTATTTGCATTGGAAAGGACCTTAAAGATCATTTTGTTTCAATCCCCCTGAAATAATCAGAGACTCCTTCCACTAGGCAGGTCCCATCCAACCTGGCCTTGAACTGTGGAGGGATGGGACCTGCCATCCCTGTCCCAGGGACTGGACATCTCCATTTTCCTCTTCCTTCTCAGGGCTGCTCTCAATCAATTTTCCAGCCTGCATTTCTGCTCAGGAGTACCTCAATGGAAGTGCAGAAATTTGCACAGCCCCACCTCTCAGGCGTGTCAAAGTCCATCTGGGTGTCTGGGTGGTGTCTCTTCCCTCAGGATTTTGATTGCACCGCACAGTCTGGTGTCCTTGGCAAACTGGCTGAGCCTTTCCATTTTGGCAAGAAAAACCTGGGCAGATGATAACTATTGGCCAAGCCATGAAGATAGTAGTTAAGGCTGTTGTTAGTAATCAAATCCCCTAGTACCTGAATAAGCTCACTGAAACTAGCAGGATGAGAGCTTAAGAGAGGTAAAAGAAAGTACTGCCTTATCAAGTGATTAGTGAGTTAGTGGCATGTCCTAGAGATAAATAATACCAAGCAGGTTCAAAAATGGATTAATCAAGCTCCTGGGCAACATATTGATAATTGGACAGTGAAATTGGAGATGCACTCCCTGCAATTCATTCTGTGAACAATTTCTTCTGAGAAGATAAGGATAGTGGATGGCAGATAGTGGAAGGACTTGTGTGTGATTGCTAAACAGTGCCTCCTGCTTTTGCAGAGAAAATGCTGAGCTGTGCTCCTGTTTAACAAACTTCTACAGATGATGATACCAGTGGCTTACCAAGGTTAATCTAGTGAGTCCAGGGAAAAGGTAATGAGGGATCAGGGGAACCTGCATTACCTTACTTTCCACAATCAATGGCAAATAGTTGAAGGATAATTTGAGGTAAATGTAACCATATAAATCTTGAGATATTTTTATTAAAAAAAAAGAAAAAAAAAAGTAGTAGGCTAAATTTAAGTTACAAGGAGATACATATCCAGCTGATCCACTCTCCAATGTTTTCATATTTGAAGAAAATAATATGAGGCAGATGGTTTAACTATAATATAATTTTGCTACACATTTAATTGGTGGGGAAAAACAGTTTCAATGAAAATTCTTTGCATTTCTACTTATCTTTTTCCTGAAGTATGTGTTTCTATTAATTTTAAAGGAAAAATTCAGATTTGTGAGGATAACTCCAGCTGTCTTCTGAAGTCGCACCTATTATTAACATCAATAATGTAGAGATATCTGTAATGTTTCTGCTTTTTCTTCCTGAGTATTTCTATATGAAACTCATGTCTTATGCAGACTTCATTTAAAGTTTGCATTTTTTTGACATAACTCTTCTCTTATGACTCATTAATTTTTAAAGCATTAAATTCAAACCATATATGTATATATATATATATATATATATATATACCACATTTTTCTGTATAAATTCTTCTAACAGACTTCAAAATAAATGAGGGTGTTAAAAAGAAAAACTGAATACAAGGAATGAGGGCATTTTTTGATATAACAGTGTGAAACAAATCCATTTTTATGTCAAAAATTCTAGTGTGTCTATGATTATTTGTTGCCTAACTGCAGTCTGTTTTCAGAATGTCTTCACTTTATCTGGAAAAAACTTAAGGAAGAAGATTAAGTTTTGAGTGAAGTCAGCCATGCCAAAAAAGCTGAAGAAACATAGTTTAACACAGCATCTTTATTTCTACAAACATACTAACATGACTTCATCTCTAGGCCCCCAGAATGAATCAGAGAAAGCAGACTTGAAGAGATTAAGACAAGCAGTCTTGAAGAGAATTGTTTTGAGAAGTCTTTTTAATATCAGTGTAGAATTAGAACTTTTTAAAAATACAACAATGCTGTAAATGAACCCTGAAAAGGTAGTATACCAGGTTTTTTTCCTATAAGGTACAATGCTCATATTGGAAAAAAAAATCATAGGTTAAATTGAAGAGGAAATACTCTCAGACTAAACATCACATATGAGAAAAGATGAATCAGGTGAAACACCTAAGGAGAAGAAACACATAAACACGCCTTTAGGTGACATAATCAGCAAAAGAAAGACCAGGGTAAAGGTGTGTCTGTTGCTGACTGGGGCAGGGCACCTGCTGTCAGAGGAAGAGCTGAGCTGCTGAATACTGCCTGCTCCTCAGCACTTACTGTAGGACTAGCATTTTCAGAAGGGTGAATCTTGACATTGCAAATGAATGTCTGAAGGGAGGGTGTGAAGAAGACACAGTCAGGCTCTATTCAGTTCTGTCCCACAAAGCTACATGAGATGATGGTCACAAACAGAAATACACAAAATCCTGCTTAAACATGAAAACCAGTTTTTTACTGTGAGAGTGACAGAACTCTTGAACAGTTTGTCCAGTAGAGTTGTGGAATCACCCTCCTAGGCAGTACTTGAAAGTTGCCTGGATATGGCACTGACTAACTGGTATTTGGTACAGAGTACCAAGTGTTTGATTTTGGATAAATGTAATAGTTTATTTCCTCCATAATTTGTTTCCCAAGTACTGCTAATGCAGTAGGGGCTGTAAAAAGGGACTTCAAATTAATATTAATGACAGCTCAGATATTTACATTCAGTCATTTGGAGGATATGTTGGAGAAAACATGCTGTCATTCATTTTACTATATGATTTTTAAAACTATTCAATCTCTGGATCTTCTTTCTTTTAATTTCACTCAAGTTTTCATCAATTTTGTGTTGCTACTGTGTACTGCACTATGATCGATAGACAATTTAAAGTCTTTTGTAATCTATTCATTATTTCATGCATACTGAAGGCATCTTATATACAGGAAAGGAAAGTCTATATCAGTATTTTGCAATGATATCTAGTCTATTAGGAAATCAATAACACAGATTTTGTGGAACAGGGTTCATCACAGAAGAAATAGTGCAAAAATTAATTCCTAACAAAGCAGAAATCCAAACATGCATGGTGTGAATTGTTAAGAAATAGATAAGGTTTTAACACGTATTATCAGAATTCTAAAATTAATTTTATCTTCCTCCAGCTTAGGAGGAGATTTTCTATTTTGATCATAGATTAAACAGGTACAAAAGATTTACTTGTATGCCCAGAAAGTTTCCTGGTACCCTTTATGATTAGACCCACTATCCAGGGAGTATTTTGTACTTGAAAATGAAGGGACAATCAAAGAATTAAGATTATCAGTAGAATATCTACATTTAATTCTTGTCTCTACTAAAGACTTTTTGCATAATGTAGAGGAAATGATTGTTCTGTGATACAATACCTCATCTCTAATCTTCAGAGGAAAGAACGTGTCTGACTTATCTGTAAAGTCTTTGAAGCAGAGACTGTCTCCTTGAATGCATTTTCCAGCATAAAGTACAATGGAACCTCTGATTTGTGTGAGAGCTTTTCAGTGTTACTGTGATACGAATAAATAATAATTAGTAATAAATGTTTTGTCTACTTTCTTTATGAAGTAAAAGTTCATGAAAGAAAACAAATTTTTCCCTGTGAATTGAAAAGAACTCAAGAGGTCAAATTTTTGTTATTATTCTAATGAAAAATGAGATTGGCCTAAAGCTGTTGATAAAGAGTATATTTTCATACATTTCTCCTATTTCCTGTAAATTGTATTAGAATTATTACTGTAATTTTAGAGTTTAAGTACACAAAAATATTAAAAGCCCCCACAGATTGCATTTTTTCCCTTTAGCTGTACTATAAAGATGATATCAAACCTTCCCCAGAGCCTTCAACTACCTTAGTGCTTTAATAAGTAAAAAAATAGCAAGATTTATGAAAATTTCAGTGGGATACTTATGCTGGGAGAAATATCAACTAGTATCTATCCAGCATTATTGTTATAAACAACAATATTTTGCAGAAAGTCAAATTAAGGTAGATTGCATTTATTTTTATGTTGGCAATGCTTTAGTACATAGCCCTCACTCATTTTAAGCAAGAAGAAAAAATAATTTGAGTTAATTTCAACAGTGTCACCTCATTTTTCCTGTCTGAGGACAGAATCAAGAATGGGAAAAACCAAATTATTACAATGATATTTTATTTATGGTTTAGTTACTTGAAGGTAGGAAATTGTTGTCTCCAGTGATATCACCTCTTACCTTTTTGAGTTTTTATATTCTCTTGAAATTCTCAGCTCATCAAGAGAAACAGTCAAAGGATTAAAATAAATTAATGTTCTGATACTTTCTCAATTGCTTTGTTATATATATGTGTGTGTTTCAGAGTTAGAAATAAACTTTAATGTATTTGACAATGACAAATGATTGAATCTCAAGCGAAGGATTTTTGAAGAATTTGTACAATAATTACCTTGTTTGAAATACACAGATGATGGAGAATTGTCAGTGAGCTGCTTTAACTTTTAAGTGATTTTTGTCTCCTGACTTGCTGACTGCATAGTGTTTTGTATCAATACTAACTTTGGAAATGAATGACAGGAGGGATTTGCAATCTTGTTCCGTAGGTCAGCAAGAATATAGGAAGAACCTTTGAATGTATTCAGGAGCTAAATTTATATTGAGTTAGCATTATTCCCTGAATTTCTCCTGCAGTCCTATGGTATCTCAGGATCCTTAACTGAAGAAGCAGAGCATTTGGCTATTTTCATGAATGTTAAAAGGACAGCAAATTAGAAAAAAAGATTAGAGCCAACAACAGCTTATTAGATGAAATGGCTCTGAACCCCTCCTATCTTTCTTATCATTAAAGACTCAGTGTCTTTTGGCTTCTTACTTTCAGCATTCTGACTGTTTCTCTGGATGTATTTTGCTATCTGTTTTAAAACATTTTGCATTTCTGCTAGGTTCGGGAGTGTAGGATATCTGTACTTCACATCTTTCCACATGCATGGACTCACTCCAACACTCCTTTATGTTTCCCCACCCTTCACACTAATGGTAATCACTAGTTCACTTTTCCTTCCTTAAATTCAAATACTTGCTGGGAGAAGCATGCTTTAAATGGCAGCAGTCTCTTTGACTCAGTCTCATTTTCTTATGCTGTTTGCCAGTTTTGCTTATATGAGAATTGTTCCATCTAATGCTCTAAAGCTTTCTTAGCCAGATCCTCATCAAATGTAAATTTACTTAACATCATTGGGAGCATTGGAGCTGAAAAACAGTCTTTCTATGCTTCTTACCCTCCAGAGTGTAATAGCTGTATAAAATGCAGAATCAGAGAATTGCTGAGTTTGGAAGGGGCCTCTGGATGTTTTCTT
This sequence comes from Onychostruthus taczanowskii, assembly GCF_017590055.1. Classification (NCBI taxonomy): domain Eukaryota; kingdom Metazoa; phylum Chordata; class Aves; order Passeriformes; family Passeridae; genus Onychostruthus; species Onychostruthus taczanowskii. The sequence continues at coordinate 11,545,738 of NW_024499239.1, read as the reverse complement.
GTGCGATGCACCTACTCCAAGCGGTCACCTAGAGCTGGTTGATCAAGGCCAAACCCAGACAGTTTTTTAATATCTCTGGGGATGGGGATTGCAAATCCTTTCTGGGCATTCTTTTCTGATGTTCAATCAGCCTCTGAGTAAAAATATGTTCTCTTATGATAAAATAGAATTTCCTGTGTTTAGTTTGTGGTCATTTACTCTTGACCATTCCCAGGGTAGCATGAATGAGAGCCTGGCTCTTTCTTTACTTCCTCCTGTCTGGTGTTGCTAGACACTGATTAAATTCCTGAACCTTCTGTTTTGCAGGATAAGCAGTTACAGTTCTCCCTGCTTTTCCTCATAGACTGAATAGTCCAGTCCCTTAATCATCTTAGTAGCCTCTCACTGGACTCTCTCCAGTATTGCCATGTCTCCCTTGTACTGGGCAGCCCAGCACTAGACACAGCACTTTGGGTATGGCTTCACTAGTGCTGAGTGGAAGAACCATGTCCCTTGAGCTCTTGGCAACACTCCTCCAAAAGAAGTGCAGGAAGCTACAGGCCTGCTTTGCTCTAAGGGCATGTGGCTGTCTCATGTTCAGCATCCTGTCTATCAGCATGCTCCTCCAATTGCCTGGTTTCCACACATTTCCATGGTGTTCTTCCCTTCCAGATGTCTTCCCTTTGCTGAATTTTGTAAGATCCCTGTCAACATATTTTTCCAGCTTCCTGAGGTTCCTCTGAATGACAGCATGACTTTTTTGGTATATCAGGTACCCTTCCCAGTCTTGTGAAATGTACAGAATTGCTGGGGCTATACTCTGTCCTATCATCTATATAATTAATTAAGACAATAAACAGTGCTGCCCCAGTACTGACCCACTGGTTTATCATGAATGGCTGACCTCCAGCTGGACTTCCTTCTCTGTTGATAAGCCTTCAAACCTAGCAGTACAGGCAGTTTTAAACTCACAGTTCATTTATCAAGCACACATTGCACCAGCTAGTCTATGAGAATTTCATAGCAGACTCAAGTCAAGACAAACAAGGTCTGCTGTTCTCTCCTTGGCCACTGAACGAGTCATTTCAGAGTGGTCAGGACCCTGGTAAAGCCATGTTGACTGAATCTCAGTCACCTTTCTGTCCTTCATATCTAAACGTGGCTTCCACATTTAGCTGTTCCATCATTTGTGATCACTTTGAGGTTCTCCACATTTTTTTTCCATTCAGTTCTTCAAACTAGTAGTGGTAATTTCTTTCTGTAAGGCTTCAGGCATCCCCCCGCTCTCTCCCCATTGGTATGGCCCTTCAAAGACAGCCAGAAGTGGCCTTACAATGATGTTGATCAACTCCCTCAGTGCTTCTCCACAGAGGGTACTTTCCTTGCTCCAGATTTTCCTATTGTTGTCAGGGCCCTGGGATTCTTGTAGGCAAATCTTCCCATTAATGAGGCAAAGAAAGCATGGAGTACCTCAGCTTTTTCCATGTCCTTTTTTTACCAGGTCCCCTACTCCTTGGAGAAGTGGGCCCACATTTTCCCTCATCTTCTCTTTGCTGCTGATGTATCTGTAGAGGTCTTTGTTTTCACTCTTCACATTCCTCTCCAGATTTAGCTCCTGGTGGATTTTGACTTTTATGACCATATCCCTGTTTGTTCCTCGTGTGACCAAGCAGTCAATGCTCTATATTCGTGGGTAATTCAAATTTTCTTCTACCTCTTGCATGCTTCCTTTTGATATCTGAGCTCAGTCAGTCACTTGTTGCTAATCTAAGCAGGCCTCCTGCCATCTTTGCTTGATTTTCTGAAATTTCAAATTTAGTGCTCTTGATGTTGGAAAGGATGACCCACAAAAATCAAGCCCCTCTTCGGGACTCCTCTTTTGTCCAGGACTGTTGCCAGTGGTATTCTTTCAAGTAGAATCCCTGAAGTGTAAAACATAATCTTCCCTGTCTGGAGAAGCATACACTCTGTAGCTACTCCTATAAGCTAGTCTCATCAACTCTGTTTTATTCAGTCTATATTTAAACTAGAAAATACTAATAAACTGATTATGCCACTAATTATAATCAACTAATTAATTCCAGCACTGCTGATAATATTTTAACTGACTTTTCATGTTAAAAGATATAAAGCCTAAAATTCCCAAAATCTCACTATATCAAGTTTCTGCTCTGCAAAATTACTGAAAAGAATATTCATTATTTCTATGTTACAAAAAGGCACAGTTTGAGATAAGGTTAAAGCTGTGTTGTGTTAGGCATGCTATAAGCACATGTTAAACGAGAACTTGTAGTCTAAATCTAATAAAGTTCCCAATATAAGTCAACAGAGCAAGAATAACTAAAGCATCTTGTCTGCACACTTGCAAGATGACAGCAACTCACATTTACTTTAGAATCCAGCTTTCCAGCTTTCTAGGTTTCCAGTCTTCAGTAAATCATGTTTTTTCCCTACTAATTCTTTCCTGTGCTAATATTTTCCCATTCTAAATGCCACAAGTTGCAACATTCATACCTTTTATTGTCTTCTCCTTGTTCTATTGCTTGTTAGAACTCCCTGACAATAAAGTCTTTAAAGATTCTTTTTTTCTTTTTTCACTCTCTTAAACTGACTTCAGATGGTTTCATTATATCCTCTTTGATCATTCTGTACAATTCTTCCCCTTCTTTTGCACCTTCTCATACTTTAGTTGGTGCCTCCTTACACTGCTCCAACTGGTGAAGCATAAATATTGTTTTAAAAATTAATTCTGTATATGCTGTGGTCTACATATTCCAAGAATTGTGGAAAACAATTTCTTTTGGGGTAGTAGAACTATTTTAAATGTGGTGTTTATGAAATCATTACAACAGTTGAATTCTCTGTGGTTTTATAAATGAAATAATGATTTATAACATGTTTCAAAAGGAAAAGTTAGTAATTTTTCTTTATTTTTGATAGAATTCGTGTCTGAAGCTGACCTATTTGACATTTAGGCATTCTTCTTCATTTTTTGCCCAAGGTGGTAAGCATGAACATAAAAAAAGTGCATTCAGTATTAGTCTGACATAGTGGCCGTGCCATAAAACTGAATCATGCAGTTTGAGGAGGTTGCTATATTCAAAAATCTGTTAGGGATAATGTAAGCATAACTGGGGGAGAGGAAAGGACACTGAAAGTTGTGATGCAGCCTTTATTGACTGATTGTGAAATAGTGCATTCCAGAATGACTACAATAGCATTTGCAAAGCTGAAGTAAGACATGTCACTGTGTTTTTGATTTAGACATTTACATTTTTATCTTTATTAGTAGGAAAAGAGTATATTTTTCAAGTTATGTTGGGAATTGGCTCTGTAGAATTTTGATTCCAGTTACAATTATTATAATTCCAATGCATTGCTATTGCTCAACTCAGAAATTTAACTATTACATTCCATGAAAATAGATTTAGTTGAAATCTCTGCCTTCAGTAGGAAGGAAACATATTGTAAAACCATTCAATGTTATATTTTTACTAATGTTTTACTGTTTTAAAGTGAAAGAATATTTCACCTTTTTGTGATGGGAATACAGTTAAATTTATACTTGCGTTTTCATATTAGGATATGCAAAAGCTGTGCTAGAAGCTGAAGGTAAAAGCCATGGCATGCTAGTGAATAGAGCATATTAGAGATAAGGATAAATTACAGAGTGTCTCCTGGCTTTCTTTCCAATCTTATCTCAAAGTGAAGCTAAACTAGTTATTGTTGCCCTCTAACTATGCTAGAGCTGTTAGAATTTAGTGTGAAAATGCTTTCTGATGAGAGTTTTAAAACTGCCTTTTTCAGACCAGTGAAGAAAATGTTAAAAAAAGAAAAGAGTGTTCCACAAAAAACATCTGGTTGCTGGACCAAGACCTGACAATTTATGTTCTATTCCTGCCTCTGAATGTCCAACTTTGCTAGTAACTCATATAACCACTTTAATCATCATCTCTTTTCTATTTTATTTACTTTAAATGAGAAATTGTATCAGAGACTGTTTGGTAATGTGTATGCTCAATGTCCTTAAATAGGTTTATAATTTTAGTTGAGGCTTCTCTCCATCACTCCAAATAAATAATCACAAGAACTTCCTACTGAGCAGTTTGTGTTGTATTTTACAGATGGAAACCAAAGCAGTGTTCATACCAACTTTGATTATGTGTTAAAGCAATTAATGTAGCATTCCAAATCCTCGGGGCGGGGGTAGGGGGGAAGATTTTTAAGTACTTTCCTATAGATTTTTTTAATCTCCTCTCATGGTTGCACAGAACATAATTGGAGTTTGCTATTTATTGAGGTACGTTGGTGACATGGGTGACCAGCATCTTCAGCTAACCCACAATTCCTTCTGGCTGCTTCCCATGAGAGATGAATAGAGAAACCTAACACAGTCTAGTAAGCAATGGTGAATGTTTAATCTCCGAGGGAAAGAAAAAAATATAATCCTTACTTCCTTATATATGCAGGAGAAATTCTGATCAGTATAATTTTTGGAGGTGCAATTGTAAAATGGAAGTATGTGCACTTTAGATGTTTCCTATGTTGGCTGGTTATTCTGCTTTTTTTGCTATTTGCACTTGCTGAATTGGTTAAAAAAGAATGATCAGCAAACATAAGGAACAAATTGCACTTTCCTCAGCTGAGCTGTATGAAAGACCCTAGAGACAATCCAAACAAACCTAGCATGGTCCCTCAGGAACCTAGAAATTCCATTGGCCTTTTTAAGACTGTCTTCTCTGGGGAACAAATCTCTGCAGCTGCTTTTAAAATTGAGGGTTAAAAGCAATTTTGTTGCTGAGAATGCACATTGAAGCACATGTAATGCTTTAATGTGCATTTTAAAGTGAAAATACAATACAACTTTTCAGAACCCTTGAAAAGAATCACAGATTTGCCTCTGTGGTTGAATGAATTCAAAAAGGTACTTTCAGACAGAGCTGACTGACAGTCTGAATATCCCTTCTAGAAGAAATTTTGATATTTCAATAATGTTCTCATTTTGAATGAGAATGAATTCAAGAATTTCCGTTTCCCTTCACTGGAAAAATAACTGTGGAAAAAAGGAAAAGTTTGTTTTGGTTTTGAGGGTTATGTTTGTTTTTTTTAAAAGAAATTTGTCACATTTTAAAAAATTTCTACACTTTAAAGAAAAATCTTTTTTATTTAGAAATTTTAAAGAAATTTCTACATTTGAAAAACTATTCCTTGGGTTGCTAGCTATTAGAAGAATCCAAGGCAATCAATTGTTATTGAGAAAATACTCTGAAAATGAAGACTTAGAAATGGCTTATAAAGTTTAGATTTTGAATAGTGTTGTTGTAAAGAGGAAAAAAAAAAGTCATGTTATCAGCACATTTCCTGATATTAAATATTTGCCAAAAAAGTGCAATGGAGTTCTGGGAAACTATGTAGAATAGCTAAGCTAGGTCTCTCTTCAGTGATGCATTTCCTCACTTTACAATTGATCTGGCCTCACTGAATACTTAAAGGCAAGTTTTGATTGATTTCATTTCATTTCATGGGGAAGATTTTAGTAGAATATGCTGCTGGAAGCTCTAGGACTGATTTTTTATCACCCACTCTAAATTCACATGCATGAATATCCTGTACCAACCAACTTGTCTCCCTCAAATAGTCCTTTATGGAGCCTGCTGTCTGTCTAGTCGAGCTGCACGTATACAACTATTTAACTTTGATATTTTGCTGTAGATAACAAGGAGAGCTGCTGACTGAGATGGCAGGGAAGGCAAAAGGGATCTTTTCTCCTGCCTACTCCAAAACATTCCTGTAAAATAGCTCCAGAATGCTATAGGCCTTGAACGGAGAGGTGGGAAGGGTGGTGACAGAGTCTCAGGATGGTTGGGCCACTACAGTAGGAGTTAATAGATAAAAGACTGCAAATACTGTGGTATCAGAAGAAAATTAGTACAGAAATATGTATTAATATCTGCCATCTTTAAAACTGTGATACTATCATGGGTTGTACATTGCTCATGACTATTTAGGGTCAATGAAGATATTTTCCATCCCTTCTTGTATCATGGCTTATCTTCAAGATGCTTGAGATGAACAGTGCTAAGGAGCAACTTGATCCCAAAATGACTCTTCTGTGAAACTGGGGCTGCACTCAGAAAATGCCAGACATCCTGTTTCCTGGTGTGTGCTGTAATGAGTGAGCAATGGTGAAAAGTAGGGCTTGTTTGTTCTCCCTTACTTGATGTGTATCCTAAGAAAGATGCCAATAACTCAACTATGTGTCCTCAGCTAAGTGCCCATTCAGACATTTGAACATTATGTGTCTTTTTTTTCTTTCTCTAGACAGCATCTCACTAATCATGAGTGTCCTGTTGCAGCCGGAACACAATGAATTTTCTTCACAGTACCTCTGTGATTTGGATTTACTAGGAGAATAATGTCGATAACACACCAATGTTTTAACTGTTGCTGAGTAACTTGCTCTAAATCAAGGACTTCTTGTGTCTCATGTTCTACTGGTGAGCAAGTGCACAAGAATACAGGAGGTAGCATGGCTAGGATAGCTGACCCAATCTGGCTAAAGGGATATTTCATACCACAGAATATCATGCTCAGTATAGAAACTGCTGAGTGCCACCAATTGCTGCTTAGGGACAGGCAGGGCATCAGTCAGGGCGTTGTGAGCAACTGTATTGTGGTATTGTGTCTTTTGCCCTTCGTGAGTTTAATTTCTCAGTCTCTTTGTTGTCTCTCTTCATTACTACAATATAATTATTATTTTTATTATATTTCATCTATTAACTGGTTTTGTCCCAAAACATGGGTTTTACCTTTTTTAAAAATATTCCGTTCTATAACATGGAGAGGTGGAAGGGTGGAATGAAATCAAGTGTCTGCATGGTACTTGCTAACAGAGGTTAAACCATGACAACAAATATTCCGTTCTATAACATGGAGAGGTGGAAGGGTGGAATGAAATCAACTGTCTGCATGGTACTTTGTTGCTAACAGAGGTTAAACCATGACAATAGGAAAGTGCTGAATTATCCCAAAGAGGTACTTATACCCCTTTTTGTCAGGTTACCGAAGATGCCTTCATTTCAATTCTCTTATATATCCCTCTTGACTAGTACCTGTCTTTGCATAGTGTATTTTTATTGCACAGGTGCTCTGAAACACTTTGCCTATTTTGTATTCCTACCACAGCTGGCCTAAACATAGATCAACAACCTGAAATACCCCATTCAATTCTGTAAAGTAGTAGTATTCTAAGAAAAAATAATCTCTTTTGTACCACCTAGCTTTGAATTCTCTTCTAGCAGAAAATGGGGACTATGACCATTAAAGGTCTATTTTTGAAGCTGTATTCAAAGTTAATGATGCAAATCATAACTCATTTTCACTAAATTGTGGATGTAAAGCCAGCAGGTGTAATGTATCACTACTTAGAGACTGAAGTAATACTGAGTACAATGATCTATTCACTTAGCCATATTCTTTCTGTTGTAGGAATACAAAATTTTAAATATATTTCAGATGGGACTTTGATGGTCATTGTCCACAATAACCTGCTAAATTTAGCTGTCAAAAAACCTAAAAAAGGTATCAGGTCTAGCCAAATCATTATGCTCCCTGCATAGTCAATGAAAACCAAACCACAGGCTCTTCCCCCAGGCCTTTGGAGTGACTTTAGGGAGCCTATACAATTATTGTAGGTATCTGTCTGGCTTATACATGTTAAATATTCAGCTCTATGTTGTGATGATACAGACTTGTTTCTTTGTCTATTTCATGTGTATCTTATATACCAAATGTCCTGGGACTCAGAGAAGGATTTCCTTACACTTAGTAATAATACACTGGCCCTAAATTGCAATTTACTGTAATATTGGCTCCATTGTGGGCTTATCTGCTGGCCACAGAGCCTTATGAGAAGCACCTGCTCTGAAGCACGACTTGTGTGGGCTGTCATCCCTGCAAAGACCTCTAGCATTGGTCCTTCATGAGTCTCACTCCTTTGGGAAAGAGGTGCATATGTTTGCTTCACCGCAGAGTACATCCTCCTCCTTTGAATTTGGTGTTTCCTCTTGTTTCTCTTTCTTTTTTCCCTTCTCTCCCATTTTCTGACCTTAGGTGAAGATGTTTTCACAGAGCCATGATTAACTTGGCTTGCTGGGCTCAGCCGTGGCCTGTGGTGGATCTGCTGTGGAATGGGCCTGTCCTGGCCATGTCTGGCATGGGGCAGGCCCTCGTCAGAAGCCACATTTGCAGCCCTCCTTGTACTAAAACCTTGCTGCCTACACCCAATACATCAACAAAGGGCCCAAATCAGTTGCCTGAGCAGCTGTGCCATCTGACATGTCTTATGGCACCCTCTATGTCCATATGGTGACACAACATTCAGCACAGGTGAGGGTCATGGCACTAGATGCCTATGTGGAGAAAGTGGAATTACAGTCCTGAAGTCCTTGAATAGATCATTTAAATATCCTTTTACTAATTATCAGTAATCATGTGTTCCAACATTTAATTCTGAATGTTCATACATTTTTGATATTTCTAGCCTAGAAAGATTCAAAGTAATGCAGGTTTTTCACACTGTGCTTATACTTTGGCTAAAGAAACTAGAAGAATATGCTATACTTATTCTGAAAAGCAAAGTGTTAGGCTGAAAGTAGGTTACCAGTGGAATTTCTCAAAGCTTCGCTCAGAACTGATGTAATTTAATATATTCATTTATGACCCTGGCACAAAAAGCAAAAATGTTTTAATGAAATTTGCAGATGGCATAAATGTGAGAGGAACTATAAATACAAAGCAGCACTTGAATATTATGGAGAGTTAAGAGACCTTGAGGACCAGGGTAAGAGAATTGTAATAAGATTTAATAGCACAAAATAAAAGGTCACAGAATTCGGCATTTTCATCTTACCCATTATTACCTGTCTAAAACTTAGAGGCCTACTTTAAGTACCTGGGCTCCTTTAAATAATCATAGAGAAATGCCTCTGCAAGAACTAAAGTAGTTATTTAAGACAGGAAGGTTGCACTGGCTTTTAGAGATGCCTTTCTCACTGCATTGCTTTTGGAGGAAAACTAGATGTCTGCTTAGCCTAGATCCCCATGAATCCCAGCTTCAGACATAATGTGAATGCTTGCTAAATGCTTATTATCCTTCAGTTGGAAAGAGAAAAATCCATTGACAAACAGCTCCAGGGAATGCAAATATGGTCTTTCAATATATCAAGATTAATATTTCTGTGAAACAAAAGGAAATAATGAAAATCTCTGTAAAAATTCCTTGTGGAATATCTTATAGGATCTTCACCATTAAAGTTCAAGAAATAAAAATTAATTGTAAAGATACAAATGGTAATGAAGGGAAATAATTTTACAAGATTAATTTACATGAATATTTTCATATAGCAGATTGGAGATGAGAGACACATAGTTTTTCTGATCTGAATCAGTATCTGCACCAAACATGCCTGTTCTGTGTGAAAGAACACCAGTAACAAGTCAGGTTACAAACCACAGAAGCTACATTAGTGCTAGACTGTGCCTCATACAAAACATGCCACCAGTTGAGGTGACTGTCTTGTTTCTGAGATAGGCATGGCTGTAGCCACTGGCAGCTTGTAGACAGTAGTCAGTAGTGGCAATTGTCCCCATCACATGGACTACATCTCCAAATCAGAATATGCTGCATTAGATGAGCCTTGTGAAAAGATTATTGAGCTTGTAAGTGATTTAAAAAGTTATGAGACATTTTTTTCAAAAGTATGCAAAGATTTTCCCAAAATCTTGTATTTTCTGGGACCCCCAATGAATGCGAGGAAATGATGAATCTGACTCCATGTTCTTAGAAGGCTAATTGATTATTTTATGATACGATATGACATGATATTATATTTATTATATTATACTAAAGAATGCTACACAAAACCATACTAAACTATACTAAAGAATACAGCAAGGATACAGACAGAAGGCTAAAAGATACTAATGAAAAACTCGTGACTCTTTCCAGAGCCTCAACACAGCTTGGTTGTGATTGGCCAATAAATCAAAACAATTCACATGAAACCAATGAAACAATCACCGACCACATTCCAAAGCAGCAAAACAAAGGAGACGCAAATGAGATAATATTGTTTCCTTTTTCTCTGAGGATTCTCAGCTTTCCAGGAGAGAAATCCTGGCAAAGGGAATTTTCCAGAAAATATGATGGTGACACCAAAATATTCCTTCATTGTCATGCCCACCATTTGTGCATGTATTCCAGCATTTTCAGTAGACTGAAGGTGAAAATGCAACTATGAGTCCTTGAGTAGTTCTGCTTAAGCTGATCCAGCCCTGCAATATGAAGTCAACTGGAGTGCTGTACTATGGATGAGGGCACAAGTCATTGCTTTTCAAGCAGTTAAATGTTTTGGGTAGCTCAGTTTTTCTAGGTGTTGTTTAAAACATTAGAATTTCCTAGTTTTGAAAATCCCCATTTTCCTTGAAAAAATTTTATGCTTGCAGAATTTTCTAGTTATTCCAAAACCTTTCAGATGATTTCTGCCTGTCTAATTCACTAGAATTTTACATCTTATTATTTCATTACAGTATTAAAAATATAAGAAGTGTTACTTTGACTATTTCTTAAGAAGGGAACAATAAAATACACAGACTGTAAAAGTCCCAAGACAATGTAAATCACTCCCTTAGCTGGGAATGAAACCAGCTAGGACTTGGAATGCATCTTCTGATTTACACTCAAATATCTGACCCATACTTAACACCAAAACACTGTGCTAGAATCTGGAAAAATAAGTGAGAGACAATATTTGTCTGGTTGACAAAACCATGTTTCTTTAGAAAAGCTCTTGCACTCAAGTTCAGCTAGCTTTGCACATTTCCACTAACCCGTGGATGACATCTGAAACCTAAGTATGATGTGAAAGTTGAAGAAATGTTCCTAAAATAGATTAGATTTATTGCAGAGGTGGGAAATGAGTAGTGCTGCCAGCTAAGGGAGGTATTTGTTTGGCTCTGTTTTGTGTTAAGATGCTACCTTGAACTTGCAGATTGAGCAGAAACAATACTGAATCTTGGAAATATACTATTTTGATGAATGCCATCTACAGGAAATGAGCCAGCTGTATTTGCTTTCTTTGTTGTCAGTGAACACTCAGATTGAACTCAACCATGGCAAACTTGGAGTAAGTTATTTCTAGTCTGTAACAAGTACTTCTATCACATTATTATTGAAAATAACAGGTCTTACATGTGGACAGTATACCTTTTTTCACCAAAGTACAGTCTTTTTAACATTAGACTGAGCATGAACACCCCTTCAACACTACTTAGAGTATAAAAGATTGAAGATAAAATTGTCTCTATAATTACAAGAAAAATTCTGTCTGTATGTGTATATACAATTTACAATTGGTGTTTTGAAAGAAGTAGGACAAAATTTTCCAATACATAATAAAATTAGATTTTACAGGGATTAAATTATCTGAAAATTTAGTCAAGTAAAACAAATAATTGTAAGCAACAAAAATTTAAAAGAAAAAGGAAACATATAATGAAAATATAAAAATTTAAAACTTGAATTTAATTGTGTTTAATTTCCTAAAATAAAATGAAAAATTAAAAAGCTAAAAATTTGTAAAAATTTATGAAAATAGGTTGCATGTGAGTTTAAATAAAACATTTTGGGTTAATACAGTTTCTTTTTCACTTTCACACAGTGTTCTGTTTTCCTCTTTCCCTTTGATTTACTATCCTTCCCTCTCCTTATTTTCATTTGTGATTTATCATTCCATATTAAATTTTTCCTGTAAAAACAATATTTTTAAAATAAGCATTGTTTACCAGTTAGTATGAACATTGCCACTATTATTTTGCAACTGGTTTAACACTAATTAAAACAAAAGCAATGCAGTGATAAAGGAGGAGCTATTTAGTTGTATGCTTCCTAAATTTGATGTTCAGGATATTAGATAGCTGGGCTAGTTGACTGAACTTCCATAGTTCATACACAGTGTGATGTAGATTCCAGCCTGTAACTCTGTGGCAGGTGTTTCACACTCGGGTGAATTTCCTCTTGAAATGGGTTGTTTCTGTGGGAAGTATGTTAGGAATGTCCTCAGTGGTAGTGTTTTCTTGGATATAGCTCAGGCTCTCAGAATTTTATCTGATCATGATCTGTGGCATGGCAACCTGAAAACCTTGGGCAAGCTCCCCAGCTCTCAGACAATGTGTTCCCAGGCTAAGCGTATCTCAGAGTTAGAGCCTCTGATTGGAAAAGGGCAAGCAGGTGCAGCAGTGAACTATATAATGTAGATTTAAGGGCACCCGTGCCTTTTTTTGCTCTCCTGATCTGTTCCTCTCACACTAAATTACTTGCCAGTGCAAACACAACATAAAACAGTCATATAATTCCACATGTAAAGCTTGACAGTTTTGTCTTGTTGTCTTTATAAAACAGTCATAATTATTAAACCAACTAATCCTCAAATATACTTGGCTTTAAATTTGTATCAATTATGAGAATAAAAGGTGCTTCAATAATTTATTTAAAAAATACCCTGAATGAGTGGAACTGTGGATACCATTTGCAGTGGGGTCTTAAGAACTGTATGTTGAAGAAAGAGGGTGGTACTCTTTGTTAGAATTATTTAAATAAAGTGTGTGCACTATGACTTATTTTTCAGTGGAATATCATTTAAAAAACGGAGTGGAGAGCTCTGTTTCTCAATTCACAAGGTAGACCAGTTTTCCCAGCAATTTTAATGTATTTTGAGATATAATTTTTTTAGTTTGTGCTTTATCTAACATCTAAATACTCGAGGCCAGTTTTCCCAGCAATTTTAATGTATTTTGAGATATAATTTTTTAGTTTGTTCTTTATCTAACATCTAAATAACCAACCATATTCCCTGTTATTAAAACCACCACAAAATATTAATTTTTGACATTAAGATTCTAAAACTGAGGCAGGATTACCTTTTAAAAGTTCTAGAGATAGATAAAGAACTTACTGAGTTGTGAGAGCAGAGAAATAGAAATATTCACCAAGATTAATTACTATTCTTCCTCTCTAGCAGATGATTAGAGACCAGAGCAGGTAAAGACTAATGCTGAAAATCCCACTAAAGACTAGCAGTGATAGCTATAGACAGATGAACACAGTAGCATATCAGATTTTGAAACTGGAGCATCACAGCAAGTTTTGTCTTCAGTGAGCTTGACAATTTATTCCAGACCCTTGCTTGCAAA